>NW_027528612.1:20448-84503 GCF_008692635.1 Crocuta crocuta | reverse complement strand
TTTAGGAACCACTTTGCTTTAGTGCTTATTCCTTCCCTTTACTTACACTTAGTATATTTAGGTACTCTAAGTGATGTCCACTGTTTCAGGTCAGGCTTTCTAAGAAGCAGACTGTGAAAGACTATAGCTTGCAGGAATACTATTAGAGTGCTTTCAGGAACATCACTAGGAAGGAAGGAAGTAATCAGTGATTTGTTTTATTTGTTTTGTTTGTTTGTCTCTAGAATAGACAACAATAAAATAAATGAATTCAACCTACAGTAGTACAGGTAGAATAAGTATAATCCTATCTGACATGNCAATTTGAAGAAAACAAGATATTATAGACATATATTATTTGAGATCATATACCCTAAGCCAAAGTCAGTTATAAGTTATAAGTTTAGTAGCTATGCATTGGAAATTGAGAAATGATAAGAATTAAATAATGAGGAATTTGTATTCACATTTCTCTTAATTAATGATCATGTAGTTTCAGATACAAGAGTAATATATGCTCTAATCAGAAAATCTTAATTCAGTATTTGAAGTCGTTGACATTTAAACAATTTTGAACCGACTAAATATAGCTTATTCATAAGACAATCACTCTATAACAAAGCGTCCTGCTTGGGTCAGACCTGAGGTACTGTTCAGGCTGAGTGGTGTTAGGCAACACTGCCCCCTAGAGGTTTTCTGAATATTCCCGGTAGACAAGGTTCCTACATGTTAAGAAGGGCTGAAGAAACTTCTCAACTGCTAAACAATTTAAGGAACATAGCAAATGGGTACGGACCCACTTCCTTTCAAGTGATGTGTATGAGACTTGAAAAACCTATGTAAAAAGAAATGGAAATCTATCAACAACTGGAGTGTAGACGTGAACTGACAAGTCTGTGGTCCTAAGAACAGCTCTGATGAAAGGTGGTCCAGGTTTGCATGTCAGAGGGAGTAGTTTCCTCAGTGTGTGGAACTGGCCTTGAAATCACTCCATCACAGCACTCTCTGTAAAGGTGCTGTACTGCGTAGGAATAAAGACTATTCCATAAAGGAAAAGTTGTCTAACCATCAGCATTTGTAACTCTGATGCTAAACTTTGTCTCAAGGGGCAGATTATCAGAATGTGGAAGGTGACTTACCAGTATTCTAGAAAAAAGAGCATCAGAGATCAGTGATGGAAAAGAGGCTAAGTGTCATTCAGGAAGGAACTTGTTCTTAGAAGAGAGATGCACAGTGGAGAAGGCTCACAGCATCACAGCTATGATTTTGTAACTGGGTTTCATGAATGGATGGTGATTTCCCAGGAATTCTAAGTGGTTGGTGAATCCAGAAGAAGATGGACTCCTGTTAAATAAAATAGAGAGAGCTCAAACTGCTGAATTCAGGACAATACATAAAGTTATAGGAGAAATTTGTACCTGCTAATCAATGGCAGAAAGAAAGAAAGTCGTATAGCCCATCAAAAGTACTACCGGAATTATTATATGTCCATTAGAACCATACGAGAAGTGGGAAATACATAGATTCTTATCCAATTTTTAAACATGTACCTCTTAAGTGTCTCCTACACATGAAGCCTCAAAGGCAAGCAACCAGATAGATTATTTGCTCTTAGTAACAGAAGATATAATAAAATAAGTAAATATATTTAACTTGCCAAATATTTTTCCTGTTTTGAAGTGAATGAACATGGTACTGTGGTGTTTTGTAGAAGTTTTATTCTGAGACCTAAGGAATATGAAAGCTGAACCAGGCAAAGGCAGTGCAAAAACAAAGATGGGAAACAATCAGCAGTTTTCTAAGAAGTGACAGAGAGTCAGTGAGATGGGACTGTTAATAATGAGGGTGCATTGGTCTGAAGCAGCAACTACAAACTCAACATTGGAGTATTGAAGTAAGTTTTTTTTTAAATAGAGAATTGAGGGAGCCAAAGATTAAAAACATAATTCTATCTGCCAAAATTGGAAGAGATGACATATTATTACTTGAGAATTTAGGCAAATAATATTTCTTTGAAGCCATGGGAAAATATTACAGTTGAAAACCAATGAAGGATATTAAAGAACACAATGTATGATGTCATTCATATCATAAACTAATGAGACAAGTTATACTATAGAGAATATATTACAGTGATTTATATATTTTATATTTATTAGTATAAAAGTTAAATATATAATACATTCAATTAAATATCATATATAATTTAATATATTTAATTATATTATATATGATAAATATGTTCATATCTATTTTGTTATAAATATACTTAGTGTATATTTTACATATATTGTAATATATAACATATTAACATATAACACATATATAACATAAACATTACAATATAATATAATTACATTATATTATATTTTATATAAAATATTAAATATATTAAAATATACCATTAAACAATATATAATATATTAAATATAAATATATTTATAATATGTAAATGTTTGGAACTATAGACATATTACTTCCCAAAATATAATCTTGGCCCAAAAAAAAATAAAGGAAATAAAGAAATTGAACACAAGTAGTACATTAAATCATTAAATTATTAATAGCAAATACATGGCAAGTTTATTCATGATTAATATTCTTTCTATTAATTGTTTCATCATTCAATAATAATAGCAGTAATGTAAATTTAACTTTTTACAAAAATGAGGGAGAAAAAAACTAATCTACAAAACAAAGCTATGATGTGTTTGAAATAAAGATAATTCTTCAACTAAATAATGAAGACGATATCATTTCTCAGCATTTATGGCCTGTTACTACATTTCTCTAAAATAAATATTTAATTGGGGCACCTGGGTAGCTCAGTTGGTGGAGCATCTGACTCTTGGTTTCAGCTCAGGTCATGATCTCACAGGTTTGTGTGTTAAAGCCCCACACCCTCTGCACTGGCATTGTGGAGCCTGCTTAGGATTCTCTCTCTCCCTCTCTCTCTTCCTCTCCTCCACTCATACTGTCTCTGTCCCTCTCAAAATAAGTAAATTAAAAAAAAAGTTTAACATAAATATTTAACTTATCAGTGTTTATAGTCATATAAGCTTGTTTTTGTAAAGGTCAAACATTGTCTTAAAAAATTCCATCACCTAGATGATCAAGCTTTAAAATTACAGCAATGCCATACTGATGATATCATCCATAATAAAGTATGATAAAAAATAATGTAGAAATAAAATTATTAGAACAGAATAGGAGGTTATTGAATTAGGAAAATGACCAGTGTTGAACAATGGCAAACGTCTGAAAGGAAAAATAATATAAAGTAAGAATTAATATACATTTCATCATAGCAAACCATGTTACTTGGGAAATTAAAAAATCCAATCATAAGACTTACTGTGAAGGGATGCTTGGGTGGCTCAGTCGGTTGAGCGTCAGACTTTGGCTCAGGTCATGATCTCACCCATCTCATGGGTTCGGGCCTGTGTCGGGCTCTGTGCTGACAGCCATCTCAGAGCCTGGAGGCTGTTTCAGATTCTGTATCTCTGTCTCTCTCAGACCCTCCCCTGCTCGTGCTCTCTCTCTCTCTCTCTCTCTCTCAGAAATAAATAAAACATTAAAATATTTTTTTAAAAAGGCTGTGAAAATTTAAATTAGTATTCCATTTCAGTCTTACCTAAAGGTATCAGTTTCCTGAAAAATCACAATATCAGAATTTTGGAAGAGAGCACTATTGAAACTATGCATTACTTTGAAAGACCTCTGCGAAAACAGTGCATTAAGAAAAGAAAGGAGTGAATGTGTTGTGAAAACCTTTCTGCCATGCTTATACGAATGCTTATTTTCCCTGATTAGGATTCTCCAATTTGTAGGTATATTTGGTTGGTTGGTATCCTTCAAATACAACATATGTTCTACCACACCATGAATGCTTTGGTTCTCTGTGCTGAAAGAATGGGAACAATTTTGGTTGTAATTGAAAAGAAAGTCTTTCACTAACAATGTGAAACTTTGAGCATCTACTTTTTATTTTTGGTTAAAGAGGATTCGTTAAATAATTGTTTATTTGTCCTCATTTCTAAGCCTAAAGTGACAATAAAGTAATGAAAAAGAGATACACCCATAAAAAGAATGAGAGAGAGAGAGAGAGAGATGACAAAGAAAATATTTGTTAAACAAGGAGTGGATAAAGAAGTTGTTTTCCTGAGTTAACAGTAAAAATAGAAAGCTGAAATTCAAATACCTGCAGTAGAGTGGAAAACCTCCTCAGGCGCCCCTGAAATTTTTTATAAAAAAATAAATTTATTTATTATTTAAACTCTGGCTAATGGGAGGTCTACAGTAAATTAGGCGGAGCCCAGTATATAGAATTGCACTTACTTTTCCGATGTCCAGTAGTTCATCTAATTCAAGGAGTTACCAAGTGCACTTACTTTTCCAATGTCCAGTAGTTCATCTAACTCAAGGAGTTACAAAGTGCAGCTGAGGATGACTGAGAGAGATTACTGAAAACTTGGCAGTAAGTGAGGGTCAATTTACTCAAGGCTAAAATCACTAAATTCCCTCCAATATTTTGTTCCTTATTCATGGTAGTCAAATTTACATACCCCAATTATGTGATCAGGAAATTCTTTGCCTCAGAAATCTGAACTATCTAAAGGAGGAGAGATTTAAAGGAATACTGATAGTTGGGATTCAAAGTCAGGACAGTTGGAAATTACTGTTCCTGAAGAAATGGAAATGCCTGGTCTCTTTCCAATATTTGTTTATTTTAAATTGTATTAATTTTTAAATTTTAATTCAAATATAGTGAACACACAGTGTTATATTAGTTTTGGGTGTGTAATATAGTGATTCAGCAATTCTGTATATAACTCAGTACTCATCATGATAAGTGAACATACTATTTTAATTTTTCTAAGGGTCAGAAAATTGGGCACTGGGAATGTTATGAATTGAATCCTTCTTTCCCAGCCTTAATATAGTATCTTAGCTAATCCTTTGACAATTATTTTCTTTTTGATGGTCAATAAATGATATAAAATATTAGCAAACATCCTTATAACATTTCAGTGATATAATTAGTGAAAATCTAACATTTTTATTGGATTCCTTCCATATCCCAGGGTCTGGACTAGGCCCTTTATGTACATCAGTCATTAACTCACAGTAACATCAGTTCACAATACTTCATTAGGAAAATCTTATAATGCACATTTTATAGCATTGAATTTATAAGTGTCTGACCCAGAATAAGTATTCAAAGGGTACTGTGTAAGATTTTATAAACTTAAAAAATTAGAATAAGTTTAAGCTTACAAAAATATTACATATATAGAGAGATTTCCCATATACCCCACACTCACTTTCCCATATTAATATCTTACATTAATATGGCCCATATGTCAAAATTAATGAATGTTGATACATTATTAACTAAGTTCACACTTCCTTCAAATTTCCTTAGTTTTCACCTAATGTCCTTTTACTCTTCTAGGATCCCACTCAATTTATCACAATACATTTTAGTAGTCACATCTCCTTAGGCTACTTTTGGCCTTGAATTTCTAAGACTCTGACAGTTTGACAGTTGACTCTTTTGACAGTCTAGAGGAGTATTGGTGAGATATTTGATAGAATGTCCCACAATTTGAGGTTGGTCTGCTGTTGTTTCCTCTCAAGATTAGACTGAGTATTTAGGAAGTTTTTAGGAAGAATATCCCAGAGATAAAGTGCCATTTTTGTCACATCTTATCATGGAGTACAGATTATCAATGTGATTTGTCACTATTGATGTTAAGCTTCATCACCTAGTAGTATTTATTTTTTTAGGTTCCTCTGCAGTAAATATACTTGTTTTCTCCCCTTTTTATACTCTACTCTTTAAAAAGAAGTCAATATGTGCATCCCACACTTAAGGAATGGGGAATAATATTTATCAACCTCATGGATTTATATAAATTAAGTAGAATTCTTCTACCTTTGAAATAGGTCTGTTCTCTTCACTTATTTATTAAATATTATATTTATATCACTATCATTTGGGGATATTTCTTTTTTAAATTGGATTATAATCCAATAGGACTTTATTTAGTTTGTTGCTAAAATCTTCCAGATTCGGCTATTGAGAGCTTGTTCATTTAGTTGCTATGCCCCTTTGGCAAGTGTGGTGTGTGTGTGTGTGTGTGTGTACCAACCAGTCTCAGTACACATAACTACAAATATTTTTTATATCCATCTTTATATTAAGCAAAACCTGCATGCATATTGATGTCTCCAGTTCTAAGGCATTCTTCTGGTCTACCTGTAACCCCCCATTGTAGCAGTGAGATACTTGAATTTCATCATCTTTGAGTGTGAACAATTAGAGGACAGGTTGTAGAGCCTTCACACAAGTCTTGTATGTGCCAATCGTAAGGGATTGCAATACTTAACAGTTGATGCCACCTTCACATTCAGTCTTAGTGTGTGGGGTAAGGAGCAGTATCAGTGGGGAAGGTCAAAAAGAAGCCTGTAAAACCACCTTCCCACCATCCAAGATACTAAATCAAAAATAATAGCACATTACTTCAGGGCAGGGGAGATGGAGGGAGATATTGAGGTGAGTGCCATCCTTAAGGATCTAAAGGACACAGGAGTGGTGATCCACATCATATTTCTAATTAACCGACCATTCTGACACCTGGGAAAATGAATGGATGCTGGAGGATAATTGTAAGTTACTATAAATGTAAAGTAGCCTTTATGGTAGCCCCCATGCCACATGTTGTATTTTCAGTAGAGCAATTTGATGCAGCCTTAAGTAAATGGTATGCAACAATCTGGTGGAAATATTATTTTCTATCCTAATCTGAAACAATTCAGGCTCACATGGAAATGACAATAATACATATGTATATTAATATTATGGTTTCTCAAACTATGGTCAGAAGGTACAATTTGACCTGTAGTCTATTTTAGTAGGGTCTCGGAGCAAAAAATATTTTGCAATTTTAAAGGTTGGGTAAGAAGGAAGAAGTAGAAGAGGAACAAGGGGATGAAGAAGAAATGACAGAGACCATATGTAGCCTGCATAACCTAAAATATCTTCTAGCTAATCATCTACATGCTGGAGGCTGGCTCCAGCAGGTCCAGGGGTCTCTGATGGATGGACGGTGTTGGCGAGAGACAGTGAGAGAGCCCTGAGATTCTTTCTGATCACCAGGCAGCCATCTCTGTCCTGTCGGTGTTGAGGTCTTTATTTATAGGTCAGATGTTAACATGGCATCAGAAAATGGAATTTTTATAATGGATAGTTCTCTGTGATAAGATGTTTTTGGAAAATGTACAGAAACAGGCTTTACAGAAGTATTCTTGCAGAACTGCCCCAATTATAGTGAGGTTGAGTAAATAAGAAAATAACAGGGTGCTCACATTTTAATAACACTAAGATTAAGTCATAGGTTAAGTTGTAGATACTCTTATCCATCCTCATCATTGCTGCCAGGGTAAGGGAAGGTGTATGTGGAATGTAGGCCTTAGGAAAGGGGATGCTATACACCATCAGTTAGCAAAGGTATCTGTGGTAACTTATGTTCTGCTCTTATCTGTTCCTTCTCTCTAGGTTAGGCTCTTTGTCTCTGGGCAAGACTTGATATTCCAGTTATATGCTTTATGGCACCAGAGAGCCAACCACACCTTTAAAGAGTTTAGTTCATTTCCAATACATAGAATAGCCTCTTCGAGTGCATTTACCTTTGTGTCTACTTTTATGATTTCTTGAATAGCTAGGGCATGAGAGACATTTTTGGTTAGTTGATTTACATGTTGAGCTGTATGAACATCTTGGACTAACGCAACAGTAGAAACAGAATTGTACATGTAAAGGTCAATCTTTTATGAGTAAGGATCATTAGCCTGTTTGTAGCTCAAGGGAAAGTATGGAGGGAAACAGAACCTGCCAGAGACACGATGTCTGTTCCCACAATAAGTTCCTTTACAAGGTGCAATCATCATACCAGGGTCCGAATAAGAGGACAAGTCACTCCTGATATTGATCAACAAAATGCCTTAGGGGTCAGTGCTCAAGGAGAAATAATAGAGTGGGGGGTGGATATTGGTCATCATCTGATTGGCAAGAGACCGTGCAAACTTGCTTTAGTCTTACCAGGAGTTTTCTCGACTAGTGGGCTCAGAATGGCTCCCAACATTTAAAAAATATTTGTGGACCCTTCATTTATATTAATGCGATTTGGGCATATCACTGAATATAATATTAATCTGTTACATCCATGACATTATGTTGATTGGGTCAAATAAGCAAGAAGTGGATAGCATTTGGAGGCCTTCTTATATCACATACGTTCTGGAGGGTAATAGACAAAGCCTGTGAAGTTTTTTATTTTCTTAAATTTTAGGCATCAAGAGTATAGTTTTTTCTATGACTTCCTCTCCAAAGTGAAAGGTAAATTATTGCATCTTACCACTCTTACCATATCGAGGATGCATGATGCACTGTGTGCCTCTTCAGGCTTGGAGGCTGCATATTACATATCTAGGAATAGCACTCCAGACCATAAACATGTTTAAGCTCCCAGCTTTGAATAGCGCTATGATGATGAAATAACTCTTGAACAGGTACAGGCTGTGAGGCACATGATCCTGCCACTGGAATCATACAACTCAGCAGACCTTATACTATTGAAGTTACCAGTGGTGGAGAAAGATGCCATGTAGTACTGGTAGCAAGTCCTAAGTAAAAATCACAACAGTGTCCCAAGAGTTACAGAGCAAGGACTTGCCATCAACAAAGAATTATACGGCTTTGGAAAATAACTCCTGATCCACTCCTGGACACGGAGCATTAATTAGATAATAGGTGACTATGTCACTGAAACAGTCAGGAGCTGAACTTTATCGGATCTACCAAGTCATAAAGCTGCGCTGGCACAGGAAATAACCTATTTAAGGTGGAAGTGGCATATTCAGAATCTGCACAAGAAAGACCAAAAGGCATAATAATCTTGCAGGAGGATGTAGTTCAGACTCCCTTTAACCACCTTAGTAGCCCTCTCTCAAATCATGACGCTTTCTGTGTTGGGCATTGTACACAGCTAACTCAAGGAACAGGGAAAATCTTCAGTTAGTTATTGGTGGATCATCTCAGCATGAGGATAAATGCAAAAATAAAGGGATGGCCTTTAAAGATAGTGGTGAGTGAAAAGACTGCCTGGGGAACAAGTTTCAGTCAGGGTACCTATTCATCCTTTTGTTAATTTTTTTAAAGTGTTTTATTTATTTTTGAGAGAGAGAGAGAGAGAGAGACGTGGAGCATGAGCAGGGGGTGGGCAGAAAGAGAGGGAGACACAGAATCTGAAGCAGGCTCCAGGCTCTGAGCTGTCTACACAGAGCCTGATGCAGGGCTGGAATTCATGGACTGCAAGATCATGACCTGAGCCAAAATTGGACGCTTAACTGACTGAGCTACCCAGGTGCCCCACTCCATTTTTTTATGGGAAAAAAGTGTCCTGAGATTAGAATACATATAGATTGATGGCCAGTAGATAATGGCCTAGTATTTTAAATGGTCTCAGTATTCTTTAAGATGAATGAGTGGAATATTAGACAAGGAGTCTTAGGTAGAAGCTTATAAAAGAAAATGTGGGAAGTGCATGAAGTAAAACATTTGTACTACTTATTAACATCCACCAGACGTTATAGAGAATATACCATGGAGAAAGTATTAAACACCTAGATAGACAAAGTAACCTGATTTGTTGACATTAATCAGTCTCTATCATGAGCTACCTCAATGCTGGCATGATAAACACATGAACTAAGAAGTCATTGTGACAGAGATGGAAACTACTCATTTGTAAAACAGCACGGACTCAGTGATATATCTACTATTATTGCTCATTTTCTAATCTGCCAGCAACAAAGAACAATGTCTATGATATGGTAACATAGCCACTTAATGGCAAGTTTACTACATAGGTCACCTCATACTGTGAAAGGGCGACAAATTTGTTCTCACAGGAACACATATATTATGGGTATCATTTTGCCTTTCCTGACTAGCAAACCTCAACCAATACCACTGTATCAGGAATTGGTGCTTATTAACCTACTATCATGGTGTACCACATAACCAGATCAGTGGATCCAATACATAGCAATTGGATGTGAGACTGGCTTATGGCTGAAACCTACTGAATGAATAACACCCATGCCATCCAGAAGCTGATAGACTCTTAGAGTGCTGAACTGAGTCTGAAAGGCATAGATGAATTCCAGGTCAGAGCCAGTATTCAGCTAGGATATGCTGTCATTCTTCAGAATGCAGTTTATTTATTAAACCAAAGAGTGCTATACAATGTTGTGTCCTAAACAGAAAGTATGTATGGTTCTGAGAACCAAGGGACAGAAGCAGGGATGGCTACACTTAGACGAGGAGATCTTCTGTTTTCTGTTTGCACCACTTTGATATCTGCAGGTTATAGGTTCTTACGCTAGGAGAGAAACTTTGAGTTCCACTGAATTGTAAGCTATGGCTGATCCCTGGGCACTTAGGGCTTTGATTCCAGGGGCATGCAGGAAGGAAGAACTATGACTGCATTGGAAGGAATAATTTGGCCTTATCATCAGTAGATGGCAAGGCTGCTGTTGCATATTGGGGGCAGGGAGGATCCCTTAGCCAACCAAGGGATTTACTGGAATTGACCCTTGTACACTTGCTTGACCAATTGTGACTTGTGAAAAGAAATGTGCAGCAAACCCAGCTTTAGAAGGCCACAGGTACTGGACATTCAGGCTGTTTGTGTATGTTTGGGTTGTACCACTAGATAAACCACCAAGATGCTAGGAGGATGAAAAATAGATAGTGGAGGAGGAGAGACGAATATCCATTGTCATTGAGATCTTCGACAGTTTAGTGAGTCCCATTAGTTTTCCACTTCTAAGTGTGTGTTCAAGGAGACAGGCCCAGGGAATCCTGAAAGGCTTACTGAATATACTCAAAATATATGGGAAATAAGGGAAGGTGACAGAGAGGGACAGACAGTGTTTCTGACCGATGTCTCCTACAAGGGAAAATGTGCTGCCCACCTAAAGGATTGCATTCAGCAGGCAGCCTCCAGCACCCAGGTCCTGAGAATGCACCTCAGTGTGCAGCCTCTTGCTCGATGACACATCCTTCCCAGAGCAACTTACACTTGGTGACTGAATAAGATACAGGTGCAAAGCTGAGCAATTTAGGTCAAGTGTAGAATAGCTGTGATGGGCAATACTGACTTGAGAACTGCCGGCAAGAATGGCCAAGGCTACTGAGTCTGCCTCCCAGCTCAGCTTCTTCCTATGCCCAGTGCTATTTATTGTGTACTTTCTGCATAGAAACAAGGATTTTTTTTAAATTAAGCTTATGTTACCAAAACTCTTAAAATAGCAAATATTTGAATTTTGTCAAGTAATATAATGATTTTGGTTATGCTCATATCTGGTAATATACAACTCTAGTCATTTTGGTTGGAGAACATGGATGACTTTTTGACAACCATCAAATGAATTAAGGGAACAGTTTCACTCATTTCAAAATCTCTGGGGACATCATTAATAAAACAGCTCTGTATAGTTGAATTTTCTAGTTTAGTATTCTTAAATGAATTGATAGGAGTTAGGAAAATAAATATAAATAATCCATTGGGTTAAAAGCAAGAAGGTTCAAGTTGCAGAGGAATTTTGTCTTTGAGGAGGCACTACCACCATCATTGGCTCTGTTATTATAAAAAGAGGAGGGAATGGGTTTCCATTGATATAACTAGGAAAAGTTATTGGGAGGGAGGTGTATGGTGAGAGGAACACACTAACATAAATATGTCAGGGAAAATGTTCTCTCTCTTTCCATCAATAGTTTTTCTCTTATCTTATCTTCCTTGTCTTCTTTTTTTTTTTTTTTTTTCATCTTCCTTGTCTTCTTGATGAAAGAATTAACTATTAGAAAGCAGAGATTATGATCTGGCACAGAGGAGAGCCACTAAATAGACCACTTTCTCTTCTCTAAGTACATACTTTGTGCCAGTTGTATACTCATAAAAAGGATTTTATGGCTAGCAAGTGTTCCAGCCAAACCCAGGCCTCATGGCATGGAGTGTACACATTGCATATGAACATCAAAGCCTCAACTGCAGCATGTGGCTGGATAAACTAGGACCCTGGGATCCTGACTTGCTAATCAAATATCTGTTTTATATCCCATTCTGTCTTAAATTCTGTGTGGGAATTTTACTTTACATGGGAGAGTGCTTATTAGTATAATATTCCCCCTTCTGTTTGTGATGAGGCAGTAAATGATATATTTCAAAAATATGCTACTGTATAAAGGATTTGCTCTTTTTTGTGGAAAAGCTACAGAAATAGGGAACAAAAATATTTGCCTGGCTATCAAATTATTTGTTGTAGACCAATAAAACATATTTAATGCTTTTGATTAAAAATAAATTGAACACATATTTATATTTTTTCTAATAAGTTAAATTTTCCAAAAGCTGTAAAGCCATATAGAAATGTAATATCCAAACAAAATATATTTCACATAATTCAAATAAGCTTATATTATGATAATTCCATTAAGTTCAAATTTGAATAAATATGTAGTAATTGTATTTTAATGCATAGATTCACTTTTAGTCATTAAAAGGAAGAACTACTTTTATTCAGTATTTTGTTTAGTTTTGTCTTTGTTTTTTTTGTTTCTTTGTTCATTTTGAGAGAGAGAGTCAGGGAGGAGCAGAGGGGGAGAGAGAGAGAGAGAAAGAGAGAGAGAATCTTAAGCAGGCTCCACACCAAACTTGGGGCTGGATCCCACAATTGTGAGTTCATGACCTGATGCTTAACCAACAGAGCCACCAAAAGTGGCTCAATGCTTTTATATCAGTTGCTTAGAAGATATGTAAACCATCTTTCTTTCTACCTATTTGAAATGAAATGAGTGTAAAAATTAAAATAATATGCTGGAAATGTTATATATACATATATATATCAAATTACTTCCTAAATTCAAAAGTTTATTAGCTTTAGAGCTTAATGGGGATTTGTTGAACAAAAGGAAGAATAATTGATCAGCTTTATATGTATGTGACTATTGCATACCTTCCAAAACACAATCTTTGTAGAAGCTGCCTCAATATTTAAAAATAATGAGGTGGCATTTGGACAATTCATTAATTAACCAGGATAGTCAGTTTCCTTTTCCAAGCCACCAAGGATAGGAATAAAAGTTAATCGGTATCACATATGTATAAATATATATGAATTCATTTTCCATTTGAAGGTCAAAATCTGTATGTAGTCTTTCCATTCATTTCAAATTAGAATGAACAGGGAGTTAATGATACCAATTAATAGTTTTAATGTGAAAAGATAAGTTCACCCAAAATATCAAGAAGTATTGAAAAACTTTTTCATTGGTTATTATAAATGGTCTATCGTTTAATTAATTCTTATTCTAAAATACTATTGTATAGTATCACTTAATTCTTCCTTATGATGCCAATCTTTCAAATGCTTGGGCACTGTGGCAAAGAGGTTGCACTTTGAGTCTATAGAAAAAAAAATAATGTCCAAATATCAATATTGCAAGAAACAAAACATTACAAACAATGTTTTAAATTATTTCATTTACATAATAATGTATTACAAATAAATATATCTGCATATAGTTTCTCTTTCTCCCACATCCTCCTTGCTTTCCGAAGAATAACCGCTATTCTTATTTTTTATTCCCAGGCATGTGGGTCATAGTTAATACATATTTGTGTTTACCTAAAATATATAGAATGCTTTTTTACATATGAAATTGCATTACTGGAATATGATCCATGATGAGTGGAATCTGATTGAATTTATTTACTGACACACTATAAGCATCTAGCACATATTAACAAGTCAATCAATACTTGTTGAAGGAAAAATTGTAATTGCTGACACACAGAAAACCCAGGAAAATAAACTGTAAAAAAAAAAAAAATCCACACAGCTGATGGAGCTCAGGAACCCATAGCCTACAAAAATTTTGTTACAACAATCACTGTCTGACATATATACAAAAAATCTTTTAAAAAATGAAATAAAAAAAATAATTTGCTTTCGCAGTAAGGAAGAACAAATTATCTATGAGCAAATAATGCAAGAACATTGCAGCAACTATATGAAGCAAATTTTCAAACATTCCTAAAGAATTAGCACATTCAAACACGACTTGAACAATGTAAGGACGGATGGTCAGGAAGACTAAAAATCATAAAATTGTCAAATTACCTTAAGTTTAATTTAAATCTTCCATGACTATGGTCAATATATAATCATGTTAATTTTCCCTTGAACTAAAAATATGGATCTAAAATTTGTATGATCAGTTAAACAAATATGTATATCCAGGAAAACTAACCACAAAATACAATGAAAAGGGAAATGTTTCTCCAGATATTGAAATGTGTGATAAAATACCAATAAGAAAACCATGCCACTGTAGTCCATAATACATATTTAGTAGCAGAGCAAATATAATGTCCAAAAATAGATCCAAACACATGGGTAAAATGAATATATGAAATTGGTGGCATCACAGATCATAAAATAGGACAGTGAATGATTTACGGACAATGAAGGAGCCATCTGTAAATAAGTCAGGTTCAAAGAGCACCACACACTGTACAGCAGAATTAATTCTAAATATAGCAGATGCCTAACCATAAAAAATGAGCAAGAGATGTGAAAAAATTTATTACTCATTCTGAGTTGCAGTGTCCCTTAATCCTTTACAGCATGCTTGATAATCAAAGAAAAAGTGCACTTGATGGAGTTCAACACGAACTAACTGAGCAATCACATTGTACAGCCTAATTGCATGCAATTTTTGTCAGTCATACCTCAATAAACCTGTGGATAAAAAGGACTATTCCAATGGGGAAGCAAGATCCTACTGAAGTTCAGCAAAACAAAAGGCAAGGGAGGATTTAAGTGCTGGGGTGAGCTAGAGGAAGCTGTACCCTAGAGGACTTAAAAGGGAGGCTGGTCAGTGTGATTAGGCTATCTGTTTTTGCTAATTGGTGCTTAATGAAGTTAGGCTTCTATCCTCCCACAGAGACTGGGAGATAAAGGTGCTATCTTTCTTGATGATTACATTTCAAAGGCTGGATCCCAGGTTCCGGGAAAAGAGGCTAGGAGAAGATTTGCATCTCAAAGGGTCAGAGAAAGAATTTGCAATTGCCAAGTTTTCTAAAACAAATGCCTTAAGAAAAGGAGGTCAAGAGCGTAGAGTCAGAAAGAAATGTGTCTAAAATTTAGAGAAGCTGAGGGGAGGGTTAAAGCCATCTCGGTCAATGGTCAGTCGGCCATTATGAATACATCCAGTAAGCTAGACATCCAACTAGAAGTTTCCCTTCTAGCGCTACTGCTGTGGAGTGTTGCATAAGAAAGCTTATTAACTGTGACGAATAAGATTAAATCGTGAATTCCAACTTCTCCTATGTTGCTAAAATTTCTCCTATTACACCTACTAAATTTATAATTCATAGTGTTTAGGATTATGACCTGTCACTCTTTTTAAGCCTCCCAGCCAATGTCTGATGTCATAGGGAGAAAAGTAAGTCTATCTTGCTGGGAATTTGGGACTCCATAATACTATCTCTTTCTTAAAACATTCTCTTATGTAGTTAGCTTCTCTCAGAGCATACCATCAATTAAAATTTATAAACAGCCTTCCATATTAAAAGATAAAACTAAACTCTTTATTTGCCAGAATGGCGTTAGATTTTATAGGCTTAACTCAATGTATTTAACTGAATCCCTGTTTTGAAGATTTCGTCACTCTCACATAAATAAGGTGCTTATGCTTTGTTTCCCCTGCTTGTCATGATCTTCCAAATATATCCTGCCTTTGAAACACCACCATCATTTAAGCTAACATTTTGTTCATTCTGGCAGTACTATATTATGATGTATTCATTGAACTTTCCATCATTTTTTACCTCTCTATATCAGTATCACCATTATAACAATTTTTTTACAATTTTATTTTTCAAGCACAGTGCCTCACTTAAAGTACTCCTACTACACATTTTGTTAAATACCCAAGTGTATTATGTATAACAAATCTTAATATCTTAATCATTTTCTGCTTATTTTTATTTAAAATTTTGTAAACCTTTTGAGGCCTATTTATTTATTCACCTATTTATTCGCCTGAAATTGTTTAAACTAAGCTTCTCAATGCTTGAATATATGTGAATCTCCAAGGAGAGGAAATCAAAACAAAATAAGCAAATAACAAAAACACATAATAAACATGTCAAAAAAATCAGAAATTGGAGTAAGTGTGAATATGAATGTATCATAGTGGGGGTCAAAACAATTTCTGGCAAATATCTTTAATCAGACATGTTGATTTTCATTTTACCAGCTGAGTTTGAGTGTCATCTATGTTAAAACATTCTCTGATTTAAATTTTTTATATGTGATTTCTGTAGCATCTAGGGTCATTTCAGTACCTGTTTTCCTGTTCAGTCCATAGTAAAAGCTAATGTCTATGCAATTAAATGTACACTATATGTAAAATATCGCATCAGAGGAACTTCTGAACAATTTTTATGTACCAACCCATTGTTACAGTGTACATAATGCAGTTTCAGAATGCACAATGATTCCTGAACTTAGGGAAAATCATTTGTTGATTTTAAAAAGTTGGATAATGTTGAATATAGTAAAATTCAACAGAAAAGTTGACTGGCATTGGAAGAACATCGCATATCAGGTTCTCTCACACAAGTATTATTTTATAAAGATAAACTGCACTTATCTTTCCATTCATGAGCATTTTTATTGATTTGTTGGTGAACAGTGGAAATGAATTTATTGCTTTTCATAGAACTGTCTAGTGAGAGCGAATATTTATAGTTTTTGTAAGCACAGTCAATGAATTTCTGATGTGTGAATCAAATCTACAGGCATACAAATATTTATAGTAATTTTCACATTATATTAGTAATGTCTTTATATTATGGTGTCTATAATGAATCAACTTGCAAGCCAACAGCCTTTCAAATATGAAAAGATAAAAATCAAGAGAAAATAAGTAAGTACAGATGAATACTCGAGTATAGTTTTTCTTCCTCAATACATTTTATACACAGTCTTTTTAAAATTGTTATAAAATGTCCAAAAATATCAGTGTATGTGTTTGTGTGTTTTTTTTATATTTAACTTTAAAAATTTTTTTTATTTAACTTTTCCATTGTAATTTATAAGTTTTAAGAAACTGTTATACTTTATGCATTTAAAAATATTTCCTCTCATTTTGGGAGACTGATTATTTAATCCTTTAGGTAGTCTTCTATGTACAAGTTCATGTTCATTTTTTTCAGCACTTTCTGTGTACGGACCTAATTTTATATTCTGTTAATTGCTTTCTTCAATAAGTTTTCATTTCAATTTTTCTAAAGCACATCAACCTAAGAGATGTATATATCACTGTTAATTTTTGAGAAAAGTAAAAGTAAAAATTCACAATTACTTTTAAAAATGTTCTTTTCAAAACTGAAGGCTGATGGGAGTTGGGGAGAGGGGAAGGGGTTGATGGGCATGGAGGAGGTCACTTGTTGGGATGAATATTGGGTGTTATATGGAAACCAACTCAACAATAAGCTATGAAAGAAAAAAAGAATATTTCTCTTAAACAAAAAAATAAATAAATAAAATAAAAATGTTCTTTTCAGAGCATTTTGGAAGGCTTCAATGATGCCATCTGCTAATATGTATATTTATAAGAGAATGTTATTCTTAAATAATTTTATAAGAATAATCATAACTGACATTAACCTATCTGTAATGCAATGTACTAGCAGTTCAACATGCATGATTTAAATCTTCTCAATAATCTTATGAGAAAGGTCTTGCATATTGAAATCTCTTTTCTACAGATGTGAGAAGTGATTCTTCATGAGATTAAACAATTTGCCCAAGGTCATACACATTAATAAATGACAGAAAAACATACTTGAATTCAAGTTTCTCTATCCATTTTTCCAAGTACATGTACAGTTTATGCTGCTTGGTGGATGTAATGCTTATTTACTTCTTTGAAACTTTCTCATCCAATGCTATTTTAAGTCACTCAAAATTTAAAGCTTAGAAATAAGTAAGATGCCAGTGATTATTTTTTTTCTCCTTTCTTCTGTTGCAGACGAAATGACACAGAGGACAAGACACACACAAAAGACAGACACAGACACAACTCCGGCCAGAGGAACAATTCTACGCAAGCCCCTCTTGCAGTTTATTTTATACCCCGGTAACTGGATACAAATGGAAATCTACAAGATGCATTCCTTTACCAATTAAGGGCCAGTAGCCAAACACATTTCAAGGACAGGGGGGAGCAAAGGGAGGAAGCGACCACAACATGTTTACTAAGAGGCCTGCCCACAACTCCAGCCTTCTCCTTACTTCTAGGGAGGGCATGTTCCCTCGTTTGCAAGCGGACCATTAAACTTGGATATTGTGTGCAGGCCTCCTGGCAGAGCATCCTGTTTGCAGGCATGCTTTGCCCACGCAAGGAGCCCCGTGTGCAGGCACATCCCCGAGTCCCTAACCATGCTTTCTTGTGGTCACTGTCGGGCTCCCACACCTTTCTTCTATACAATGTTATTCATTAAATGAAAGTTTTGATATTATGTCATTTGGACATATTTTCAAGTTTATAAAATGTGCTAAGCTTCAAATAGTCAATATTATTTTGAATAAGTATAGTCCTCTGTTAACCTATACTTCCATTTGTTTGTTTTCAAGTCTTGAATGGAAACATATTTTAAAGGTAACATTTTATTCATTCACTTAGTAATTTTACTTGTGTTCATTCTACTCTGGACATCATTATAGCTCTGAATTATAAGCAAAAACCACAAATAGTGCCTTCTAGTGTCTGTTAACCTATAAATTCTAATATTATCTATAATTACTGGAATTTTAAACACGTGCTAGTTGTGGTTATTGATCCAGTAAAGGAAATCTCAGAAGCCAATATAAAAATGGAAGACATATGAGCTAGTTGCACAAAGTTTACACAGAGTAAGTGTGATGACCTAGATAACAAACCACCATCTAGCATTAAATCACATAAGGATATGTAAGTATACTGCAATGTATGTGTTTATTTGTATATTACTTTAGGGAATTCATAAAACTACATTAAGAGAAATTACCAACCTCTTCTTTATTGATACAGCTGCTCAGCTTATAATATGCACAGGGGCTAGCTGAAGGAGGCTACAGAGACATAAATAGAATAAAAAAGGGACTATGTCTTGAAGAGGGATGTATGGAATGATTATTTCATTTGTAAAGAAGTGGTAAATTGTTGGTCCCATTGTTCAATAGGTCATGGATGTACACCACTAGCACCATAGAATACAAATATTGGGGAAATGATTATAAGCAACAGAGTTAAGTAGACAAATGAGTTCCCAAACTCTCATTATTCCACAAGACAGCATGTACCTGGATAATCTATGTGCACCTTGTTCAAGTTCCCAGTAAAGGGCACCTCCTCAGCTAGCAGCTGGACTTGCTACCAGGAACATCCAAGAGAGACAGCAAACCCCATTCCCACATTGCACTCCATACATATATGGAATATATGTATACTGTATATTTTAATTTTTAAGTTTTTAAATTTATTTTTGACAAAGAGAGCAAGCAAGTGTGGAGCAGAGAGAGAGGGATAGAGAGAGAATCCCAAGCAGGCTCCATGCTGTCAGCAGTGTGGAGCTCAACACTGAGCTGATCTCACAAACCATGAGATCATGCATGACCTGAGCCAAAACCAAGAGTCGGCCACTTAACAAACTGAGCCACTCTACTGTCTATTTTAGACTATTTTAGACTAATGTATATATTAGTCGAAAATGGGACAGAGCACACCAAGGGCATACATAGTTTCTCCAAGTACTGAGGTCTGAACAGTCATGATCCTGGGTACCACTTTGCTGCTATGAATGCTAACATTGTCAAAGTATCTTTGCTTCAGTACAAACTGACTCAATCTCTGTTAAGCAACTAAAGGGAGGAAGGAAATGAGCTTCTAGAGCATCCAAACTTGATTTTCATCAAATTTATTTTCCTCTATGGATACGGTGTGTTTATTCTTAATGCATTCACTTGAGAAATTAAAATGGAAACTATCCTGAAATGGAAACTAGCTTATGTTTGCACCAGAGTTGTTTTATTTAGTACTTGTGACTCAAGATTTTTTTGTTTGTTTTTCTGTTTTGTTTTTATTTTGATCTTATTTTCTCCTTTTGTGATCTAAGAGAATTTTCCAACAATGAAAGCCTTCTTTTTTTTTTTTTTTTTTTTTTTTACTTATCTCTTTTCTTATGAATTCTGATTGATACCAGCTAATGTGGGGCACCTGGGTGTCTGGGTGGCCTAGTTGGTTGAGCGACCAACTCTTGATTTTGGCTCAGGTCATGATCCCAGGGTTGTGGGACTGAACTCTGCGTCCAGCCCCATGTGGAGCTCTGCGCTAAGCATGGAGCCTTTTTACGATTCTCTCTCTCCCTCTGCCCCTCTCCCCTGCACGTTCTCTCCCTCTCTAAAATTAAAAATAACAAATGAATCCAACTAATATTTGCTTCTTCCTTTTAATGTCTTGATATGAGCAGCCATTAGTCGCCAAGACACTCTTGGGTTTCCAGTATTTGAGCTACAGACTCAGTAAGTATTTGGACTGTATTGAAACAGATTATGGTACGGGCGCCTGGGTGGCTCAGTCGGTTAAGCGTCCGACTTCAGCTCAGGTCATGATCTCACAGTTCATGGGTTCAAGCATCGGGCTCTGTGCTGACAGCGCAGAGCCTGCAGCCCTGGTTCTGTGTCTCCCTTTCTCTCTGACTCTCCCCTGTTCATGCTGTCTCTCTCAGAAATAAAATAAAAACTTTAAAATTTTTTAAATTAAAATAAACAGATTATGATAATATAACATGATCTGTCACTATAGAACAAGACTTTGTTTTCATTCTATTTGTTACATGATACGGATAACTAAACTAAGGACAAATATTTCAAAGATTTGTTTGCTTACTTGGTGTTTTGTTTTGTTTTGTTTTGTTTTGTTTTTGATAATGGCAGTCTATATCAGAGCTAATGTTTTACCATAAAACATGCTAAGTAGGCCCATTAAAAACAGGAGCATGCTTGCTGAGGTGAGAGTAATCCAGGAGTTCAACAAAGGCAGATCTGGTTATTGTTGCCATTGTTGAGTGTAACATCTGCCCACAACAAAAGCCAGTCATCTAAAGGTGGAACGATTATATTCCATTTCTTAGATTATGACAAAGGCAGTGCTTTCTCTGTCTTGGAATAAATGCTAACATTGGAAATGGATTTCCCTTCACTACCCATAGTGCTTCACCCAGATTCATCATTCATGGAATAACTATACATCATGTTCATCATTAGACATACTCCTGACCATGGGCCCCTTTTACAAGAAAAGAGTGATGAGGAAATGGTCTCACAGCTTGTGGTATTTGTAACCTTGACCATATATATTTAGCCCAGTTGTACATAGAACTGTGAAATGGCCTACTGAAGACACAACAATCCACTAGTTGGAAGAATGTTTTGATGCAATGGATGCTGTGAACTAAAGAACAAAATAGTGTATATTTCTTAGGCTAGGAAGCAAGAAGGAACAGTAAAGGGAACAGGGATAGCCTTCTCTCAAATTTAATAAATTTCAGAAATAGAGATAAATAACCACTTGAGAAACATATGGAGTAAGTTGCAATAACCCATTAAGATAAAGAAGTTGTCCTAAGCCACATATTACTAATAATATATAAAGTACAGATATTATATAATACATATATTTGATAATACTTATACTTATAGATCTTAAATATGTATATTTCTATGTATTATATATATATTCCCAAATAGCCATCTCCGGAGATTGTTACAATGTTATAAGAATTCTTTTAAAAATATTTCTATTAAATACTTAGTATTATTTATCCATGTTAGTATGCATAATTATTTAATGCAAAAATACTTTATATTATAATATGATAAATCTCAAACAAATATTGTTTTACACTGATGTTTTGATATTTCTCTCAACCTTTAATATTATGATGAATATTGCTTATCGCAGTTACCATGAAGGATTTTTATTGATTTTTGACTATACATGAAGAAAGAATGGAAGGTAATACCATGGAGAACATTTATGTGTAGGTATGAAAAAAATACTAGTTAAATTGGTATCGAGGAGGTGTGTAAAGTAGAAAAATAATACCTTCTTGCTTAAAATGCTTCAGTAGTATTTTGTGATGTGAACAGGGTAATATGCAAATTCACATGTCAGAAGTATCATTTCTGACTTCATCCTTTGGCTGTGTTAAGTCCAGGTCTCACCATTTCCTATTATGCCTGATGCTCCCTGCTCCTCAGGGATACTAACCTAGCTATTTATGTAAGATCTGTCACTTTGCAGTTCTTGTCCAGATAATGCTTCTGAACTGCCTGGTCATCTGTGCTTTACCTAAATGTTTAGGTAAATACGTTATAGCAATGAAATCCTCATTATCTGCTACATTATTTTGAAGAATTTGGGGCACTCCAATGTGAAAGGGCAGATAATTGTACTGATGAGATCAAGGGTTACAAAGACTAAAAAACAGAGGAGAAACTGTGATATCTGAGTGATTCATAACGCCTGTCTTCACAGAGCAGAATTTCCATTTACCTCAAACAAACCTTTTCTAAAAGACACATTTATTTATTTATTTATTCACTTATTCATTTATTTATTTATTTAGTGTGAGCATGAAGGAAGGGTGCAGAAGAAGAGGGAGAGAGAGAGAACCATAAGCAGGCTCCACAATGTCAGTGAGGAGCCTGACATGGGGCTTGATATCACAAACCCTGAGATCATGACCTGAAATCAAGAGTTAAACACTTAACTGACTGAGTCACCCAGGTTCCCCAAAACTGAAGCTTTAAGACAGCTCCAACCTTGGTTAAGGGTAGAAAAGCTTTGGGTCAATAAAAGTTTCCAGGAAGAAACCAAAAAGTTTTGGTCAACTTAGCATGGACTTTTACATGTCTAATGACAGCCAAAAAATATAAACGATATGTGGTTCTACAAATATAACTTGAGACTTTATTTTAATATTTGCAACTGTAAAGCATACAAAAATGAAAACAAAGGGGGTATCACCTTTACTTTTCTCAATTGTCTTTCTCTATTAAAAATAGAGGCTGTGGGGTGCCTGGGTGGCTCAGTTGGTTAAGTGTTGGTTCAGCTCAGGTCATGATCTCACAGCTTGTGGGTTCAAACCCCTCAATGGGCTCCATGCTAACACCTCAGAGCCTAGAGCCTACTTCAGATTTGGTGTCTTCCTCTCTCTCTGCCCCTCCTCTGTTCATTCTCCGTGTCTCTCTATTTCAAAAATAAATAAACATTAAAAAATTAAAAATTGAAGATAATTTATTGATAATCAAAATATTTTTTAAGTATGCAATTTGTTAGTGTCTTAGCTTGGCATTCTCTTAGCAATGATATCTTGGGTATGTCACCAAAGCACAGGCAACAAAAGCAAAATCGGACAAGCAGGACTATATCAGACTAAAAATATTATGCATAGCAAAGGAAATAAGAGCATTAAAAAAACAACCAACTAAACAGGAGAAAGTATTTGCAAACCATATACAGGAGTCCTCCCCTTCTCTACAAGGGTTTTTCCCAAGATCTCCAGTAGATTCCTCAAACCTTGGGTAGTACCAAATCCTACACATTAAGGTTAAACTATAGTAAACCTTAAAATATAAAGTAGGCACAGTAAGAAATTCAGGACAATAGCTAATAAAATAAAACAATCATAAGAATATACTATTAAAATGTATATGAATGTGATTTTTCCCTTTCTTCAAGATACCTCATTGTACTTCACTCACCCTTCTTCCTGTGAGAGGAAGACAAGGTGCCTATGTGATGAAATGAAGTGAAGTGAGTGCTGTAGGCACTGTGACATGGTGGTGCTAGGCTACCATTGACCTGACAATTGGTCACAAGTAAGGTCATCTGCTTCCAGCCTGAAGCTGGTTACAGGTAATGAAACTGCAGAAAGTAAAACCACAAA
This sequence comes from Crocuta crocuta, assembly GCF_008692635.1. Classification (NCBI taxonomy): domain Eukaryota; kingdom Metazoa; phylum Chordata; class Mammalia; order Carnivora; family Hyaenidae; genus Crocuta; species Crocuta crocuta. Next base: position 60,390 of record NW_027528612.1, on the reverse strand, counting down.
TAAGAATGGACTACTGTGTCTGTTAAAGTATTATCCAAAATATGTAAGGAATTCCTGCAACTCAACAACAAAAACCCTTATGTCCTAACTTTGAAAAGAGTTACTCCTTTCCTCTGGCTATATTCTCTCCCTGGTCTTCCCTAACACTGTTTATGCTCCTGATTCCCCTCCTACTACTCTGGTGACATCCTCACCATCCTATTTATAAGCTTCTTTTCTAATAAGGCTTCAGATAATATAATTCCACTATTTGGCACCAATTGTGTTCCTTTCCTTCCCCCCATATTCATTCCTGAGTGTGACAAATAAATCATGAGGATTTTTTTTTCCTGCAGACTTGTTTTCATCTCCATGAACATAGCTGTTACACAATATAGATTTCAACCCTTACTTGAAACCATCGAGGCTCTGTGAGTATCCAAACTGTGTAGCTTTCAGATATTAGATAGACCTATACTGGGTATTATGGAAATCATAACTGGCTCATGGGACAACCCCAAATTTATAAACATTTACATTAAGTAAATGAGCTTAATTTTTAAAAATATTTTAAGGCTTATATCCATTTAGATCATTTTATTGCTAATTGAGGTGCTACAAATCTATGAGAGGAAATCATTTGATTTTCAAGGTTAAATTTAAAATACTGAAATAAGGGAATGTAGACACATAGCTCTCCTTGGATATTCCCCTTCCCCCAAAAACCAAACCACCACCACCACCACCATCAACAAAACCCAAATGAAGAATTTCCAAAGACAAATTCATGATTCTCCTTCTCCAAGTTTATCTTCTTTCTCCACCTCAGTTACCAGAACTATTAAACATTTAGTTAGGCAATCCATATACCAAACTAAATTCAAATTTTCTTTCTCTGTCACCTTCCATGTCTACTTGAGTAGTATCCAGTGTTATTTTAAACACATCTTCAGACTTGGGGTACACACACACTCACCACATATTCACGCTCATACACTGTCCATTTCTTTCAGTTTCATCCCATCCTTACTGTCACCATTTCCAATATTCAAATCCATATCACTGTCCAACTGATACATAACAAAAACCTTCAAACTTATCTTCTGTTATTCACTTTTTATCTCTTCCAAGCAATTCCTCACCTTCAAAGACCTGATTGATGGTCATATACATGCCAAAACATTCACACATGATGATATGATATCCCATGCTCTTTCCTCTACCTGGAATCAATCCTCCCTCCCTTATTAATATCTACTTAAAAATAGGATATACTACATCCACAGGGTACTACAAAGTTGTTCTGAAGTTTGATTATTTGGGTTTAAATCCATGATCTGAACAAATTAGTTACGTGATATTTAACTTTATTCTCTCAGCACTTCACACTTATGAGCCCATATTTTTGTTTCATTTAATAAAATAAAATATGGTTTTATATTAATCTCTACCACTGAACTGCAAACTTCAAGAAAACAAATACTATTAAATTTAACTAATTATTATATTCATAACAAATTATCTCACATATAGAAGGTATTTTTAAATGTACAAATAATGGATAATGTGAAATGAGTTTTAAAAATAATTAAATAAGTTATTTTACTTGAAACAGATTCTTGATCCCAGCTATTTATATTGGTAATTTCAGGCATGTTAAGCAATAAAGTTGAAATCCTCTATATAACATGATTTGAGTTTTTCAAATGTGTGGAACGTGATGGGATGCATTTTCAGTGCTATTTTTTTTAATTGTCAGTTATGAGTTGCTCCTATAAGAAAAGAAAAAAATATATTTCCAAAATTTTATTCCTTGAATGAAGTTTAATTGAAAGCCATAACTTTATAGGGTTTCTGTTTAGTCCAATATTCCTTTTAAATGCCAGACTGCCAGGCTCCCTTCCTGAAGAAGTTCGAGGCCTATAATAGAATAAAAATATTTATGTATATTTTGAAATTGTTTAAAATATAATTTTACATAAATGGTAGGAATTAATTTGGGGAATCAAAAATTGTTTATAATGAAATTGCAAATTATATTATTATATTGAATACATTTTGCTTTTGGTCTATAATAGGAAAGATACAGTTTGCTGTACATCACAAAGTCAAAAAAATCAATATAAATTAAGTTGAAGCTGGAGAGGATAGCTCTGTTCAAAATCAGTGTTGATTTAAAAATCAATGTAAGTTTAAACAAACATGTTTTGTTTTATTGATATAACATGCACAACAGTAGGACAGGCTAAAGAATTAAAAAAAAAAAAAAAGGAAACCTTGAATACCTATGTGTGCTACCACCCAATGTGCCTGCAAATAGATGAAAAGATGTGAACATAAAGGTTCAATCTGACTACCAATCAAGAAATTCAAACATGCTTGGCAATAAAGATTCTTGTAAACCTACATTCATTCTAGCAGATATTAATTTGAAATGTTTTTCTATTCCATAAAGTAATACCATTACACTGAAGATTCCATTGCTCATTGTATAAAGTTATTTTATTGTTGTTTTTCATATGCATCCTCAGCCAAATCAGCCTTTATAAGTCGGAAAAAGGAAAGTTTTTCTCTGATTATTATATAAATTTATCTGCATTTTCTGGAAGTAACATTGTTTGCTTACAGGTGTTTTTAAGCAATTACTATTGGTTCCAAGACAACATTTAAAGCAAACATTCTTCACAAATTAAGAATATATGAGTATATACACATTATATCTTCTATTATAACTCACTTCCTATTGATAGTTTGGTTTTTAAAGCCCCAAGAGTATTTCTAATGAAAAAAAGAAAGGTGTTTCTAACTATAGCTGTGCTTCTCTACTTTCAAAATCTAGTAATATTTTGTTGTTGTAATATGGCTGTATGTGTGTTTGTGTGTTTCTTCACATAGACATGAAGAATAACAAAGCAATTAAAGATAGCTCAAATTTTCCGCCCTATATTGCAGGAGATCACTTTAAGTTTCCTTTATACTGGTCAAAAACTCTGAGGTTTCTGAGAGTTTACCCTACTTTGCAAATAAATATGTTAGGTTGTGCAAACTACACATTAGTGCAAATTAATATGTTTTTCATTTAGGAAAAACAAACCTGTGTGCCTTCTCAGCACTCAGTACTGCTACATCACTGCTTCACTCCTGAACTTCTGGTCACCAAATGTGCCAGTTTTCCCCTACCGAGCAACTCTTGATACCAGCTGATTCCTACAATTCAATTCAATTCTGACACTATCTGGAGTTAGTGTCAGACCCCACAGATTAAGGGCCCAGTCACACAAGACTGCCCCCTCCCTCCATTTCAGATGCCAAAAATAAGTGTAGATTGTGACCTGTGCTTCTGACTTATTGGCTATAAATCAGTGTCCTATCACCATCTCCTTGGGTTAGATTAGTGGACTAGGGCAGCTCACAGAATTCAGGAAAACAGTTCATTTAGTAGATTACTGGTTATTATAAAAGGATATAACTCAGGAACAGCTAGATGGAAGAGGTGCAGACAGCAGAATGCGGGGGAACTGGGATGGAGCTTCCATACTGTCAGAGACTCTCATGGAGCATCAGCACATGCTTACCACCCCAGAAGCTCTCCAAACCACATCCTTCTGGTTTTCTATGGAAGCTTCATTAGACAGGCATGATTGATCAAGTCATTGACCATTGGTGACTGATTGAACCTCCATCTCCACTCCCAATCTTCTAATCATGTGGTCGGTTCCCCTGGCAACCAGCCCACGCTTAAGGGCTTCTAGAAGTCACCGTAGTAACAGAAACTCAGATGTGGTTGAAAGGACTAAAGACGCCTTCATGGTTTTTGTCACTTAAGAAATTTCAAGGGTTTTAGGAGATGTGTGCTGGAAGTGGGGATGGAGACCAACATATATTTCTTACTATAAATCACAGTTTTGGAAATGCCACACTTTTCGTAGATACCTGCAGGTAACATAGGATTCCTGGGTCAGACGCAAGGAACTGGATTAACTGTAGGCAGCATGAACCTTCTGTTCATAGTGGATCTACATCCCATGGGAATGGTACAGCTTGGATGAGGAAAATGCAAGCCCGTGGATATAAGATATAGTTTGAGCATTAAAAAACCCTGATACTTAATGATCTGCATTAATCTGCAAGAAAGAATTAAGGAAAAAATTGCCAGAGAACTAGAAGTAAGCCTCAGTGGTGTTGTGGCATAAAAACCAAGGAGAGAGTATTTGGTTCTGTTGAAGTGTCTCATAAGATGAGTTGTTTAGAAATGACTGAACATAGCATGAAGAAGTGTACTGGTAGAATTTTTCTTGGAGTGATGAGAATACAGACTATGTTAGGATATATTGTTTGTAAATGGGATGTGGAAAGGTATAATAACATGATTTTTATGAAGTTTTTATTTTAAAAAAGCAGAGAGCACAGTATATGCTTAGCATGTTTTAAATAAGCCAGTTGACAGAGTGAAGTCAATTATATGAGAGAGAAATGGACTATAGATGTGCTGAGAAAAAGTAAAAGATGCAATGCACAGAAATTTTTAGTGAAATTCAAGGTCTTTCAAAATAGGATTCTCATACCATCTGGAAGCAGAAATGTGTGAATTAATAGTTTTGGACATAGTGCAAATATAGTTGGTAATAAGGCCCCAAAATCATGACTTGGGTAAATGGAAAAATAATTTATTAGAGATGAGAACAAGGAATTGAGGGTGTAGAAAATTGAGAGGATCATGTACCCACATGTTAAAATTACTCAAGATTGTGACAGGATGTGAAATGGAAAAGAAGACTGTTACCTAAGTGTCAAGTTTGTTAATAAATGAGCTGCAGCAAACTGCATTTTACTAGATGATGGAAATGAGATCAAGGGAAAGGATGGTATATTGAAATGGCATGAGTCAATAATTGGTAATTTTTTATCGTGTAATACATGTCTGCTCTTGTAAGTATATATTCATGTAAACCCTCAGTATACATCAGAATTGATTTATAATATTGAATATCTTAACATATACTATATGTAATGGCAAACTTACCATTAATAGTGTCTTTATTAAGTGATAGTTTATAATTTCACATTCTAACAACATGGGAGCAAATATTTATCATAAAAGTATAAAACCCATTCATCAATAATTTTATAAATAATATTATCTTGTGTGGATATAAGCAATAGTTTTAAACAGTTATAACAGTTATAACATCTCTAGTACATGTACATATAAATATGCTAAAAGAAAGCCATCTTTGACATTCTAGTTCGAGAATATAATAAGACAATTTCTACATCTTGTTTCTTATTTTGCCTGAAATGTGTTTAATACAAAAAATAGTAGTTCAAATATGGTAGGAAATGAACTCTACTTATTTCTATGCTAATTAATTATTTTTGACGAGATATTTATTGCTCAAAAACTAATTCATCTATGACTTTTATCTCTTTTTGAAGTATTTTCAGTAAATGCAAAGATAATTTTACCTTAACTGTATATTTTCTCCTTCATTATTTTTTCCTACATACATTTGAGTTCTTACTGCAAGTCAAGCACTGCCCTAAACTCAATAAATGAAAGCCTTTTAGATTTTTTTTGCTACTCAGTCTTCCTCCCCAAATATTTATGATCAGTATACTTAGGAAAGAGGATCCCATCATTCTCATACTTAAATGATCAGAAATTCATTTATAGATTCTGGGGACTTATGTAACTGTAGTGTTTTTAAATCTTTTTGTTGTTGTATATAGCAGGAACCCATGCAATAAACTACTCAGTCAATGCTACAATATTTTAAAATATTTTATTAATTTATTTTTAATTTTTATTTATCTTTGAGAGAGAGAGAGAGACAGAGAGAGACAGAACACAAGCAGAGAGGAGCAAAGATAGAAGGAGACACAGAATCTGAAGCAGGCTCCGGACTTCCAGGTGTCAGCACAGAGCCCCACATGGGGCTTGAACTCCCTAACCATGAGATCATGACCTGAGTAGAAGTTGGGCACTCAAACAACTGAGTCACCCAGGCGCCCTATTTTTAAATATTTTTTAAAGTACTCAACACTGAAGGGGAAAATAATATATTTTGGATGTGTGGATGCATGTCTAGAGAACTTCAAGAGAAACATGTTTTTCAGGAAATTCTGATTTTATACACTTTTCAAATCTTATACTATTTACAATTTAGGCATCAGACATTGAGGAAATCCATTATACTATTGGCCAGATACTTTNTATTGGACAGATAATATATTATTATATTATTTTTATTATTACTTAGACTTTACAAACTGGGAAAATGGGATTAGAAAGTTAACATTAATTTTCTAGGTGTATATTACTTGTAAATTGCAAAGTCAAAAAATAAACATCTGTCTGATCTTTATTTATATTAAATTAATATAAATATCTTTACTCACTTTTGCATGCCAGCCAGGACTTCAGCACTTCCCATGGCTAGCTCACCATTTATTACAAACAACTTAAGGGGCAGTTATTATCTTTATCACAGTGAAAGATGAAAAAGGAAGATAAAAGTAAATCATTCACAGTCACACAACCAGTAAGGACTGGAACTCAGGAAGCCTAACTGAATGTTTTTCTTAATAACTGTGCTTTTCTGCTCTATATCTATCGCCTTCCCAGCTCCCTTATTGTCTGTCCTTTGCTCACCTTCTCATTTCTGTAATGTCTCCCAAAAAGCTTTTGTGACCCTTATCCATTCCCAGGACTCCATCAGAATCCATGCTTGGTGAAGCAGATGGCCTCTTCTCTTCAGGCTGGTGCTAGTCTTGGCATAGGTTTCGAGGAAGACATTACAAGACACCAGAAGATTTGCACAGCAGTGCATTTTTCTGCAGCTCTTTCACTCTTTAGTGAAACAAATATCAAACAGTTTATTCCACCTTATTGGACCTCCCTCACTTCTGTTTCCCTTTTAGAGGAAGATGTGGGCACAGAGGCACTTGGTAACAATCAGGTAGGATCCACGTTATTACTGCTTTTGGGTCAGAAATCATTGGCACCACCGAAAACTATACATATGTCCCTTAGCTCATTTCAGCATGGGCCGATATTTCTGTGTTCTTCAGTAATAATATTATACTTATGAAAATTTTACACATCATTTTTCAATTTTCAAACATGGATTTTGTCTTTTCTCTCTTTTTTAAAATTTCCATGCTTTGCATAACGTGGTTCAGTGTGAATGCTGGGTATATATAGACACACACACACCACCTTAAGAATACTATCATGGAAGGGTAGCAAGACCCAGAGATTCAGAAAATTTGATGAAAATTTGTTTTTTATATGGTGACTGCCATATACTCTTCACTGCTGAAAAGATGCTTTTTGTATTCATAGGCCACCAACTGCATCTTTTGTACCCCCTCTCAGATGTTCTTCTGTGTATTTGGCCTCAGGGGAACATGTAGGGGCTCATTCTACTTTATTATGCCTGGATAATCTATGCCCTTACTTCTACTTTTACTTTAGGCTAAGGAATATATCATTGTAGAGTCTCTGTTTCCCCCTGTATCTTTTACTCTTTCTCTCTCTCGTTCCTGAAACTCCCNCAGCTTCTCCTAAATGGGAGAGCTTCCCTTCAAGGGCCTCCTCTGATGCCTAAATATCTTGTCTGCTCTACAATTCCCTTTTCTCCAGCCTACTTTTCCTAACTTTAGAAACATGAATATAGTCTCTGAAATATAGACAGGAATTTAATTGTAATTCTTTTCACAATGTTCTTTTCTTATAACCAGCTCAATGATATACAAATTAAAGTATAATAGTTGCCAATAACTTTTCTTGGCTTCCACTGTGACACCTCCCTATAGACAACATCAGAGCTCATGGCTTGAAGCCCAAATGAGGGAAGCCAGTAGGTTTATATAAAGTTCTGAAAAACCTACACTGCATTTAGAACTTCTCAAATCATATGTCACATTCTCATTCCTTTTGAGACAAATATACCAAGGCACTCTTTTATTAAAGTTCAATGTCAAATCCCACCTAGGTAATTAGCATAAATATAGAGCGGTAGAAAGTAAGACTGGCAAAAACTCAAAGAATTTAAGATATTACAATAGGCTAAATATTTTACGACAGTCTACAACTGTGACCACACATGAGCAACAGATGAACATGAAAATGTTCGCCATTCTGAACAAGAGGAGAGCAACTTATTATATCTCATGGGGTAGAGTGATGCATAATTGCACCTCCCCCAGTCCAGTAACTAAGAAGGAGAATTTCCATCTGTGGCACATGTAGAAACATCTCAGAAGCATGTAACTCTGAGGTTTAAAGGCAACATCCAGATGCTTAAGATTCTAAAGAGAATTAATAAACAACTGCTATAAGTGAGATAATTCAGTCTAAAGCATTGTTGCTTCTAGAACTTTCTTCACCATTTTCAGTACTTCACAAGTCCTTAAAAACATGATGGATCCCCCAAATGTTCATTAAATTTCCAGGATGATTTTCTTACATTGAATATGACTCAGCCAGTACACGGAACATACATTTTTCAGTTGCACGTGTTAGAAGACATCACTCCAACCAACTGGCTAAAAGAATAAAAGGAAGTTATTTGCTCACATAATTGAAAAGTTCAGAAGTAGAGAAGGCTACGTACAAGGCTTTATCCAGTCATTCAGTGATATCACCATTTCCATAAGGTGGCAAGAGGGATTTTGTTTCATTAAACATTTAATAAAGAAATAGGTTACTCTTTATACACATAATCTTGAACCTTTCCCTGTAGACAGGAGGATTCTGTGCACTGGAGATTTTAATTGGATGTGTAGACCAGAGCTAATCACTGTGAAATGGGATGAGATGACATAATTTTTACAGCCAATCAAGGGCTACCCTTAGTACTGAGGACACGATCATTCTCACATAGGTTTTCAGCATAACTGGGCAGGGGAAGAATGATTTTTCAGAATGTGAAAAATACCCATTGAAGATACACAAATTTTTAAAAATCCTGAAAAGTTTTTCTAATTAAAAACCTCATAATTTAGGAGAGTATTTCATTATAATTCTGACTGACAGCATGGTTGTTTCTTGCTATGTTTATAGTAACAATTTTTTAAATGTTTTATTTATTTTTGAGACAGAGCATGAGAGGGGGAGGGGCAGAGAGAGAGGGAGACACAGAATCTGAAGCAGGGTCCAGGCTCTGAGCTGTCAGCACAGAGCCTGACACCGGGCTTGAACTCACAAACTGTGAGATCATGACCTGAGCTGAAGTTAGACTGGGCCAACTTAACCAACTGAGCCACCCACGCGTGCCCTATAGTAACAATTTTTGGGAGTTGCTTTTAGCCTTTGTCCTTTCTGATTTTATTCTCGCCTTCTCAGTAAATATGCATAGGTAGCATTTGGTCATTTGGTAGAAGTAATAAGATTGCTGAATAGCTATAGACCCTTTGCTAAGCAGGACTATGAGTGCCAGATATTGATCTAGCAATGTACTGGCTCAAATCCATTTTAATTTGCTTTTCCATTTTTATCTTCCTGTGGGGGGCTACATTTCTGCCTAGTATGCGAGAAAATAAACTCATTGTTAATTATAGTGCCTGTATTTCTCAATATAGCTAGCAAGAGAAGCACTGATGTTGAATTGTGAGATATAAAATAATGCCCACACAGAAAATTAATATGATTAGATTTTTTTACACATGAACCATACTCTTGTCATTTATTTAATTTCAGAGGAGATTAAAAACAGCTATATTCTACAGTCTGGAACACAGCAAGTCAAGATGGTCTTGGATAGCTATTCTGTATCACAGCACACACAATGTTACATAAGCAAACTGCTGGTGTTGAGTTTGTTAGTGAGAAAATAAGATATATAATTATGACACACGAATCTGTATCACTTAAAATGAAAAAAAAAATTTTAGCAATAGGCAAAGTCCAAATCATTTCTTTTTAATTTTTAAGTTACTATTAAGCTATAAATAAAGTTCACTATTTATCAATATTTTAACCACAATTGAGAGTCATTTTAAAATTTTGAGGTCATCAAATTTTAAGAGTTCCCTCTGTATACTCCCATAACACAGTGAGCAGATATTGGCATTTTAAGTTTATTGGAGGGAAAATGGAAACTTCTGCTGGATTTGACTTTCATTAGTCTCAATGTTGGCTTAGTCATATCTGTGTAATATCTTAGACACTGCACACAGCATACAGCAGAAATCTTACAAGATAGAATGTTAAACAGTTAACAGATTGTTATCGGTGCTAAGAGACAAAACAAGAGAGGATTAACTTTAATTTTTTCCAGGAGTATGGTAGCAATTTCGTTTTCAAAAAAAGTCAGATCAATTCTATTTATTAATACATCATATAAATTATTATTTTCAGTAACATAAAAGAATGTACACTATTATGCTGAATTTAGAAAGAATTTTTGGGGTGTCTAGGTGTCTCAGTTAAATGTTCGACTTCAGCTCAGGTCATGATTTTGCAGTCTGTGAGTTCAAGCCCCACATCGGGCCCTGTGCTAGCAGATCAGAACCTGGAGCCTGCTTCACGTTCTGTGTATCTCCCTCTCTCTCTCTGCCCCTCCCCCGCTCACACTCTGTCTCTCTCTTTCTATTAAAAATAAACATTAAAAAATCTTTAAAAAGAAAGAATGTTACTTTTGAACATGACAAATTACTTAAACCTTATAATATTAAATCATGAAACATTTACATTTAGTCTTTAAGTCATTTGACTACTGTCAGATAACTCAGTATTTTGTAAAATGTATTTCATTGCAAAATAATTTAAATATGTTACAGGTAGGAGATTTTTTTACTTCAAACATTTTTATTTTTATTTTTATTTTTAAAATTTTTTAATGTTTTTTATTTATTTCTAGGAGAGAGAGACAGCGTGAGCAGGGGAGGGTCAGAGAGAGAGGGAGTCACAGATTGAAACAGGCTCCAGGCTCTGAGCTGGCAGTCAGCACAGAGCCCGACGCGGGGCTCGAACCCACGAACCGCGAGATCATGACCCAAGCGAAAGTCGGTCGCTTAACCGACTAAGCCACCCAGGCGCCCCATTACTTCAAACATTTTTAAAATGGGATCATAAGCATGTGTACATATTGCACATTGTCTAAAAAGCATTCTTTTAATATTTTTGCAGTTTTGGGGTTGCTTAAGGAGGAAGATAAAACTGATCTAGAATATTCCATCATAGCCTTCTTTTCATTAGCTTTAAATGTGTGTGGGGTTAACTCATAAAAGCTGCTAATAAACTGTTAATCAAACCCACTCTCTAAATATATGTCATGAAAATGAAAATCTGAGAAATCTTGAATTAGTTTTTTTCCATGCCTACTATGCAGGTCAATAAAATAAAATAAATTTGCTCTGGTTCATTCAAACTNAAGTCGGACGCTTAACCGACTAAGCCACCCAGGCGCCCCTACAGCTGTTTCTTTAAAGAAGTGGGGCTAGAAGCCAGGTTCCAAGTGTGGAAGGAGTGAGTGGAAAAGTCAACTCTGAAAATAATTTTTTAAAATCCTGATGTAAATGTAAATATATATATTTTAATATGCATATACATATGTACACAATTGGCACTTTTGATATCAGCATAGTCCTCTGTTTTGGGATATAAAATACATAATTAATACCATGTAGAATAAAAGGTTTTTGCCATATTCATAAAAACAAATGTCGTAAACATCCTATAATGTGTATATATGCATATTTATGAAAATTTATTTGCAGTATAAATTCCTAAAACTCTAATTACTCGTTGTATTAGGCACATACATATTATCACATTTGTCAAGTCTGCCAAAAAGTTATTCCAGTTTCTTTTTTTTATTTCTTTTTTAAATATTTTTATTTCTGAGAGAGAGAGAGGCAGCGTGAGCAGGAGAGGGTCAGAGAGAGGGGGAGATACAGAATCTGAAGCAGGCCCCAGGCTCCGAGCTAGCTGTCAGCACAGAGCCCGACGTGGGGCCCCATCCCACGAACGGTGAGATCATGACCTGAGCTGAAGTCGGACGCTTAACTGACTGAGCCACCCAGGCGCCCCAAGTTATTCCAGTTTCTAATCCTATTAACTGTTACTTAGAAATATTAATTTCTCTTTTAATTTATTTTTTAATTTTTTTAATCTTTATTTTTCAAAGACAGAGAGAGACAGAGAGCAAGTGGGGGAGGGAAAGAGAGAGAGAGAGAGAGAGAAACATAGAATCTGAAGCAGGCTCTAGTCTCTGAGTTGTTAGCACAGACCCCATGCAGGGCTCAAAAACGAAGAACAGGAGATCATGACCTGTGCCAAAGTCAGATGCTTAATCGACTGAGCCACCCAGGTGCCCTATTTAATTTTACCTTTTAGGAGCCAAGAAAGATTAGCATAGCTTTTTAAGATGTTATATAACATCTAATTTTTAAATGATTTGAAAGCTTGCAATTAAATTCCTATGTGTGTGGACTAAAATTAATATAGGGCATTTAGCAAATATTGTATCTACTTATTTAACATCAAAAAGTCTAACAATTATGATGTTTGAAAATAGCTTTTTTCCAGCAAAATAATTAGAGAACTATAAAAATCTTTCTTCGATAAAGTGTATGAATTACATCACAATGTGTTATCTATCTGAAAGTGTTACTGATATCCTCTTTTGCATTTATTCAAGAAAGATACTGTAAATCTATACTTCAATGGCAGATTTCTTTAACTTGGCTCCTTGAAGAAAACTATCTAACGTGTTAAATATTCTGTGTATGCCTGAAAGGTAAGATGGTTCTCTCTTCTCTGGGGAGTGAGGTTTAAGTCTAATGTGGGAGCATCCTGTATATTCTGGTCAGTGAAATGTAGAATGTTCTGCTAGATGTCATTAATCGTAGCACTAAAGAGATGTAGGCTTCTAAATCAATATGAAGGTGTGACACATGCACTATAAGTTTATGGGAGTACTGATCCATGATTTTCCTTCCACATTATTAAATAAAAACACTGGCAATTTCTCCTTCTGTTTGTAAGACATCTGGTGTTCACAACCCCAATAAGTAACAAAAATGAACAAATTGGTTTGTAATGATTTCTTGCCCCACTCCTTCACACACACACACACACACACACACACACACACACACGAGGTAGAGAGAGAGCCAGAGCCAGAGAATTACTTTATTTTTTATTAGTGTATTGTATTATACTGTCATGCTTTTCCCTGTTAAAATTTATACTCTTAAAATTTATACTCTTTAGAACAAATGTAACATATTTTAGCATAGTCCAAGGAACAAACACTTTTACCAAGTTGATTTTCAAATATATGTGTTCAATTAAAGTCTATGAGGGGGCTGGTGGGCTGTTTGCTAAGTCCCTTTGCCATCACTTCAGCCAAGATTTGCTTTGAATTTCTTAAGCTCCCAGTGGCTTCAGATGAATTGGAACTCCATGCTACCTGCAAAGGCATTTCACTAGCATGCTGAAATTTTACTATCTCAGGATCAAGATCATCTTGTGTATCTTTGTTTTGCATTTGGCTAACAAAAAGACTCCTTGGTCCATCATTCGAATTGAACCAGGTGAACTCACCCCCATTGTTCAATCATCTAATCCCAGTTTAAGAACTAATCTAGTCCATGTTGTTATGGTTAGCCAAACAATCACACTGTACATTAAAACAAGAAGTATTTCTATGTATACCACTGTTATTAACATTCAGTGTTACATCTGGGTGTAGGTTTCTGTATGACAAATAAAGATTTGTTGGATCCTGTTTCCACTCATCTGCTAACATGTAACCTAAACACGCCTGTGCCTGGTATCTAGATAACACTATAAAATACATTATGTTCAGTAACTTTTATTTACAGGGACATGTATAACTAGGCTTCTGGATACAGGTGTAGGTAAAGATTTTTAAATGTGTATGTTGAAAATAATTGCCTATTTTCTCTTTTTACATTGATAAAAATGCTCAGTTCGAGAAGTGATGACATAGCCTGGAGAGTAGAGAAAAAGATATAAAGCATGGGGAGGTACCATCAATGACTCAGCTTGAGGTGGCGATAAGGAGAAAATGTATTTACTTTGGAGAATGTTATGGAAAGCATTCACCTCTTGCTTCCTGATGTTATTTCTATAAATTATTAGTTCTCTGTACTGAGAGCAGTCTAACACAGAACATGGGGACTCTCACATTCTTTTGACTTGTCACAAGCTCAAGCTGTGATGACTAACCCTTTTACTCCTAGATGGCCTACAGAGAAGTTCTCTGGCTGATTTCAGATATTATTTTTTCACAGTAAGAATGCTAGTAGAATAGGTAGGAAGAATATAATGAAGTAAAATTCTATTCTCTTTTCCTCCCCTCTAGGTATATTCTAACTGGCAGGTTTTGTTGTGGTTGCTGATAAAAATAAGCTATGCCTGCTCCAAGCCGGTAAGGGGTCAAGATATTAGAGACATAATAGAAGTTTTTGGTCATATATCATGATATCAGGGAGACCTGGTCAGACCGTCTTAGCTTCAGTACCACACACACATCCACGTTACAGTTCACATAGTTCCTTTAGAACTCTGGGTCCCCTTTTCCATTACCTATTTTTACAGCATGCTATCATACTGCATAACACATTATATAATTTTCTCACTTGTCAGTCTCTCTTCTAAATTATTTCCTCATGAAGGACAGGAGTTTTTTGTTTGTTTGTTTGGTTCACTAATATATTTCCAACACCCAGAACAGTGCCTGGAACATAGTCGCCACTTCATAAATATTTGTCAAATAGAATAAATCTTTTTGTAAACATTGAACTCCCATTTGGCTGGGAAAAGGTTTGGTGTCTCCTTTCCATCTCTGCAGAGATGAGACAGAGTCAAGCACCTTCCTGTCACTGAACCACAAGAGAGGGGGCTATGTTGAGAGAAAAATAGAAAGGGTGGTTAGAAGTGCACCTTGAAAATCACACAGGATCTTGGCTTCACTTTCTAATCCTATGATCTTGGAAACTTAGTTTGACATCTCCACATCCATTTTCTGCATCTGACATCTTATCTCACACTTTAACTCGGTTTTCAGGATATAATGTGCATAAACTCTTTAGAAACATACGTCCTTCATAGGTCTTATTATCATGACAGATACCCTACAGCTTTCCACAAAGAGCACAGTGCAGGAACCAACAGCCTGATTAGGCTATGGTGTCTTGGATTCTTTTACTATTATGATTACTTTTTGATTTACAGACAATCACAAGGGAAGAATATTAACCTCTTAATAAGGAAATTATCTCCTTAAATGATACCGCAGGCATTAGACCCTGCAAGCTGGTGTGAATTAACTCACAATTCAGTGAACTAAAACAAAGGTGTTTTCTCTTTTTCTTTCTTTTCATTTTTAATTTACATTTCTTCGCTGGAGAATTTTAAAAGTCAGTTGACAACTAAAGTATGGACAAGCTCTGTGATGAGTTATGGGTTGTTTTTATTTATTTTTTTTGTAAGGTTTATTTATTTTTGAGAGAGAGAGAGACAGAGACAGAGACAGAGAGACAGAGGAAAGAGTGTGAGCAGGAGAGGGAAACAGGGAGAGAAAGAGGATCTGAAATGGGCTCTGCACTCTCAGAAGCCAGGCTGATACGGGACCCGAACTCATAGAACTATGAGATCATGACCTGAGCTGAAGTCAGACGCTCAACTAACTGAGCCACCCAGGAGTCCCAGTTCTGAGTTTATGAATCTTCATTTTCACTTGAAATAGTAATGTGTAAGGAACTTATATTTAGGGTATAAGCTGCAAACAAAGTTATATTTAGTTCTGACTTTTCTCATGTTTTGTAAATTCTATAGATGAGGGGCTCATGATGTAATAGTTTAATATATTCTGTGCTGCATTGCAGTTTTAGAAAGTGAGATACTTGAGAGCCTTTGCATTGAAAACTTCCACTTTGGGACTTTTTAGAAAGCTAGTAAAAGGCCTTATAAGACAATATGACAGACTTGTATCAATCGTACCAGGAACGCAGCTGTACACAAGACTGGTTTAGATAAGACATAGGAAAGAGGAGTTAATATAACTAGGTGTTGTTTATAAAATGAAAATGAGAAAACTGATTTTATTTCCTATGATAGCAAAATATTCAGGAAATATCTCTGTACATGGCATATAGACTCCATCACTAGTGTTGGGACATATTAAATTATTGCCAAAGGAATATTTGGTATTAAATGGAACCCGTTTTATAACCCTGTCTTGTGAGCTTGGATGAACAAAGGAGGATAAAAAGTATAATTTGAGATAGAAAAATAGAATAATGACTTCTTGACAATGGGAGTAGTTTTAAGAATGTGTTCCACAGACACTTAGAACTTATTGACAGCAGCTCCCGGGTCCTGAAAACATGTAACATAGCATGTTTTTAAATGTTTTACCTAATTTCTCCAAAAAGAAGAGAAGATGGGGAGGGCCAAGGTAGCAAATAAGGATGACTATCTTCCCAGGCCAAGTCTAGACATTTAGGTAAATAATAAATTCACATTGCCAAGCAGAAGACACCTTACTTTGGTATTGTATATTTTTGGTTTTCTATATTTTGAATTTCTCTTCTCAAATCCTGCATCTGTTCTTATACATTATCAGCTTTTCCCCATTAGCTCCTCCAACATAGTCAACAGCGTTATTTTTAAGTCATGATCTGCTCATCTCAACATCTCAATTATATGTCTCTTTTACTGACCTTGTTTTTGTTTTGTTTGTTTTTGTCCATCGATTATGGGTTGCTCTGCTCTTTTTATTTGTTTTGCTTTCTTTTTGTATGCTAGACATTCTGTATAAAACAAGAGTAGAGCCTAATGCAAATAAGTTTTATCCCCAGAAGAGAGATAAAAAGACTGTGCTTGATGGGGAGGGAAATGATGAAACATATGGACAAGAGTTTATCATGGGATCTAGCAGAATTCCAAGATGGTCGCCATGATTCCCTGCCCTTGGTGCTCTACTTCTTCTTCTTCCCTTGTGTGTGGGGGGTACTGTGAATACATGGGGAACCTCTCCTGAGGTTAACTTATATTATGTGGCAAAGGGAAGGATTTTGTAGGGGTCATTAAGGTGAGAAAAGAGTTGATTTTGAAATAATCAAAGGAGAGATTATCCTGAGTAGGTATGATTCATTTGGATGGGAACCCTTCAAAAGGGTCAAAGATTCAAAGGGAGAGAGATTTCTGCTTTCTTTGATGAAGTGGCCTGAAATTTTGTGGCACTTCAGGAGGCTTCTGGTTGCTGAGAGCAGACAAGACAGCAGGCAAGAAAACAGGGATCTCTGTCTTGCAACCGCAAGGAACTGGATTCTGACAAAAACTCTGTGAGCTTGGAAGAGGAGCCTAAGCTTCAGATGGAAGCACACCCTGGCCAACAGCTGTGATTGCAGCCCATGAGGACTCACCTAACCCACCTCCAGACCCCTGACCCAGAAATACGTAGAGACAGTAAAACTGTGTCCCCTGAAACTGCGAAATTATGATGATGTATTATAAAGTGATTGAAAAACAAATGCATGGCATTTTTTGCAACTTTAATTTATTTCACCACGGCTTACACGTTTTGAGACTGGTGCCAGGACTTTTTCAACCCAAACACCAGATTTATGAACTCTAGGAGATCTATCTCTACTTTGCAGTCTGCCACCAGCTTTTAGTTTGCTGCAGGGATCACTTTGCTCCCAAGCTCTGGCCTGTCTTTCTACACCTCTAGAACTTCTTTCTACCTTCTTTTTGCTTTGCTTTGTCTAAGACTCTACATACCTTGGGGGAATTTGCACAGTGATTTTGCCACTGCCTTGGAATTGATATAACTGGTACACCTCAGGGGCATTTCTTCTGATGCTTCTATCCCGCCACAGCCTTCACTGGGCTGTCGTGGCTGCACACTCAGGGATGGCCATGTATGCTGTGCAGGTGGTATCTGTCAGCTTCCCTGCTCTGCCTTTAGTCTTCTAACGGCCACTATGATGCATTTCAGAAAGGGACCATTCATCTTAGACCTGTCATAGCTATTCTGCCGTGTCCAAAGACTTTGACTCAGAACACATTCCAGGAGAGGTTCTTAAATCCCCTAAAGGGATTTCTCTCAGTCATTCTGGCAAACACTAGATCACCATCAGGCACTATATTAGGATTTCTCAGTTTTTTTGGACTTATTTTCCTAATAATCCCCAATAAAATTTTAATACCACGGATAAACCATACATCTGTTTACATACTGTGTGTGTCTTTGTGTTTTATCCATAAGAAGAGTAAGACTTTTTCACCCACAAAGAACCAATTTTTACCCCCTTGTGGGTGACATTGCCTTATTGATAATGTATTTATGAGGTCCCTATGGAGCAAAATTGGTGCTTAGGTGCCTTGATCACCTCTTCTTTATCCTTCGTGACAAAGGGATTCCCACTCTGGTGTTATGGGGATGGCTGAACATAAAACACACAACAATGGACTGATGAAATTGGAGTAATTTATTAGTCATATATACTCACTCAGGGGAGGAAAATCTCCTGTCATTCAAGATCACTCTGGAGTTGCACTCTGGAACAGAGTGAACAACCAGGGACTGTAAGGGGAAGGCTTTGTAGTGTCAGGAGGATGAGGTGATCCAAGGTTCCCAGAGAGGGTGTGAGTGACTTAAGCTTGAATAATTCCACAGTTGGCTGTGACCTGACGACCAGTGCTCTAGAATAAACAGGAGCTACATTTGGTCTATTGATAAGGAGGGTTATTTAGCTAGGAGATTGCATTAGATCACTCATGCCCCTTCTGACTTTACCAGATGTCAAGGCAGTGCACAACATGAACCATAATTGTAGGTCTTACCTCACAGTGAAGGTGGACTGCTTTGTGCCTAGAGTTCCTTGAAATTCTAATCCTTCAAGCTAGCCTATCAAAGCTATGAAACTTTGACTCCCTTCTACTTAACCCTTCCATAGAAAATTTGTACCTCTACCCTTCGTGGCACTAGAGATGACATTAGTGAAAGGTCTCTTCATTCCTGAGGCTCTTCCTATCTTGGACCTTAGTTTACGTTTCTTTTCACCTTTAGGTCTCTATAGATTTAAAAACACTAATATTTATAGCCTATTCAATCTATCTTCATTATTAGCAAGAGAACAATGATTTCTGCTGATACACTACTTCCTAAATAGAATCATAACCTAGATATCTCTTAGGATATACCCTCTTAGAGGGTATCTATGTTATATTACAAATTTTAATATATTTTAATTGACATAATGCTAGTAAGCATGCAGAAAAATACTAACAAAAATGTTTTATATAATTCTAGATGTGTTTAAAGTAATTTAAGACACATCACCAATATTTATGAGAGCTACATTTCCTGTGGTGAATATTACAGAGAGATGTGGAACACAGAATGGTGCTTACTCCCTCCTCCAAGATACCCATTACTTGATCCCTATAACCTGTTAAAATGTCATTTTATGTGGCAAAAGGGACTTTGCACATGATTGAAGCTATGGAGTTTGATTGAAGCTATGGAGAGATAATTGGGGATTATCTAGATTAAGCCCTATAAGAGTCAGTAAAAGCAAAAATGTCATTCCCTTCTAGGGCCAGTGACAGAGAGATACAGATATGAAAAAAAAGGTCAGACACATGCAGCATTGCTGGCTTTTGAATATGGAAGATGAGGTGATAAACCAAGGAATACAGATAACCATTAAGGAAAAAAAAAATATGAGGAAAGAGATACTCACTTAGAGTCTTCAAGAAGGAACACAGTCCTGCCAATCCTTTATTTTAGCCCAGTGAGACTCCTGTTGAACACCTGACCTCCAGAATTGTAAGATTGTTGTTTTAAGCAACTACAAATGCGGCCATCTGCTATGGCAGCAATGGACCTCATACAAGAAATGATAGAAATGTTTGTTCTGTCTCTAGCAGCAAGATGCTGATTATGCTAATTATAGACCACAAAGAATATCACAACCAGCTTTTTTTTTTTTTGCTTTTTAGTTTTAATTTAATTCCTGTTAGCTAACATACAGTGTTATGTTAGTTTCAGGTATACAGTATAGTAATTCAACACTTCCACACAGCACCTAGTGCTCACCACAGCACGTGCGCTCCTTAATCCCATCACCTATTTCACCCATTCCCCTGCCTCTATGGTAACCATCAGTTTGTTCTCTGTAATTAAGAGTCTCTTCCTTGTTTTATCTGTCTGTATGTCTATCTCTCTCTCTCTTATCCTCCCCCCCCACCTTTGCTTGTCTGTTTTGTTTTCTAAATTCCACATAGAGGTAAAATCATATTATATTTGTCTTTCCCTTGATGACTTATTTCACTTAGCATCATACTCTCTAGCTCCATCCATGTCATTGGAAATAGCAGGATTTCATTCTTTTATTATGGTTGAATAATATTTCTGTGTGTGTGTGTGTGTGTGTGTGTGTTTGTGTGTATCACTTTCTTTATCCATTCATCAATCCATGGAGACTTGGGCTAGTTCCGTATTTTGGCTATTTTTTAATAATACTACTATAAACATAGGGGTACATATATACATTTGAATTAGTGTTTTAGTCTTTGGGTAAATAGCCCATAGTGTGATTTCTGGATCATAAGGTAGTTCTATTTTTAACCTTTTGAGGAAACTCCATTACATTTTCCACAGTGGCTGCACCAGTTTGCATTCCCACCAACAGTGTAAGAGGGGTTCCTTTCTTCACATTCTCTCCAATGCCTACTGTTTTTTATATTATTGATTTTAGCCATTCTAACATTGTGATATGATATTTAATTATAGTTTTGATTTTCATCTCCCTCTCTCTGCTCAGTCCCTGTTCATGCTCTGTCTCTCTCTGTCTCAAAAATAAATAAAACATTTAAAAAATATTTATTCTTCCAATCCATGAGCATGGAATATCTTTTGATTTCTTTATCTTCAATTTCTTTCATTAGTGTTTTATAGTTTTCAGAGTAGTCTTTCACTTCTTTGGTTAGGTTTATTTTCCTAGGCACCTTATTACTTCAGATGAAATTATAAATGGGGTTGTTTTCTTTTTTATTAATTTTTAAATGTTTATTTTTGAGAGAGTGTGTATGAGCAGTGAAGCGGCAGAGAGCGAGGGAGACACAGGATCCGAAGCAGGCTCCAGGCTCTGAGGTGTCAGCACAGAGCCCAGTGTGGAACTTGAACTTATGGACTGCAATATCATGACCTGAGCCAAAGTTGGATGCTCAATTGACTGAGCCACCAGGTGCCTGTAAATGGGGTTGTTTTCTTAATTTCTTTTTCTGCCGATTCATTATTGGTGTATAGAAATGCATCAGATTTCTGCACATTGATTTTGTATCCTATAACTTCACTGAATTTGTTTCTCAGTTCTGAAAGTTTTGGGGTGGAGTCTTTTGGGTTTTCTATATATCTTATGTCATCTGCAAACTGAAAGTTTTACTTCTTCCTTGCCAATCTGGATGCTTTTTATATTTTGTTATTGTTGTTGTTGTCTGATTGTGGTAGCTAGGACTTGCAGTGCTTTGTTGTATAAAAGTGGTGAGAGTGGACACATTTGTGTTGTTCTTGACCTTAGGAGAAAAGTTCTCAGTTTTACCTGATTAAGGATGATGTTAGCTTTGGGTTTTTCATATACAGCCTTTATTATGTTGAGGTATGTTCCCTCTCACTGTGCCTTGTTGAGGGTTTTTATCATGAATGAATGTTGTACTTCATCAAATGCTTTTTCTGTCTCTATTGAAATGATCATATGGTTCTTAACCTTTCTCTTATTGATGTGATGAAATCTAGCTTATTTTCAATGGGATAAATGTTCTTGTCCCTTCACAAACCCTTTGGATCCTTAGTGGAAGGATAGAAGGCTTTATGCTTTGCAATGCTTTCACAAAGACTGCCCCAGTTTTATTGACCTGAGGTAGTTGACATCCCTTCTGCCTTCGTGTAATTATATTTTTTTTATGTGTAACATATATCATATTTAATTTCACCAACAGACCTTAAGCATTTGTTCCTCCTCCACATGATATCAAAAGTACCACATGCCAAATTTTGAAATTTTTAAAAACAATCTTAAAACAGAAATTTAGTGTTTGCAGGATACAAACATGCCTGCCAATAACCTGCTCCACACATAACTCTCACAATCAGGCATATCTATAGATCCCTGGACACCATCCAACTCCCTGTGGTCCCTGGAGTGGGATGAGGCCAGTTCCCCACACGACTGAACTGGCTTCGGAACTCGGTCCAGAATTTCGATTCAGCTTTTCCTGGATATTTTCCAGGACCCAAGTTAGGATTAAAGCATATTCCATTAACTGTATACCCTTATATCTGCACAACTGGCACCTTTCCCAAAGCAGGACTCCATATCATTGCATATACCGAAGTGTCTATTTTCTAAGACAGAATTTTTATTTTCTTGAGGCAACACACTGTGAGTTCATTTTGACAGTGACTAGTTACAAGACAAAAATCTCCTCAAGCACTGTAATCTTATCTTTCAGTGTTTAGCTTACCAAAATGACAGAGCTTTACATTTTCATTCCTATTTTGTAGCAACAAAAGCAATTTTGTATAAAACTATGGGGATAACAAGGGTCCTTGGGCCTTGTATGCTCATGGCCATAGGTGATTTGAATTGGAAGATGAGTCTAAAATTTGACAGGAATCTTCTGAGAATAAAAAAAAGAGAGAAAGACAGTGAGAAGAAGAACTGAAGTCTTCGAAAATAATAGTAAGCAATTTGAATTTTATAAACTACAGAGCCAGTTTGGATTGGGAAATAAAAAAAGGATATTTAACACTACTGAACCTTTAAATTACATAAGTCAGAAAGAACTGTGAGTATTCAGCATAAGCTTCAGTATTTATTTTTTGTCTTGTGAGTTCTGGGTAGAGATGATAACAGAAGAAAGATACTTTATCCTAGGGACAATTGTCACATAGTGAAATCTGAATACTTAAAAGAAAAGGGAAAGGGGAAATTATATCTGGTAAACTTTAAACAGCAAAACAAAACAACACCTGAAATATCTATTTATAAAAAATATCTATTTACCTATTTATTTTTAAACCTGTCTACACATGGTCATGTCAAAGTGGCATTCTTCAAAGACACAGATGCTAAAGAGTAGAGAATTTTGTCTGGAAAAAAATAATTCACAGTTTTTCTTCCTAATGACCATTAATTTTATTCATATTTGGTATCTAATAAAATGTCATTCACTAATACATGCTAATCTTACCTTAAAATGATACCAGATTAAAGGTTTTTTAGATGCACATTTACCTTAATCAAACAATTTTGATGCTGGCTGACTGTGTTCGATGACCAGGGGGCATCCTGCAGCCCCAGTCTGGAGGGTCCTTGGCTTAGCGCAGGGTAGAAATCAAACGTGAGCTGGGAGGAAGTGGAAGCAGAGTTTATCAAAGAGACAGAGAAAGTGTAGATACCAACAGAGTATATGGGGGACTCAGAAAGGAAAAATTTGTGTCTCATCTTTGCTTAGGGTCTTTTTTTATGTTCATTTATTTTTGAGAGAGAGAGAGAAATAGACAGTGTGAGAGGGAGAGAGGTAGAAAGAAAGGCAGACACACAATCCAAAGCAAGCTCCAGGCTCTGAGCTGTCAGCACAGAGCCCTACACAGGGCTCAAACTCATGAACGTTGAGATCATGACCAGAGCAGAAGATGGACACCTAACAGACTGAGCTTCACAGGAGCCCTGAAGTGTTGTGAGGATGTTGCTCAGGTACACCTGTCCTCTCAGGCATCCAGAAACTAAGATGACGTTTTAGGTGTCCTCCATATATTATTTATGCCCTAGGGGACCCAGGAGTCTTGGAGAATGTTCAGGACAGCCCCACCCGGTCACTCCATAGATGGTATCTGTTGTGCTGGAAAACTCCAAAAAATCATTTAGTCCTTGACCCTTACACCGAGGACATACATTATCTGTAAGCATTTACAGGCCAGGGGTGCAGGTCCTAGCAAGAATAGAAACCAGGAAAAAGAACAAAAGACCAGTCTTTTCATGAGGTCCTTTCTTTTTCCCTAGCTCATTTTTAATCCCCAACACAGCAGATATTTGTGAGCTAGCACTGCTGAACTTATTGCAAAAGAGTTGTAGCTAAAGTTGGAATCCTGTTACAAAATCGGTATTTCTTGTTTATGTTTGGACCATTGTTTTCTCTCCCCTCATCTTCTTTCTTCATGTGTGACTGAACATGATGCCCCTCTCAGTCAGCACTTTCCTACAAGCCAGCTACTCACAGCTTACCTTCAGGAACACTCACCAGTCTCCAGGCCACCCCTCTCCAAGGGGTTTGGAGGGAGTCATTTAATCCATGGGACACACACTGGCCTATCAGTAGTGTTCTTATGAAAATATGTTCCTCTGTAAATCACTATCAAGTCCATGAATGTGTCAAAAGAATAGCAATTCCCTCAATTCCTAGATAAGCTAAACAATCTGTTTGCCACTTCTGACCACATCATGTGGTTACCAGAAGTTTCTTCACTCAACTTCAGGGATTCTAGTACCCAGTCCATATTTTCTACTTAGTTCTTAGTAGCTTACTTTTCAGGGACCAGGATCTGTATGTATTTTACTAGATGGATTAACGACTACCCCAAAAGCTTATTCAGTAAGGCACAGTTCTAAATGTTTGGAAACATTGCTGGGGAAAAACAAACAAACAAAAGAACAAACAGACAAAGATCCACTCTCCTGTCTGAGAGTGTACAGACAAGTGACAGTAAAGATAACACATGATTTAATTTTACGGAAAAGAATCAAATGCTTAAAGGATAGAAAATAAAAACAATGTCATTTTGGGTGTGGTTTGGAACTTTATATTAAGCAGACACATTTTTTAGTTCATCATGTTTTTGGAGACTGACTCTTCACTGACATTGTCCTCTATTACTAGACGTGGGTAAGGTAATATTGATCCTCATACCTGGCTCCATATTTCTTTTATCTACCTTCTTTTTTTTTTTTTTTTAACCTTTCTAGATAACTATCCTAACTAACCTCATAAAGATGTGGCCCAGTCAACAGTGTTCCTAGCCTATACTTTTCCAGTGAAACACTGCATACATTTAGTCCTGGAATCTCTGTATGTATTGACATTTTTGTAGATTTTCCACGGTCTCCGGACTCACTAAGCTTTGTCTTGAGGGATGTGGATGAACAGAACGTGATTACTGATGGAAAGGTGACATGTCTTACTACAAAAGAGGACATGAGCCAAAAAAACGTGGTGTGTATGGAAGTTAGGACTGCAAGTATACAAAGTGAAACTGAGTAGAGAAAGAAAGTAGGAGGAGCCAGATCGTTTAATTTTGGTATTTCAGAAAATCACACTAGGTAGAGAAAACTTTTCTGAGCTTGGTTTGAGGTGAAGCAATCACTTAGGAGACTAGTTCAGTAGTCCCAGGTAAAATACCATGGTTAACAATTTAATAACTGTTTGCTCTTTATACAGTTAAGGGTCTGTTTCTTGGTTTCCCTCTCTTTTATCTTTGTCCTCTGTTTCATTGCTTTTTTTCCATAAATCCCTTCCACATATAACTGAAATCACATGGAATTTGTCTTTCTCTGACTGACTGATGTTGGAGAGGAGGTGGGTGGGGGGATTATATGGGTGATGGGATAAAGGGGGCACTTACTGTGATGAGCGCTGGGTGACATATGTAAGTGATGAGTCACCGGACTCTACACCCGAAACCCATATTGCTTTGTATGTTGACTAGCTGGAATTTAAATAGAAACTTGGGGGCGGGGAGGGAATCACATAAAAAATTTAATAATTGTTGAAGGTGAAAGAAAGGCAGTGAGTCAAATGCAGCATGAATGAAGTTATGACATATAAAAGAAAATAAGGATCAAAAATCACACATTTAACTCAGGATTAAAGGGAAATGTACTGTATTCTCTGGACAGTAAAACATAAAAATAATAATATTATAGTTTTAGTGGGAATAAGTAGTTTGTACTTTTATGATAATATGTTCTATGAATATTGACAGATGTGAAAAAAATAAGTGTTCAATTAAGAAAAGCTAAAGACAAGATACAATCAAATACTAGAATGTCAGTAACAGTTATAGAGGTATTCGAATATTTTTAGAACACTATTCCATTCATACTAGGAATAAAACAAATATTTAAAATATGTAAGTGTAATTTCACATAATATATAAATTTTGATGAGGTAAAATCATAAATAGAAATATCAAATATTATAAATAATACTTTATAATTAACAGAGTTAATGCAATCACTATAAAATTAAAATCTAATCTATATTTAATTTGATATAACTAATCCAATGAGAAAAATACTAATTAATGAGACTAGCCAGGGGATTTAAACAGGGAGACAAAATTTTGTACCCACACATATTAAAATACATCATGAAATTAAAGTAATTAAAATCTATTGCCCTGACATAAGTTTAGGGAGATAAATAGACACATTATTTTTAACACGTTTTATTGTAATGCATTAAATGATAAAGTTAGTAGCATAAATTTATGAAGTAATAAAGTATTTTATTTTCTGATATTGGGGTAAATGATAAGGTATTTGAGGGGAATTTAATGAAATTGCACTCTTTTCTGCACACAACACACAGCATATTATATTCTAGGTGAATCAAGGAGTTAAATGTCAAAAATAAGAACTTATGTATTATAAGTGGATATAGGTCAATATGCAGCAAATCTTTATGTGTATAAATTTTTTGATTTTTAAAAACTTCCTTTTAACAAAAGAATGACTTAAAAAGGTAATAAGCAAACTATGTTGCAAAAATTTTTGTAACTAACATGAAAGACACATTAATAAAATCATTAACAGTAATTGTCTCATATACAACAAGGGCTAAGTACTAATAACCAAAAAGATAAATGTAAAATGTCATAGTTCACATAAAAGAAAGGCATATAAATTACTTAAAATGCATTCAAATTTTGGGGAGATAAAGATATTCAGTTCACCACACACACACAACATGGTAAAACAATAAGATTGTTACCTATACACTAGAATTGAGAATATATATTATTAGCAGATTTTCTGAAAATAAACTTTTCAAATATCTGTATCAAAATTTATTTTAATTTTTCAATAACTACATTGTATTTATACAGCATCTTAAAACACATACCTGAAAATAAACAGATTTATCTACTAAGAATTTCACTTCAAAAATGGCTAATTTCATATGAAAGTAGTTTTGGAAGATGATTTGGTGATCCTTTATATTATTGCATGTTTTTGAATCTATAAAGCAATAATTGTGGATTATATAATTATTAACTAATGACCAAATTGGGAATCATAAGTGTGTATATATCATCAGAATAATTGGATTTAATTTAGAAGGATAAAAATATATATCAAATGCATTTGGAGCATGTAATAAACACCAATTCTTACTATTTAACTAGCACAAAGTTATGTCTTGAAGGTAGGCACTTCATCTAAAACTTAGATACTAAAATTGATTACAATAAATATTCTGTATTACTGTTTGGGATTCCATTAGCATTCTCGAATTCAGATTTCTCCTGTCAAATATTTTTGTATTACATTTTTAAATTTACTTTTGTGTAAAGGAACTTAAAAGATATGTGGTAAAATCAAAATAGCATATGCCATAATTTTATTGTCAGATCGTCAAACTTGACAAAATAAATGAGTAACTCTGAGAAATGATTTTATAAAATATAGAAAGCACCACACTCCTCTAATAGCTCAGAGAGATTTTGAATGTCCTTTAAAAATAATCATAATCTTTATTTTTAGTATACGATATTTTAGAAAAATTTTCCTTTTGTCATTAAATGTTTTTTTATAAGTGATATTTTATGGCATTTAGTCATATACGTGAACCAACTAAGGTTGTAAATGTACTTAAATGAGATCTAGGGAGGGGCACCTGGGTGGCTTAGTTGGTTAAGCGTCCGACTTTCGCTTAGGTCATGATCTCACGGTTCGTGGGTTCAAGCCCCGCATTGGGCTCTGTGCTGACTGCCAGCTCAGAGCCTGGAGCCTGTTTCAGTCTGTGACTCCCTCTCTCTCTGACCCTCGCCTGCTCACGCTGTCTCTCTCTCTGTCTCCTAGAAATATGACTTGAGTTAAATTTTACCCTCCATAAGACTATTTTTTGTCTTATCTTATTTCTATATTTTTATTTTCCCTTTTCTTTTTTTCTTATTATTGTATGCTATTATTCAAGAAACATTGATTTTGTAACACGTGATTAAAAGAGATGATCTCAGATTTCTCTATACGAAGGAATTACAGGAAAAATCTGGTTAGAATCAAGGATGTTTGTTTGGCTATGAGGCTTGTCATGAAGGACACTCATAGAGCTTACAAACCCTAGCCACTTTGTGTGTGTGTGTGTGTGTGTGTGTGTTTGTGTGTGTGTGTGTGTGTGTGTGTGTGCGCGCGCGAAACACTGAATCTGCTTTTAAGTAACATAGATATAGAGATAATACTTTTTACCATTTGGGTGCACACCAGCCATTTTTCTCAGCGAAATTGCTTATTCAGCAAACATTTATTCAGTTCAAGCTCTGTGCTTGACACCAGACAGGGAAAATAGGCAAAATAATTCTGGCTTAAAAGAACTTCACGGGGCACCTTGGTGGTTCAGTCAGTTAAGCCTTGGACTCTTGATATTTGCTCAGATCATGATCTCAAAATCCAGGAGTTTGAGCCCCACATTGGGCTCTGTGCTGACAGTGCAGAGCCTGCTTGGGATTAGCTCTCCCTCTCTCTCTGCCCCTCCCATGTGCTCTCATGTGAACTCTCTTTCTCTCTTGCAAAATAAATAAAAATTTTAAGAAAAAAAGATCTTCACCTTACTGATTTTCAATTCTTATATCCTTGTGAATCGTAACATAAATAAATGTTATTGTGTGTAATTTTCAGATGTGAAAACTCAATCAGGCTGAAGCATTACCTTTCTGAAGGTCACATGACTAAGAGTAGGCAAGATTTCCAGGAATTTGTCTCACTCCCTTTATTCATCTTCTCAACATCACAGCACTAAGATGACCACAAGAGCACTACACAGATATCACAACAGTAAAACAATGTAAGCATTATAAAACTGAACAATGTTATAGAACATGAGGAACAACAAAGAATTCCTCAGAGATAAGTAAAAAATTAAATTAGTGACAAGGGTAGGCAGTTGATGGCACTTATCTAGGAAATGAGGAGTATAAAGAATTTGAAAGGTGAACAATGCATCTGTAGGGTGTTTAGTTGGTGACAAGTTAGAAAAGTCCCAAATACAGGATGTTGTCAATATAAAGAGGGTTTTTTGGGTTAAAATTTTAAACTTTGTTTTATCTCCTGAAAATATCAAAACATTACACATTTGAGACCAATTATTACTATAAATGACACTAGAGAGTATAGGTTTCATGAAAGTAAGTTTAAAATTTAATAATGAAGCTGAGAGGATAATTAATAAATGAGTTGATCTTATAAAAATAGAAAACAAGGGGCTCCTGGGTGGGTCCAATAGCCTCTGGTCATGATCTCAGGGCTTGTGAGTTTGAGCCCTGAGTGGGGCTCTGTGCTGACAGCTCAGAGCCTGGAGCCTGTTTCAGATTCTGTCTACATCTCCCTCTGCCACTCCCCGACTTGCACATTCTCTCTCTCTCTCAAATATAAATACACATTAAAAACATTTTAAAAATGGAGAACTAAATTATAGTTTTGTACATTTGTTTTTTCATGCATTTAAACATACAACAAATTCAGACAAGGTAGTAGATATACCGAATACAAAGATATGTAAGATTTGCCAATGAATTCAAAGAGAATTAATTAATGTTTTAGAAACATTAATTATATATTATGATGTTGGTATCAATGGATAAGAGGTAAGAAAATAGGTAATAAGTGAGAATGAAAAGTTAGGTAAATTATCACAGAAGATAAGAAGTTTATCTTATAAATAAAGTTTATATTTAAACACAGGATTATTAAAGTTTTTCCAGATACACAATCTAAAAGTTAGGTGTTGAATCATAGCCAGGGTTCAGAGACTATCTTACTTTCATCGTATTTAAATTTTGAAGAAAGAATACAGGAGTGCTGTTGCATTGGGGCACATGTACCCCAATGTTCATAGCAGCACTCTCCACAATAGCCAAAACATGGAAAGAACCTAAGTGTCCATCAACTGACGAATGAATCAAGAAGATGCGGTTTACCTATACAATGGAATACTACTACATGGAAATGAGAAAGAATGAAATCTGGCCATGTGTAGCAACATGAATGGAACTTGAGGGTGTTATGCTGAGCAAACTAAGTCAGGCAGAGAAGGACACATACCATATGTTTGCACGTATAGGAGGATTAGGAGGAACTTAACAGAGGACCATGGGGGAGAAGAAGGGGAAAAATAGTGGGGGAGAGGGAGGAAGGCAAACCATGAGAGACTCTTGAATACCAAGAACAAACTGAGGGCTGACGGTGGTGGCGGGGAGGGAAAGGAGGTGATAGGCATGGAGGAGGCCACTTGTTGGGATGAGCACTGTGTGTTATATGGAAAACAACTTGACAATAAACTATTTAAAAAAATTTTTTTTAAGAAGGGCTTTACTTGGGAAAATAACTTAGGGGTAATGTTGTACTATCATCATAATGTATCATCAATACAGTGGCATAAGACTGAAAGATGGATTTACATTTGAGAACTGTGGCCCAAACTCAATCATGGAACATACTTAACTTAAGGCATAGCAATCCGGATTCCTGGGATGATTCTAGTAAAAATTTAAAGACATCTAAGAACTGAGCTCTAATTCACTCAGGGTTATTTGTACATACTACTAAATCATCCTATTTCCAGAAAGAGTTGGTAGAAGCTAAGAAGTTTCTATGTGATAAGCAAAGTGAGTACTGATTAGCAAAAGTGTGCTTCTACGGGTCTGACAAGGCTCAATGTGCGTTACCAACAGCTATCTAAAGTAATAAGGGAATTGACAAAGTTGAAACAGTCTTTCCACTTCCGAGTGTCATTTGTGTTCTTTTTTATTATGAGTTTGTGGCTACATATTTTTATCCTTTACTTGTATCTGTTGACGTTTTTTTTCTGTTGACATTTTTAAATCAAACAGATTAATTATTTCCAGTCATATATATAAATACAAATATGCTATATTTCCCAAGTTACACCCTACTCTAAGAGATTCAAGAGAGAAAGATATAAAATATCTCCTTGGAGCAATTGTTATTTATTACTAATGTTATAAAACATATTGGAGATTTCTGACTGCATGACTACTGGCTTTCTTTATTGCCTCTTTGAGGGGTGTTTGTGTGATATGACTTGTGGAAGCAGCTGCACAAAGATAGTTCTGTCCCTAGAAAATGAATTCTTATACTTCAGAGATTGAGATGTATCTGGAAACTTTAAGTTGCATTTTACATAAATGAATTGTGTTTGTTATGATTAAACTTCCTCACTTCGTGTATTTTACACATATTGCTAATATATTAAAAATGTTAGCACAATGTATTTATGATTGAAAATACTCATATTATTCAATAATTTTTGGTCAACCATTATTCTAGGTTCTATGTTTTAAAATAATGACACATATTGTCAAACTAATTTTTTTCTCCACGATACAATACTATTGAGACTGTGTCCTACTGACACTAATTTAATTTGTTTTCAAACTAATATCCTATGAAATAGTTTATGAAGTTGTTTTTATGCAGTGACTAATTAAGTTATAACTCTAAGCCTGACCTTTTATATTCTGAATGAACTCTATGATTTTTTTCTCTCTCTCTTAAATGGATGTGGAAGTATTGTTTTGCATTTTTCATAAATTATTTCTTAAATTAATATATACATTAATATAATATATACACATGGGTATTTAACATATTCATATATAAATACCAATATTTTAATATATTTAAATATATTTAATATTTAATTTAATATATTTACATATATACTTAATACATTTAAATAAATATATTTAATATATTTAATAAATTTAAACTATTTAAATATATTTTTTATTTTTTTATGTCACCATATTTATAATGCATCTTATTTTCATTCAGGAATTTTTGTCTCTTTTTTTTTAATTTTTAAAATCTTTATTTACTTTTGAGGGAGAGAGAGACAGAGTGCAAGCCGGGGAGGAACAGAGAGAGAGGGAGACACAGAATCCAAAGCAGGCTCCAGGCTCTGAGCTGTCAGCACAGAGCCCAACACAGGGCTCAAATTCACCAACCGTGAGATCATGACTGAGCCAAAGTCAGACGGTTAACCGACTAAGCCGCCTAGGTGCCCCAAGGTATTTCTGTTTCTAGTTAACTAGAAAACTTAGGACTCTCAGATGAATGAAACTTTCCATTACAGTTCATGCTGAAGACTTCCTATAGTTGGTTTCTAAGTATTTACGCGACTTATATGGAAACCCCAGAGCTTATTTGTGGTTTTCATATGGATGTAGGTAACATTTACTTTGAAACTAACCCCCAAGAATTTCTAAACTTAATCATCAGGTGGTTTCATGTAATTTTCATTAAAGTTTCATTACATTAGCTATCAATATCAAAAGCAGTTGATGTAACATGATGCTTCTCACACACTAGTGTAGATCAGCAGCTACGATTTGGAGAGATATTTTTACAAAATAGTAACTCAATCGTGTCTCCGTTTGCCAGTAATAGTTTCTGATCTGAGCACTCCAATCTTTAGCATTATTCATCCAATCTCATGTGACATATAGTTATTAGAATCCATTGTTTATAGGGGTGCCGGGGTGGCTCAGTCTGTTAAGTGTCCGACTTTGGCTCAGGTCATGACCTTACGGTTTCTGAATTTGAGCTCTGTTGTAGGCTCTGTGCTACCAGCTCACTGCTCAGAGCCTGGATCCTACTTCAGATTCTGTCTCTGTCTCTCTGCCTCTTCCCTGATCAAGTTCTGTCTCTCTCTCGAATATAAATAAACATTAAAAAAATTAAAATCCACTGCACATAAAATGTGAGCAAAACAGCTCCTAGAAATTCTCTCAAAAGTAATTTATTCATATTTCTCATCCCTAGGTTAACCTTTTATTTTGCATTCAAAAACTTAAAAACAAAACAAAACTTAAAGTAAAAAGAGGTAAAGTATTAGAGCAACAGGTTGTTCTGATCTGGACAACACATGATCCTTGAGGTAGATAATTTATATAAATACAAATATATATAAATTTACAAATACATACAAATTTATTTGTATATAAATACAAAAAAAAAATATATATATATATATATGACTGTCCTGTCTGAACTATGACTACTTGGAGCCCCTGTGGTTAATACTGTCATATATTTCATGAGTCCTTGGTAGCCTGCCATCCAAAGGCTATAATTACATATCCTAGAGATTCACTAAAGATACTTGTCCTATTCTTATGGAATACTTTTATATCACCGAATCCCCAGTAGGTTTGGCCTCAGTTTTGAGAATTACAAATCTCAGCAGCATACATGCCTTGCCACTTTAATAATTTAACTGTGTATTATTATCTCCCTGCAAGATTTGCTGGTTACTCACAGAACATGAGAATCACTTTGGAACTGAAATGATACTTGTGTTCTTATACTTAAGAATGAGCACCAGGTATTAATAAGGAAGTTACAACTCTGCAGCCTTAGCAAAAAAATATTCCTACATCTTTCCAGATCCTCACTTTTAAATAAACACAGGCACCCTAGGGGATGCTGAAACTGATGAGCCTCAATTTAGAGGTCCAAATCTTGTAGAAAACGACTTTGACTGATCACAGTATCAGTGAGAAGATTTGGAGTGGGGGAATAAAATCATAACTAATTTTAGTAATGAGTATGTATGAAAATGGGTATTTGTTGGGGCGCCTGGGTGGCTTAGTCGGTTGAACGTCCGACTTTCGCTTGGGTCATGATCTCGCGGTTCGTGGGTTCGAGCCCCGCGTCGGGCTCTGTGCTGACTGCCAGCTCAGAGCCTGGAGCCTGTTTCAGTCTGTGACTCCCTCTCTCTCTGACCCTCCCCTGCTCCCGCTGTCTCTCTCTCTCTCCTAGAAAAAAATAAAAAAATTTAAAAAAAAAAAAAAAAAGAAAATGGGTATTTGCTAGAGGCAGGGGCTGCAATTGATTCTGAGAATTAAACATTTTCAAATTTCTAGAAAAAGACTGTATAGATTCTTCTATAGCAATGGTAATAATTAGACAAAAACAGATTTGAAACCTGTTTAATTGATCAACTTCAGCTTGATTTGGTTATCCCCAGAATAGGCCGCTCCCAACAGTGAACCTGGGTTTTTATTTTAAGTTTTTATTTAAATTCTAGTTAGTTAACATATAGTGTAATATTAGTAGCAGGTATACAACATAGTGATTTGAAAAATTATAAATCAGTTAAAATTACAGATTCAGTCCCCATTTTCTTCTAACAAAAATAAATGTTTTCCATGTACTGCAAATCACAAATGACCTGAGCTGTGACCAGAGTCATTGCTCAGCCATTTCCAGACATTCTCTCTGGTTTGTGAACATAATCATTTTCTAGATACATGGTACAAGTTGATACATCCACGGGCTTCCCATTGCCATTATTTAACACTGCCTATCTACCCTCTATCCAATTAATGATGACACAGTGATGGTCCCTCACTTGAGTCTCAACTGGTTGCATAGCAAGGAGAAAACATTCTCACTTTTATCTGTAGTAACTGAGACATTAGAGAACAACAATAAAATATAGCTTTCTAGTAAAATCCTAATTATTTACCTTAATTTTCCATAAACTCAGTTTTATGGGATTTTGTTCTTGACCACATGCAGTCCCTTTTCTTTAATGATGGAAAATTCTAAACTGATTTCAACTTGCAGTAGTCATTCTTGAATGAAAATCTATTTCCAACAGTTCATGGGATGGTGCTCTTATAAAGTTAATATTCATTTAAATATTCAGTTAAAGCTGTGTTTTCTCTTCATGCCTATTTCCAGATACAGTCTCTATCCTATAAGACAGTTTCCTTTTTTCCCCTTTCAGCAAATCTTTTTTGGTTGTGATGTTAAGCCTCTTGGACCATTATTTTCCTGACTTAGTACTCCAAAACAAGCTTCTAAATTCTCCCAAAACAGTTGGCATTTTGGGATAGTGCTGATGAAGCCACCATCTATGTCATTGACATTAAATATTTATGAAATCCATGCCATTGGAGAAATGTGCTATACCCAGAAATATGCATTTAATAAGATTGTTCATTTAGTATATTATACCCTTAAATGCACCTGTCTTCTTTTGCCTTTGATTTTACATTAATGTCCTTTGTGTCCTTCCGCAAGTGAGTAATCTGCAATATTCAGGCCACCATTTTGCAGTCAAATCCACTCATGGATGACTGGATTCCATATCTCATTTTCTTAAATGAGCTCCTTTCACATTCCCATTTTACAAAGGCGTGTATAAAGCTATGGTATAACTGAGCAGATAGCCTTATGGCTTATCTGATTTATATCACACACAGGATGCTTTCTTTGCAAATGCCATCTTAATTTATGTTGGCAATGGGTGTAGAAACTTGTCATTTAGCGTTTTTATGCCTTATCTTATTAATTGGTAATAATTCTTTCTGAACATATGAAAAATAAACAGAATGGAAAGCAGCTTATAAACTGCATGCTAAATGATCACTGTAGTTGACTACCTATAAATTGAGTCATCTAAGAATGTTTTGTCACTGTTTTTCCCATCAGATTATCCACAAGAAATCTTTATATTGAAAGCGCTTACAGAGCAGTAGGTATAAAGTCTCTCCTCAAAGACCCAAGTCAAAATGTCTTCAGATACTGGCTATTAATCAATGCTAGACCTCAGATGGATAGCTTAGAGTTTTATTCTCTTGCTCTAAATCACTTTTGTGAAAATAATTAGGCCCAACTTTGAAACTCAAATTCACTTAAAATCACCTTTGATGTCTTTCTGCTATGATCTTTCTGGTTTGCACTTATTACTAGTTTGACCCCCATACAACTTTCTCTCCATAATCAGCACTTCCAGCTCTACAGAGTTAATGTTTGCTCCCAGGATTTAACAGGTAAAAAAAAGTCACAAGACAGTCCCTGACAATTTGAATGGAGCCACAATCATGATCAGTTTTGATTCAGTTATTGTGATATAAAATTATGTATGACCTCAACTGAGCCACCCAGGAGTCCCTCTGCATCTCTTGAGAGCAGAGGCATTAGCAGCTATTTATTCTAGGCCAAATTCCTAAGATAGTTTTTATAGCAAATGGACATAAAATTAGAGACAATACCTTCCTAGGGAGTTATGGGTGGATTTGTTTGTTCTACTGTATAATGAAGAAATTATCTCCACCAGGGAAAAGTTAGGTAGGTTTGCTTGCTACCCCAAAAGATTGGATTTTCCTAAACTTGGGATTCATCTCCTATAATTTAACCACTGTGTGTGTAATTCTCATCTGCTCTCTTTATGTCCCCCTGTGGACATTAGACCTTAGACAATTGCTCTAAGATGATGCTGATATTCTAATGGCTATTTTCATTATAAGAAGCAAACCATAATTCATTGAAGACTTATAAATCACATGGCTTCTACCAGCATCCAGAAAACTCTAGCTGGTGAAGTTGTTAGTAAGTAGAATAAAATCGAGGACTTTTAACTGTTCTAGAAAAATGTCATCTTTCTTGGACATATGCAAATTTAAAGCCAACTTGAATACCACTAGAACAGACAGAATAGAGTTATATGAGGTGGGAATAATACATAATGTGAATCTGTGTCTTCTGAAAACTCTCTTTCCCATCTCCTGGTCTAGTGGACCCTCTGACTGTCTCTCATATCCAAGTTTAGGATGCATTGATTTAACTAATTATGTTAAGACTTACAATGTATTTTTCCTTGTATTGTAAGTAACGTGTATCTCAGTTGCCACCTTTGATTTCCAAGACTTTTGCCCTGGTGTTCATAAGAAATATGATATATCCATGTAATTTCATGTTTTCTTTTTCATTTCTGTATATTGGTAGCAGTGAAAATGTTTACCTTGGACAGAATAAATATCAACTGAGAATATACTATTCTAAATCCTCAACTATATTCTTTGAGATAGCGTGGTTATGAAATAAGCAAAGCTTGGAGTAAAAGAGTGTTAATTCCAGGGATCAGGCACTTGAAGACCCTCAAGACTGCTGGCAAGTAACCAATAAGATCTCCTTGCCAGCCTTATGTCTTACCCAAAAATTTGCTGTTTGCAGGAGATATCGCTCCTTAGCTGAAAATGATAAGGAGGAGCTCTTGTGAAAAAAGGTACTAGTGATGGCCTTTGTCTCCAGCTGTCTTTTCAAGGATACTTGTATTGATAGCAGCCTTGAAAGGTAGACACTGTTCCTTACTTTGGAACAAATGACAGGTTTGTTTACTTTGCAGTATAAGAATGTCTCTCTCAGAAGCAAATATCAGGCATGCTTACTTCACATTAACAATGATTCAAGTTACATAAATCTGGCGTTCTTCTTTTGTAACACAATCTGTCATATGTAAATGTGTCACATGGACTTCTTTGGATCATTCTGTTGGAATTGGGACTCAGGAAATAGGCACAAATGCTGAAAACCTGGCCACTGCTATTGCTGTAAAAGTTTGTCCTTTGTCTCTGATCCAGGAGTCACATATCTTCTGCCAATAGCCATGAAATTTGTAAGCTAATTTGTTGGTTGATAAGTAGAGCAAAAAACTAAGACCCTTTGCAGTTCTTGATACACCTTTAACTCTTGAACCAACTCCCTTTCTAAATCCCTTAGGCCCTTATAACAGATGTTCTTTGCCACATAGAAAATGGATACTTCAATTAGGGAATCAGTTTTTAAAAAATATAACAAACAGATGCTTTGCCATCTCAGTAAAATAATCAGTCAGTAAATGTTTATTGAAAATTAAGTTTAATAAATACTGTTAAATTTTAAGGAAATAAAAAGTAACAGAGTGTCATATACTTTAAGAATTGCATGACATAGTAGAAATAAATTTTTAATCATCATCACAACTACCATAGTTATGTGTGATAAACTTATGCATTAGACACTATGGTAAAAGCAGTACCTAAATGTTTTTAGAAGCCTGTGAGTTATCAATTATTATACACAAATATATTATTATTATTATTATTGTTATTGTTATATTAGAGAGAGAGAGAGCACAAGCAGGGGAGGGGGCAGAAGGAGAGAGAGAGAGTGAAAGAGAGAATCTTAAGCCAGCTCTGTGCTCAGCACAGAGCCTGATGTGGGGCTCGATCCCACAACCCTGGAACCACGACATGAGCTGAAATGAAGTCAGACATTCAACTGACTGAGCCACCCAGGAACCTCTATTCTACACAAATTTTAGATAAGGAAGTTGACACTCCAAGATATTAATTGATATATGCATGCCAAAGGCTAGTAAATGTGGACCTGATTTGAACATGGGCAGTTTGTATTCCACAATAGATCATCTAACCATTGTATTCTATATTTAAGAACAGTAACATACATAAAATAAAACTAACAAAGTGAGGTTGCATAATTATTTGCCTTTTTTACATAAATATGATAATTTGTTATTTGCACATATGTTTGTACTATATTAGAGGCCTTTTAAAATAACAAATACTTATTATTTTATTTTATTATGTGTATGGGATGCCTGGGTGGCTCAGCTGATTAAACGTCCAACTCTTGATTTTGGCTCAGGTCATGATCTTAGGGTCATGAGATGGAGCCCGGGTAGGGCTCTGCATTAGCAGTATGGAAACTGCTTGGGATTCTCTCTCCCTCTCTTCCTGCCCCTCTCCTGCTTTCACATGCCTGTGCTCTCATTCTCTCAAAATTAAAAATTAAAAAAGCTAAAAAATAATAAAAGATAATAAATAATAACTGTGTTGACAAATAGCTTGAATTTGTGAAAATCCTTTGTTATTAGAAGTCAAAAACATAATAAATATCTTGAAATGGTATTAAAATAGTTTGTATCTCCTGTTTCTCATTTATTCTTTGCCCTTATTTATACAAAATAAGCTAATAGGAATATTTTTATATATTTTAATTAACTAGACACAATAAATGGACTCCAGTTTTACTGTTAAAAGTAATGGACTCTCTCAATATGGAATTATAGCTTAAACACAGTATCTCACAATGAAATATATACATACTTATAAATGTGCATTTAAATTGCTAACAAGTAATTGATATGTAAGTTGTTCGTCTCTCTTTACCTTCATATTACATTACTTCTCTCCCTAAGTTAAATGTAGGTTAATCAAAAGCATTTATAACTTATGTTTCAGAGTAAATATGTCCTTGCTGTGTGATTCCTGTTAAGTAGACAATAAATACATGCCACATTCATGTCTTGTATGAGATGGTATTTTTGATACTAAAACTTAAAGAAGAGGTTGTAATATTTGAGTATTGTAAGTAGACTAAATCCCATACCTCCAAAACAAAGCAAAAACAGTTACACTATCAAATACGGCTGTAATTCACATATGCAGATCTCTTCAGCAATAAGAGGGCACAAAACAAACAAAATGCCTCAGGAAGCAACATGAAATTGGATACGTTCCTACAATGAAAATATCTTCAGAGTCACTGGTACCCAAAAACATAAAAACAAAACTAGAAATGACATAATGTTATGTCCAAAAGAATCACCAAAGAAATCACCTGTGTCTACCTTAAGGCATTATTTAAGGAAACATACATGTTTTGTTCACTGAATGGGACGTTGGTAAGATTTTACTCTGTCAGGACGATAGCTGAAGCAAGTACTGCCTTTTCCTTATTTGCCCTCATTACATGTTTGTCCCACCATTTGCCCTCTAATTACTTATTTGCTTGTTTTTTCTTCCCTTGCAATATCACTAA
>NW_027528612.1:0-20362 GCF_008692635.1 Crocuta crocuta | reverse complement strand
CAAGCACAGTAGCCATGGACAAAGCATGTATAGTTTATTTGTTGTCTAAACTCCCCACGTGGCCTTTCTCTAAGGTCCCTAGCTAATTTTTCTAACTCTTTGCCTTTATGAACATAAATGTTTTGCATAGTCATCTCCCTCCAATTGCCAACTAGTATGTTCTATGTGTAATTTAAATTGCTTATATCTGCAACATTACCTCTCAGGCTTAAGAGGACTTTGTAGCAAATATTTAATTGTTATATATAAGTCAGTTTTTGCTGCTTAATGTTCTCATTCAACTACAATTCATAACAATCCTCAGTTTGTCAGATACTTTGAGCTTGCACAAACCACAGAATTCTCTCTTTGAGTGTGCACAAACCACAAATACCAGTTGGAATCATGTGCTATCAGACCAACCTTCAGGGGATGTGTGGGGCTGAGGATGACTTTGCTTTAAACTTTTTTCATGATCCTCAATATTCTAGACTTAAAAACATAAACATAGTCAGATAGTAAAGTCCTAGTGAGGACTTGAATGTTATTATTTTATTTTTAATGTGGCCACTGAATTGAGTGTTTCTCATTCACTAAACGTTTGTGCTTTTGATGTTTAATTCAAGGGTATGTCGTTTTTATATGTACGTTTTTACATGTGCTTTTACAAATACACAAATTCTTGAGTGGAATGTAAGTAGCCAGTACTTCTAACTCAATCATAGAACACTCATCTGTATTTTTTATAAAGACATGAAAATGAACTTGTCTCTAGCTTACATAGTGCATCCATTCTATAATTCAAAAAACACTTAAGTAAAAACAACAGCAAAAACACAGAACATTTTTCCCCCAGCATCAGGTTCTTCATTGTATTGAGGTTTAACAAAACAATGAAGTCAATCCAACAAAAGAAATTAGTTTAATCCTGTAAAAGCTTTCTGGGTCAGTGCTGGTGGAGCATTAAAACAAAGCAGAAAAACAGTCTCAGCTCAAAGAGTACAAAGAAGCCTGTGTTTGTTGAAGAAGAGATTTTTAATATTAAGCAAGAGGAAATGATGAAAGGCTACATTTAATGCAAAGGGAAAAGAAAGAGCAGAGAATAAGATCCAAGAATTTGGCAAAAGCATTGAATCAAAAACAACATGGCAGATTCCAACACATTTTAAAAGTCAATAAAACCTCTTTTTTATTTCTACTCTATAATGAGTCTACAATGTCTTCATGAGGATGGCCATATATGCCAACTTAAAATAGGATTAAGCATGTAAATGACTTCTTATCCATAAGGGTCTTATGTGTTAGTTTATTGGCATGAATTGGAATTTAAACTGTATAACATACTAGACTCAACACCAATTTAGTTCCCTTGTATGTATATATTACACACATACATGTACTTATATGTATGTCTATATATATTTGTTTATATATTATATTTTAATATTTCATATATGGATATCTTATATATTAAGTATATGTTAACATATGTTATATGTAAATATATATTTGGTAAAAGCTTTAATAACAGCTTTGTGAAATAACTCCTATACTAAAATTATTCCATTAAAGTATAGAATTCAATAGTTTTAGTATAGTAACAGAGTTGTCCAACCGTTAGCAAGATCTAACTTTAGAAAAATTTCATTATCGTCCAAAGAACCCTGTACCAATGAGCACTTAATCCCTATTGTCCTTATCACTAACACTAGCTGTTTTCTCTTTGTTTTCATTATAGCCATGCTAACGGGTGTGAATTGGTATCTCTTTGCGGTTTTGATTGAGCTTATCTTCCATTTGCATGTTTTCTTTGGAAAAATGTCTATTCAGATTCTTTGTCTATTGTTTAG
Organism: Crocuta crocuta; assembly: GCF_008692635.1. NCBI lineage: Eukaryota > Metazoa > Chordata > Mammalia > Carnivora > Hyaenidae > Crocuta > Crocuta crocuta. Next base: position 18,533 of record NW_027528612.1, on the reverse strand, counting down.
TTGGATTATTTGTCTTTGTTCTTGCTATTGAATTGTGAGTTCTTATAGAGTCTGGATACAAGTCCCTTATCAGAAACACTATTTATAATGCATTTATAAATATTTCTCCCAATCTGTGGATTGATGTTTCACTTTTGTGATAATGTGCTATGAAGAAAAATTTTGAAATTTCATGAAACCCAGTTTATCTATTATTCTTTCATCACTTGTGATTTTGGTGTCATATCTAAGAAACCCTTGTCTAATCCAAAGTCATAAAAACTTACTTCTATGTTTTCTTTTCAGATTTCCATAGTGTTAATTCTTATATACAGTTCTATGATCCATTTTGAATAATTTTTGTGTATGATGGGAATTAAAGTGTCTACCTTCACTCTTCTGCATATCGACATCCATTTGTCCCAATATTGTTTGTTGGGAAAAAAAAGTTTGAGGAACTCCTTTCCCATTGAATTGTCATATTACTTACTCTATAATAAAGAACTTGGCTGACTTTTGTGGCTGAATTCTGAGACAGGTTTTAAATCCACGGTATTTCCCAAGCTATTAAGAATGTCTTTATTATTCAAGGCAAGCCTTGATAATTTATGCTTTTAAGGTGATTCAGGTAGGAGGCTGGTCACAAGAAACACCAACTAGATGATTAGAAATCATCCAGTTGGGGGGCGCTTGGGTGGCTCAGTCTGTTAAGTGTCCAGCTTCAGCTCAGGTCATGATCTCACGGTTCGTGGGTTCGAGCCCTGCATTGGCCTCTGTGCTGACAACTAGCTCACAGCCTGGAGCCTGTTTCAGATTCTGTGTCTCCCTCTCTCTCTGACCCTCCCCTGGTCATGCTGTCTCTCTCTCTCTCTCAAAAATAAATAAAACATTTATAAAAAAAAGAAATCATACTACTTGGAGTCATGTGATAACAGACCAACCTTCAGGGGGTGTGTGGAGCTGAGGATGAGTTCGGTCCTGTGGTCAATGATTCTATCACTCGTGCTTCTGTAATGAAATTACAGTAAAAAACTCTAGACACCATGATTGGAAAAGGTTCCCTGATTGGCAATATTCTGTGCATTATTTTATATGTCAATGTGCTGGAAGGGTGATAACATTCTTGCACCCATTTGGGAATGAATTTCAGAAGCTTCATGTTTGGGATCATTCCAGACCTCACAGGAAAAGTATCTCTCACTTTTGCTGGTTCAGTTTTTACCCTTTTGCTATAAAACAGTTGTACTATAAATACAACAATTTCCCGAGTTCTGTGTTTTACACAGAATCGAGTTCAGTTGTAAAAACATTACTGGGCTTAATGTATTCCTGTTAATATTTCTTTGCTTTGCCTTTTTTTTTCCTTTTTCTTTTCTTTACTTTACTTTTCTTTCTTTTCTTTTCTTTTCTTTTTTTTTCTACATTTTGAGACAGAGATCAAGCACAAGAGGGGGAGAGGCAGAGAGGGAAGGAGAGAGAGAGAATCCCAAGCAGTCAATTCAGACAGAGCCTGATGCAGGGCTCCAACTCAAAAGTGGTCTGAGCCAAAATCAAGAGTCAGATGCTTAACCAATTGAGCCACCCAGGTGCCCCTCTTATTAGTTTCTTATCAGTCAGTTTGCTTGGAACACATTTTCTCAGTGTTTGGTTATCTGATAATGTCTTTATTTCACTTTCATAGTTGGAAAATAATTTTGCTGGATATAAAATTCCTATTTGGTAGTCTCTCTTTTTTCCTTTTCAATACTTTGAAATGTGTCATGTCACTTACATCTGAACTCTTTCTCAGATAAGAAGTCTAATTGATCATTGATTGTAAGTAATAAATATTTTTTGTTGTTGATTTTGAGAGGTTCTCTTTGTTTATAGCTTTGAGAGGTTTGAACAAGAATGGGTTTAGGTATGGATATCTTTAATTTTACAGTCTTTGAGATTTAGAAATGTGTGGATTAATGCTTTTCATCAAAATATGGGACTCTTTTGGCCAATATTACTTCAAATATCTGTCCCTTTCTCACTCTCTTTTCTTCCTGGGGATCCATTATGTTAGTATACTGTTGGCAAATTGGCATTTTTTTCTTTCTTTCTTTCTAGTACTTAGACTGGGAAATCTCAAAAGACCTATCTTTAATTGTGCTGATTCTTTCTTCTGCTAACTTAAATTTCTCTGATGCCCCACTAGTAAAGTTTTCATTATAGTTGTTATCTTTATGAACTCCAGAATTTTTATCTGGTTCTTTTTACCAATTTCTATCTCTTTATTGTTATTCATTATTTGTGAGATATTATTCTCATATATTCCCTCAGGACTTTACACATGTTTGTTTTTGTTCTTTGGAAATATTAATAACATTTAAAGCTTTATCTCAGAGTTCCAACTTTTGGGCTTTCTCAGAGAGAAAGCTTCTATTAACTACTTCCTACCCCCTTTGTGTGTAGGCCATATTTTATTTTGTTTAAATGTGTTACACAATTTAGTTGAAAGCTGTACATTATAAATAATGAAATATGACAGGCCTGGAAACTTGTCCTTATATCAGACTAAAATTTGTGTTTTCTTAGCTGTTTGTGTATAGACTTTCCTGGACTACGTCTCTGCAGTATGCATTATTTGTTGTGTGAACCACTAAAGCCTCTGTTCCCATAGGATGGTGGTCTTCTAACTTTGAGAGAGGACAGAGACCTCTCTCAAAGTCTCTGAGCAATTAAGTTTTCCATCCTTTGTAAGTAGCTTTGTGTGTGTCTTGAAAATACTTTGAATGCTCTAGCCTTCATATGCCTGTCTTAGCCTTCACTCTCTATTTACACAGAGCCACAAGGTCAGCAAAATGTATAAAACTAGGGCCTTCTAGGATTTTCTTGGGTATTTGCACACTCTTGCACATGCACATGGCCTTTTGGATCCCAAGAAATAGGTTAGAGCTTTTCAACACTGCCTGTGGTTGTATCATTTCCCAGATTTTCCTTTAAAATTTTGGCTAGGCTTTTTTTGTTTGTTTGTTTGTTTGTTTGTTTGTTTGTTGTTTTATTCTTCTACTGGTATCACAGGCTTAGGTAAATGGGATGTTAAGCAATTGCCACCAATTTCTTTGACAGACAGCTGGGGGATGGGGTTTCTCTCATTGAGAAAGACTTGTTTAGGTCAAAGAACAGTAAACTGCCATACAGATCAAATATTGACATAACTCTGTTATGTGGCTTGTGAGAGAGCTTCAAACCTGCTCTGCACACCTCCTGCCTCAGTTTCTTCTCGGTTGTTGGCTTGTACAGCTCCTAGTGTTATGTTGATTTTCAATGGTACCCTGGAGCTGGAAAGAGGAGGGTGGGAATAGACAAGTTAAAAATCCACAAAGTTCAATGCTCATGACAAAATTCAGAGGTTTTATTCTTGAATAAATGCTCGTCAAATTGTTGCAAACTTTTGGTCAATTTCCAGAGTCATGAAAAAGTCAATTTAGATAATCTGTGTTCTCATTGCTTATACAGAGGAATAGATTTTTTTTTAATGTTTATTTATTTCTGAGAGAGAGAGAGAGTGGGGAGGGGAGAAGCAGAGAGAGAGGGGTACAGAGGATCCAAAGTGGGCTCTGTGCTGACAGCAGACAGCCTAATGTGGGGCTCTAACTCATGAACCGTGAGATCATGACCTGAACCGAAGTCAGATGCTTAAGCAATTGCGCCACGCAGACACCCCAACAGAGGAGTAGATGTTAAGTTTTTATTGTACTGTTTCAGGAGTGTTTGACCCGCTACACAATTTCCTTAGTCATGAACTCTATTTCAATGTGATGTATATACCTACCTACTATGCGAAGAACCCGAACAAGCTCTACATATCTCCCGAAACCACGTAGGTTGAAGTACAACCTCCAAACTCGTGTTTTCAAGCGGAGGGCATTCTTTTGTTATAATAACAGGATTAGAGGTTAAGAAGCTTCCCGTATTTCTCACAGAAGGAAATTGCAGAGAAAGGAATTGAATCTGATTGGATGACATGAGATTTTGTTTCTGCCTTATTTGAATATAGTCATTACAAAAATGAAATCTCTCTATTTGGTTATCAGTGTTATTACAGGCATAAGTGCCAAGTTCTGCCTTTCTATTGCCCTATTATTTAGAAAGTCTCTTTCATGCTTTTCATTATAGAAAAAGTGCTATAAATTCCAGCATGTTAGTTGTTTCTTATGAATATAAGAGACGTTTGGTGAGTTATTTATGAAGATAATAAATTACTTAAACATATTTTAGAAAGATATCCTATTGAACTTTTATCTATTTTTTAAAATTATTTTCCAATATTCAAATAGCATGTATCCTTTAATTTAATATTAACATAAGAGGCACATTTATATGAAATCTTATACAATAATTATGATGAATGTCTTCAATATATTTTCCAAACCCATCTCTCCCTTTGCTATTTTCACACCAAATTTAATTTCCTTCCAAAAAGAGAAACTCTTTTAAAAGTATTATATTTTTATATATCACTTGTCTTTCCCTATTTGAATAAGAATCTTGCCTATGATTCTGAGCATTTTGATATGTTGTAGCTTTAGTCAAACACACACATAAAAAACATAACTACTTTTAAGAAATGTTGCCTCAAAAATATAGCCTTATTATATAGTCAATTATGGAGAAGGCTTATTTATACTTCATTTGAGTTTAACTTCTGTCTTTGATATTTATAAGTTATACTTCACTGCATAGTTGAGTTTGCATATTGTTTCCCTCCAGCTACTTCACTGTGATCACAAAATTAATTATATATGTACCAGCAGATGCCAACAATATACAACTGAAGAATGTAGTAATAAATCTAAACTTGTCTACCCGAAAGAATTCTATTAAATATCATTTCATATTTATTCTTCCTTCCTTAAGTACTTATAAGCATAATCACATGCACATAGTGTTGATCTGTAAAATTACCAATTTAAATAAATGGGAGCATTTAATCTCTTTGTTGATTTATTTTAATGTTGGAGTTAATATTAACTATGATTTTTAGAGGAGATAAACAAACCAAAAAATCAAGAAGCTTCCTAAGTTTGGGTGCCTGGGTGGCTCAGTCAATTGAGCATCTGACTCTTGATTTTGGCTCATGTCATGATCTCACATTTCATGGGTTCAAGCCCTACATGGGGCTGTGCTCTGACAGCATGGAGCCTGCTTGGGATTCTCCCTCTCTCTCTGGCCCTTACCTGCTCATGGTTTCTCTGTCTCTCTTAATGTAAATAAATAAACTTTTAAAAAAGCTTCCTAAATTAATAATTGAAGAACTTTAAGATTTTAATACTTCATGTACTCAGGTATGAGATCTCCAGTTAACAATTTCAGAATATACACACACAATTTCAGAAATATTTATCTACCTATAAGTGATAAAAGGTGAACTTTTCATCCATGTTTTCAAGACATTGAATTTATATATATATATATTTTTAGAATTGCACAAAAGTAACCACCTAGGAGGAAGGAACTTACCACCATAATTTTAAAGCGAAATTGCCCTGAAAAGGTTAGCTGTAAAATATAAAAGCTATATATTTTGTTATATTTCATTATAATCAGATGTTGACTTTAAGAATTTTACAGTTACATACAGATGCAAGCACACTCACACATATATCTATTCCATTAGTACTAAGCTATTCCAAAATTTTACCATAGATACCTATCTCTTTTTGCTATACACACACAACAATTCACATTACTACTAATTTTTTTGGAGTCCTAATTCATAGCAATCATTTGTGGGTGTTGGTGAACTTCTGCTTTGGGTGACTATATAATTAATTTTTCAAATCTAGATGCTTTTAGAAGTGAAAAGAGGCATTATTGATAATCACATTAGGAAAATAGGGTGAAACTGAGATATACAGCCACTCTTCAAATCCTACAAACTAGAGCTGCCTAAATTTACCCTTCCTTCCCTAAATTTCTGGGTGATCTGATTAGGTGTCATTCCTCCTGTCAAACACAAATTGCTCTACACAGACATTGGATTTCATAACTCCCTTCACTTACCATTTTCTCTGATTAATCATCTGCTTGGGATACTTTAAACATTCACCTGGCTTTGACTTTCCCCCTTTCAAAGAATATTTTCATTCATGAGTCATATATTTTAAAATGTACATCAGATTGTTTCTCTAGTTTGCTCAAAGATTTCCTTGTTTTCCTACTTGATTTTCAGTAAAATCTACATTTCCTGGCATGACTTCTAAAACTCTGAATGAACTTCCTGCTTGCCACCTTTCTGATCTCATTTCCCACCAAGCTTTTCCACTCTACCTGCACTGCAGCCAGAACAGCCTCTTTGCTCTTCTCGAAACTGACTAAGACACCTCATTGTCTTTGTACAAGCTGCCTTCCCTCCTGAAATGCCATCCCCCAGATAAACTTGACGGCATGTTTCTCATTTCTCTCATTAGTGTTTGAGTGTTGTCTCCCCTGAGAGGCTTCCTCTGGCCATCATATATTAAATAGCAGTACTATCACTGTCCTCTTCATTGAACTTTATTTTTCTTTATTACATTTATCACAAGTTCATGCAGTATTAAATATTACTTTTATTGCATATCTCCTCCTATTAGAATATAGACTACAAGACATGCATTTTTACTGATTTCTCTCCACAGCTGACTCCAAATTATATTTATTGAGTTACTGACTGGATGAACGAGTTGAAAACAAAATAAGATTAAATATATAGGATCTTTCACATCTTTTTAGTACTAATATATCTCTACCTGCATTTAATCATATTCTTTGATTTGTCGAATCTTATAGTTTGCACTGTGCTCCTTTTGGTAAGCTCGTTCTTATAATCCAGATGCTGCTGCTTTTTCCCAGTCATTCCTCCTCTGCTACTATCCTGTTCTGTGCATCATCTCGTTCCTGTCACTTCTGGATCAGTTTTACTAGTATAAAATCACAGTCTAGCATTTTCTTTAAAAAAAAATTGTCCTCTACCCTTTGGTGAAGTCAAGATATCCTATAACTACTTTTACTAATATTCCCAGCAAGCCTTTGCAGTATTTAATCTCCAGTTGAACTTCTTTCCATAATTTCACCATCAACTGTATTTTTATCAGGTTTACCGCAGCTACCAAAGACCCTCGATTTCCATTGTAAATTCTAATATTCAATCTTATTGGACTTTACAGAAGAATTTAACACAGTTGATAGACTTGTTCTCCTGAGAAATGTCTTTTCTTTTAAGACATAATCTTGTCTTTTCCTTACTAGCTACTCCTTTTCAAACTCTTTTTCTGAATTTTCTCCACTAAGTGGTAGAGTGAGTCAGATTTAATCATGAACTCTAATCTTTCTTCAAGTGATCTCCATTTTTAAAAAAACATCTCTGTGCTTATATCCCTCACCCGACTGCCTACTTAATATACCCATTTTCTGAGATATCTTAAACTTAGTAAATTCAAAACAAAGCTACTGACATATCACTTTGCCCCTCCAAGTTATTCCTTCCTTTGTGTTCTACATATACACAGTGCCAATTTGGTAGATCAAATGAAAAATACAGAATCATTCTTCATTCTTCATTTTACTTCACCACAATGTCAAGTATATCAGCAGGTTCTTAGGCACTATAGCCACAGGCATTCAGTAGTTATTCATTTTTGTCTGTGATTCTCCTTTTGCAAATTATCATATTTAATTTTCCCAGTATTACCATTTAAATCTAATCTCAAATATTATTACATTACTGAGTTCTCCAGCTGATATCTTTCAAGCACCTTCTTCCACAACCCTCCATTGTACTAAGTTACATTTTCCTCATTGGAGTTATCAGTATCTAAATATGTCATATTTAATTATTTGTTTATTTTATACTTTGGTTTCCTCGCACTGAAAATTAAGATTTATGAAAGAAAGAATTGTCCCATCTTATTCATTTCTATATCTCAACATCAATGACAGTCTGTTAAATAGTACGTTGTTGAATAAATGAATAAAACTCTCAAGGTATCTTTTATCTAGAAATATATTTCTCATGATACACAGAATACATAGTTATAGCTGGATTTGTTTGCTATATGTTTGTGGCATGGATGTCTGTTTGGGAACCAGGAACTGATGTCCCAGCTCATAGGTACGGCTTTGTCCTGTGACTTTAAACAAGTTATATAACTTTACTCAGACTTTCATGATGTCTACAATCATTCCAATAAACTTAAATGAAAATATTACATAATATTAGCTTCCTTTTTTCACAGGTATTTTAACAAACTTTTTCTAGCACAGATAAAGAGAGAAAGCATGAAAGTTCTACTTTAATGAATGATAATCCTCTGATAAAGTGTAAGGAGAAAAAAATCCATGGACAATAAGAAAAAAGCCTTATTTTAATGGCATTTGGCATACAATAAAAACAGTGTGACAAATGCATATCCCTGCTGGATATGAGAGCTAATGACAAAACTATGATGCCTGTCAGTTGCTTTCATATTTTTTTCTTTTCCATCTAGTTCATTATCTGATCTTCTTAATAAAAATACTCATTTTACATTACCCTACCTATTCATCTTAAAGAATGGCAGGAGTAAGTAAAAAAAAAAAAAAAAAACTGCTTTTGGTTTGCTATTGTGATTCTTTTTTCCCTTGTACATGGATCTGGAATGAAAGCTTTCTAAGTCCAAGAATCATTTCTATAGTTGGAGAAATAAATGAGAGTAGGAAACTGAATAAAGAATAATAATGAAAATTTGTTAATAGCTTGAGACAGTGATTATATTTTATACTATCCTTTCATTATAAAATATAATAATTTAATGTCACACTCTAATAAATATGACTCATTTGCTTTTATAATAAAATATTTGCACGATGGCTAACTCTCATGACCTCATTAATTTATTAAAACACTTCAAATTTATTTTTACTTTGTCAAGGTCACTGTATATATAAAATAAGCAATAAAGAGGGTATTTATTAGGGTACACATTTATTCACATAGTGAATAACCACAAAGTCAATACAAAAAATACAAGAAACTGGTAGACATGAATTACACATTTCCTATTTCTTTTGTTGTTTATTTGCTGATTTGTTTTCTTATCACATTTCCAATTCTTCCTTCCTCTTTAGTATTACCAGGGATGATAGAATAGATAGAATATTGGCTTTAATCTATTGCCTGTCATAAGTTAAGGGACTAAAAAGTATTTTAGTGTCATAATATTATTTTTCTGGCTTCAATAGATAAATGCATTTAATTTTATGCATTGTTTCCATAATGCATTATTTTAAAAATTTTATATGCACTATGTAAAGATGCAAAATAAAATTTAAAGTATCCAATTTAAATGACAATATCAAAATGTTCTCATGAATACATATAACGTGCTCAATAGTTTGCATATATTTTCAGAATAATCCTCACCATAACTTTGAGTTGCTGATAATGAAACTAATATTCAAATTGGTTAAATCATTTTCCTAAGGTCACACAGCAGGTACAATAAAATGAAAACAAGTAAGACTTAATCCTTTTGTAGAATTACATTGTAGATGTAGCATTGTAAGTAATGAGAGACTTGGACTTAGTTCTATTCAAACTCTCCTCAAGGACAGATGTTTTAATTTCTCTAACTGTATTTTTTAGTCCTTTACCCTGACATGCACAATATCCATTTCATGAATGTTATTTGGAATTTAAAATCTTAATGCAATAACATATTATGATTATATGGATAATTATTTTTTTTAAATCCTCCAAGCAAAGATCTGACATTATGGAACATTTACACAAGTATATTACAGAAATGTTCGGTAACAGACTGCTGACCGTGCGAAAAGATCTTAGAGTCCTTTGGAGATAAATATATGTAAAACACAGGGTTCAACATAAATGCATTCATGGAGACCAGTGAATGTCAGTTTTGATGTCCAGCCTGAGGAAACCTTGAGGCAGAAATAATGTGAAAGAATCTCAAGCAAGCTCCACACTCAGGGCAGAGCCCAGTATGGGCTTGATCCCACCACCCTGGCACCATGACTTGAGTGGACATCAAGAGTGGGATGCTTAACCAACTAAGCCACCCAGGCGCCCCTCATATTTTAGGTTTTAAATTTAATTTAGTTAAAAATTTTTATTTACAATATGTGAGATTTTAGTATTTGGCATAATTAGGCCTAATTTTAGAAGATAATGTGGACAATTTCAATTTTAAAAGAAATAATTTAATCTGAATAAAAATTAAAAATGAATATAGTCGATTTAGAAATAAAATATACTAATGTCTTAAGAATCTTTGGATCCCTAGTTATCCATAAATATAATATATTCTGGGTTATGTTTACCTTTTCCCTCTCTTTCTACCTCTCCCTCCAACCCCAGCTCCCACTCTGTCTCAGTCTCTGTCTCTGCCTGTCCCTCAACATAGACCTTAAAAATGACCCCCACTGACCTTTGCCATTGTATAATCACTTCCACATTGAGTATGAATAGAACTGAGATTATGATGAAGTATTACTCCTTTGATTGTGTTACCTAATTTAACTGTATGAGCCTGTTAAAGGCAGAGAGATTTTTCAGGCTGGCGGCAGAGTACAAAGGCTGACAGATTTAAGGCTTGAGAAGGATTCCTGGGCCATTACTGGCTTTACAGGTGGAGAGGGCCATTTGCAGCAATCTGAGAGCAGCATTTTTAGAAGCTGGGAACAATGCTTTATGGAAAGCCAGGAAGGTAATAGTAACCTCAATCCTACAGTCACATCAGGCTGAAGTTTTTCAACAGCTTGAAGGAAACCAAAACAGATTCTTCTTCAGTGTTTCCAAAGAGGAGCCTCACCTACATGCAAATTTGATTTTGACCTTTTGAGACTCCAAGCAGATAACCCAGTCAAACCTACTTGGAACTTCCCATACAGAAATATTAGCTAATAAATAGATATTACATTTAAAGTGTACAATTTATAGGCACAAAAGTGTGCATGAAATCCAGTAAGTGCAATATGTTAGCTATGATTACTATGACCTATATATTTATTTCTATAATCTAGATGTGAGCATAATGATTCATCTAGATATCAGTTAGGAAGATTTAAGAAAGAATATTTACAGACTTAGGCAACCATTTACTATAATCGATTTATTTATTTATTTATTTATATTTTTAATTTTTGTTTTTTATTTTAGAGAGACAGAGATTGAGAAAGAGAGAAAGAAAAGAGAGAGAGGAGGGGCAGAGAGAGAGGGAGACAGAATCTGAAACAGCCTCCAGGATCCAAGCTGTTAGGAAACAGAGCCCGACGCAAGGCTTGAAACCCACAAATTCTGAGATGATGACCTGAGTCAAAGTCGGATGCTCAACTGACTGAGCCACCCAGGTGCTCCGTACTACAATTGATTTAGAACATTTTCATCACCTTCAATAGAAACCTAGTACCCTTGAGCAATCATTCCCTCTTCCTCCAACTTTCTCACACCAGTCCTAGAAAAGCATAAATTTCCCTACTGTCCCTGTGGATTTACCTATTCTGAGCATTTGTGTAAATTGAATCATAATAAACAGTCCTTTGTGGCTGGATTTTTTTTACTATTCTCGAGGTTTTTGCATGTTGTAGAATGTATCAATACTTTATTCCTTCTATGGTTGAATAATATTCTATTCCCTGAATATGCCACATTTTTTATACATTCCTCTCTTGATGGCCATTTGGGGTTTTTTTCCACTTTTGGCTTGTATGAATAATGCTGCTATGAAAATTTGTGTACAAGGTCGTGTGTGGACACATGCTGTCATTTCTTTACAGTATATATTTAGAAGTGAAATTGCTGGGTCATCCAGTAGCTCTCTTTAACCTTTTGAGGAAATGCCAGACTGTTTTCCAAAGGGACTGCACCTTTCTACACTTCCATCTGCATTGTGTTAGGGTTCCAATTTTTTTCACATCTTCACCAACACTTGTGTTTTATCTGCATTTTTATTATGGCTATCCGAATGGGATTGAAGTGGCATCTCCTTTTGGGTTTGATTTGCATTCCGCAGATGGTTCAGTATACTGAGCATTTCTTAAGGGCTTTTTGGCTATTTGCATATCTTCACACCCTTGCAATTTTATATTTATTTACTTATTTATGTATTTATTTATTGATTAGATGTTTATTTATTCTGAGAGAGAAAAAGATCGTAGGAGTGGGTCTTTAAATCCATGAAACCATGAGATCATGACTTGAATTGAAATCTACTATAAGCCTAGGATATAGCTTACATGGATAACGATCAGTGACATGGGTTTTTGTAAGAAACCACTTGAGCTCAAAGAAATGGCAGTAGCTTGTATTAAATAATAAATAATCTCCTTGCTTGTAAAAACTGTAGTAATGCTTTCTCTTGGTATGGTGCTTCAGGATGTTTTGTTTGGTTGGTTGGTTGGTTGACACAGAGTACTATGTGTATATAATCTGAGGTGGTGATTTGATTGTATAAAAAATGTTAAAAATTGCCTTCAGCACTGAATCAGATGAGGCATACAGTTGGTCACCAGTTGCTGCCTTTGAATAATCAGTGTGTGAACTACATTTTTTCTAACTTCTCTTTGCACAGAAATATCTCAAGTTGCTTCACACCCAGCTTATACTCTGTCAGCACTGGACCTGAAGCATTTCTTTTGCAAACTGACCTACAGCTCAAAATAATGCCTAACACAGTAAAAAAATATGTCCTCCTCTAGAATGGGTTCCAATGATAAATAAAAACTTTGTAGTTTCCCTTTATAGGTCATGCAGACATGTCAGGAGTTGACTCATATTCTGCACATCTGTGGATTTATTAAACTCTAAAGGGAAATACCTACCACCATGCCCAAATGATGGCAATTGCTTTTCATACTGTGTCATTTATATTATAAAATGTGTTATAGCATCATTTGAGAAAGACATGTTAACAAACATACATTGTTCTTTCTCTCATAGCATACATTTTGGCATTGATGTGTTTGGTGTTATAAATGTCTTGGTAATAACATTACATGTGCTTATCTTTTCTATATAAGGGCATCACTTGAAGCCTGCCTCTTTGGTTTTGTTTAATTTTCTATGTTTAGCCTATTTTGGTTTTTACTGAAAAACCCTAATACATTCAGGGGAAATATTTCATATATATATATATATATACACATATAATTTATATATTTCAATTATATATATAATTAAATTTGCCATTATGTTTGTGTAAAAAGGAAAATTAAAGTTTTGATGGCCTCATTACTTTAATTTGACAGAATCTGATAACAGAAGCCACCATGGAAATTAAGGACAAAGAGATTTTTGAACCAATAAAATCCCAGTCAATCATTTTCCCATATCTCTGTGTGGTAGAGTCATACTTGCTGATTTGTCTCTGTACAGATCAAAAACTTCTGTACATAATCTATTTTTGTAAAGTTAATTTATTCACTATGAGAGAGAGAGAGAGAGAATTCATGCACATGGGTGGAAGAGGAGCAGACAGAGAGAGAGAGGAAGAGAGAGAGGGAGAGAGACAGAGAGAGAGAGAGAGAATCCCAAGCACCCACTGCCCAAAGCCCAACTCTGGGCTCAATCTCAACAACTGTTCAGATTATGACCTGAGCCAAAACCAAGAGTCAGATGCTAACCCACTGAGCCACTCAGGATCATATAATGTTATTCTGTTATATCATGACACAATGTATCACCATCATTTTTGGATTATTAATCCATTTAAGTAGAATGAAGTTATAATATCCCAAAACTAAAAGAAACTTAAGACACAAAAAGTAGTACACAATTGATGTGTAAAGATAGAATCACTTTACCCTATTAATTTAATCTCCTCCAGGCAGAGTACTATACTCTCCTTTGTGTTATGTTTAAAAGCATAACAATAGCTTTTATTATTATATACATAAAATAAAAATGAATATATGGCTTTCACTATTATATCCGAAATATAAATTATGTAGTAAATAAATGTATATTGTAGAACCGCCGTCTACAAGGCTTTGTGGGGATCGAACTCTAAACCTCCCATCCCGTGGCCACCACAAACAGGCAGACACACATCTTAGCAAACACCCCAGTCTCTGGGTAAGCTTTTGGTGTGTGGGCTTCGTGCAATCAGCATTGCAATGGTAATGCAATTATTAATATTAATTGTTGAGTTAAGTATTGTGTTGTCAATGCAAAATGAGCAAACCTTTTAGGATTTCTAAAACAAAAAGGGAGAGAGTTTTATTTAAGCCCAAGTGAGGAGAGCTGGCCAGGGTCCTCCATCTTCACAAAGAGAGTATTCCAGGAGAAGGAATGTTGAATACAGAGTTGGGTTTTTTTGTTGTTCTTGTTGTTGTTGTTGTTATAGCAAGAGTTACAAATCATCGTGACATAAAACATTCCAGAAAATTACAAACTTTTATCTCATGCTTTTAGTATGTGCAAGGTTGTAGACATTAGAAGTATGGGAAACTAACGAGATTTTTACGTTTAAGTTTGAAATATTTCTTTTAGGTTATTTGCTAACGAAGCAGATGTACAATGTGTGCTCAGGGCAGGACTAGAGCACATAATTTGAAGTTTAGTTAAGTCATTCTGACCTTGCTAAAAATTCAAGTATAGTTTTCCTTGTTGCCCAGGAGCAGGGTCCACAAACATTAACAGTGAAATTTTCCTTTAACCTTGTCAATACTAATAATATTTCAGAGGCCTAGTATACAATAAAATCGAGATATGATTGTGTCATATTTCTACTAAGTTTTACTGCAGTGTGGTAAAGGTTCTGTGTGTTTTATTCATTCTTTTTACCACCTGTTTGATTTCATTACTTTACACTTTTTTTTAATTTTTTTTTTTAATTTATTATTTCTAGGAGAGAGAGAGACAGCGTGAGCAGGGGAGGGTCAGAGAGAGAGGGAGTCACAGACTGAAACAGGCTCCAGGCTCTGAGCTGGCAGTCAGCACAGAGCCCGACGCGGGGCTCGAACCCACAAACGTGAAATCATGACCTAAGCGAAAGTCGGACGCTTAACCGACTAAGCCACCCAGGCGCCCCTACACTTTTTAGAAACATAGAAGTAGCGGTGAGGGGGGCTGGATCTGGGTGGCTCAGTGGGTTGAGCATCCCACTTACTTTGGCTCAAGTCATGATCGCATGGTTCATGCATTCAAGCCACACATCTGGCTTGCTACTGTTAGCCCAGAACCGACTTCGAATCCTCTGTCTCCCTCTCTCTCTGTCACTCCCCCACCCACTTTCTCTCTCAAAAATAAATGGACTTTCAAGAAAAAAAAAAAAAGAAGTGTAGAAGAGGAAGGAAAATTCAGGCAAATTCTCTTTTTCATTATCTGATTTTAAAGTAGTTTGCTTTAAAGGTCAGATGGTTGTATAAGAACTACATTTTATTTCTTTATTACTAATTTGGTTTTTTTTAATGCCTTTCTTCTTATCATCATCTAGTGTTCTGCTTGAGTCTTAAAAATTAAAAAACATTTTAGTTTTACTTCGACCATCACAGTGTATTCTAATATTGATGTATAGTCACCATTGTTCCGAACGCATTGAAAATATATTCCTGGAGAAGAGTACAGAGATAAAAATAACAAGCAAGTTTATTTGTCTCCCTTGATGAGTTTCTTCCATTCAGCCTTCCTCATGTGAATGAATGGAGCTACTTTATTGCAAGGAGGCCTCACTGTTAAAGTGGAGATTCAAGCTGACAGTTTGTACAGCCTCTTTCTGATTGAACCTGGGCTTTTATTCTGTCTCAATTATGTGGACTTTGTATGAATTTTACAGCAACACTTCATATATAATAATGATACTAAGCCGGTGCGATTAGCAACTTTTTTTTACTTCTTATTTAAAAATAATTTCAGTGTAGGGGCCCCTGGGTGACTTAGACAGTTAAACATCTGACTTTGGCTTAGGTCATGATCTCAGAGTTCGTGAGTTTGAGCCCCACATAGCGCTCTGTGCTGACAACTCAGAGCCTGGAGCCTGCTTCAGTTTCAGCCGGACCCTGCTTGCATTCTGCCTTGGTCTCTCTCTCAAAAGTAAATAAAACATTGAAAAATTTTTTTAAGTTAAAAAAAGTAATTTCAATATAGAGAAGAGTCACAGAAATGAAAATAATACAAAGAACACAGTATACTACTTATCCAGATGCAGCTGTTGTTGAAAACTTCCCCTTTATTTATCAATTCTTTCCCTTTCATTCTTTTTCTTATTCTCTCTCACTCACTCTCCACACACACGTTTCCCTGAACTGTTTGTAAGTTACATGTACCGTACATCTTTACACTTCAATATTTCAATGTGTATTTTTTTCTTATATAACAACAGTGTAGTAACCAAGTAAATATAAAATGAACAAAATATTTTTATCTAATCCATTGTTCATTTGCCAACTTGTCAAGTAATGTCCTTTATAGTATTATTTTCCCCATACAGTATTGAATCCGGCCAATTTTGCACTTAGTTTGTTTAACATCATTTTATCTGCAACATTTCCCTAGCCTTTCATTGTTATTTTTAGCACTGACCTTTTTAAACAATACAATATCCTCTTTCTGCAATTCAAAATTCCTCATTTTGTGTTTTTTAGTGGTTTATTCATTAGCAAATTCAGGTAATGTATTCTTGGCCAGTATATGACATAGATGATGTTATTTCCTTTTCAGGACATTCTATTTTCAGACACATAATGTCCGACTGCCCTTCACTGGTGATATTAATGTTCATCACGCAGTTAAGGTGATGCCTGGTTACTGTAGAAGTAGTGTCTGTGTGTGTTTAATTTTTCTCCCTTAGCATAAGTAGTCTGTGGAGAAACACTTTTAAAGACTGAAAATTTTCTTTTCAATGACATCTCTCCATAATTTAACACCAATTGATTATTCTTTTTCTGAGCCACTATTTATTATACTGGTTACAAAACGGCAGCTTTGTAGCACTCTTTCCATATTGTCTTGGGTCCTGGACATTCTATCATAACCTAAACTAGGAGACCTTCTTTTGCCACTAATCAGGTAATCATCGGTATGAAACCATGGATTCTTATTTGTCCCCAGTTAAATAATTTGTGTTATTAATTATGTGGGTGCCCAAATTATCCAGGACTAGACCACCCCACACTGGTTCTTATGTGACATATCTTCATAATACTATTTTTGAGCATTTTGTACTTCCTATTATAACCACATACTTTAGGATCCTTTGGTATGGAACTTGTCCAACCCTGAAATCTGCCAACATCTGAGAGGGAGTTGGTTTGTTTTTATGGAAACTGGTCAGTGCCTGGTAGCTAGGTATGTGCATTTATATTGAAGTATTGAAGGACTGGGTTTTTTTTTGCCCTAGGAGAGAGAGAGAGACAGCGTGAGCAGGGGAGGGTCAGAAAGAGAGGGAGTCACAGACTCTGAAACAGGCTCCAGGCTCTGAGCTGGCAGTGAGCACAGAGCCCGACGCGGGGCTCGAACCCACGAACCGCGAGATCATGACCTAAGCGAAAGTCGGCCGCTTAACCGAATAAGCCACCCAGGCACCCCTACTGAAGGACTTTTTATTTGTTTCTTCTGTTTCGGTCTTTCTATTGGACGAAGCTAGGAAGTATACACAGGAATATAGACTAATATACACATATATAAACAAATATTTATGCATATACACATCCATGCTCATGTGCAGAGAGACACACGTAATCTCATAAGTATTTTAAAACTCATGTGTTCACACAGAAAATCTTAAATTTAATCCATCCCATGAATTTTTTTCCTACTCTCTCTGATTCCATACTAGTGTGTCCAATCTTTTACAGTGAGAACAATGGCTCTTGATGTCAACAAAATTATTCAACTGGTGACTCTTACAACTTTTATTGATATAATTTAATGATCAAATATGTAATATGTGGACATAATCCCAAAGTAAAAAATCTATATCCAGAACAATATCATCACCGCGTGTATCTTTTTTATTTTACCACTCTCCATTCCTTGTATATAATCAATGTCAATATATTTAGTTATCTTTTTTATTTTTTCTTTTTATAAGTATAAGCACACATAAGTACATTTTCTCACATTGACTTCTTTCTTAAAGATTAGCACACTATCTCTGACCATTCACATGTTTCTTTTTTCACTTCATATCATCCTCTTCCAACAGAGACATTGCTATTATTAGCCTTTAAGGGTTTTTTTTTTTTTGCCAATTTAATAAATGAGAAATTGTATCTCACTTTTAATTGTGTATGTTTGTTTTAATTTGCATTTCTCTTAGGAGTTCACATATATAAAGGGCTTTCTATATTTCTTTTGTAAATTTTTCCTGTCTTTTGCCCATTTTTTATATAGATTTTTTGTTTTATTTTGGTCAACTTCAAAAATTCATTGTGAGCTTGAAATATTTAGGCCATTACCTATAATATTTGTGAACAATATTTCCTTGTGATTTGCCCCACCCCCCTTTTTGTCTTCATTTATGCTATTTTTTCTCACGAATGTTTTAAAGTTTATTAACTTGAGAGAAAGAGAAAGAGAGAGAGAGAGAGAGGGAGAGAGAGAGAGA
>NW_027528611.1:5570099-5630385 GCF_008692635.1 Crocuta crocuta | reverse complement strand
AACTACACCTTTGAAAGAGTGACAGCATTTTATATAAAATGATTAGTTACTGTGTAGAAATTCTAGTTCTTCCAAATGTAGGATGTTTTTTAATCTCTAAGTATTCCTGTTCTTGCCAAATGTTTTCTTGTGGTTGATTTCAAGTCTCATAGCGTTGTGCTCTGAAAAATATGCATGGTATGATCTCAATCTTTTTGTACTTGCTGAGTGCTGATTCGTGACCAATATGTAGTCCATTCTGGAGAATGTTCCATGTGACCTTGAGAAGAATGTGTATTCTGCTGCTTTAGGATGAAATGTTCTGAATTTATCTCTTGAGTCCATCTGGGCCAGTATGTCACTGAAAGCCATTGTTTCACTGTTGATCTTATGCTTAGATTTTCTGTCCATTGTGTAAGTGGAGTATTAAAGTTCTCTATTATGATATTTATGAATGAGTTTCATATTTATGATTATTAGACTTATATATTTGGGTGTTCAAGTTAGGGGCATAAATATTTACATTGTTAGATATTTTTGGATACACCCTTAATTATGCTATAATGCCATTCTTCATTTCTTGTTACAGTCTGTGTTTTACAATATAATTTGTCTTATGTAAGTGTGGCTTCTCTGGCATTCTTTTTACATCCATTAGCATGATAGTTTTCTCCATCCCCTCGCTTTCAATCTGCATGTGTCTTTATGTCTAAAATGAGTCTCTTGTAGGCAGCAGATAGTTAGGTCTTTTTTTTTTTAATCCAATCTGATAGCTTATATCTTTTGATTGGAGCATTTAGTCCATTTTCTTTGAGACTGATTATTGAACGATGTGAATTTAGTGCCATAGTGTTGCCTATAGAATTGGTGTTTCTGATGTTGCTCTCTGGTGCTTTCTAGTCTTTGTTGGTTTTGGTCTCTTTTATTTGTTTTCCTTTTTCTCCAAAGAGCTCCTTAAAATTTGTTGCAGGGCTGGTTTCATGGTCANTCAATATTGAAAAAAGATCTAAAAACAGGGATGTGAGGTGAATTGTTACAACTATATAAAGAAATCACATGCAACTCCTTAAATAGTTTTATCATAATTTCAAGAATATAAGAATACATATACTAAGAAAAAAAGCAACAAGTTGAGACCTAAGAAACCTCAGAAAGATTAGAGGGGCCTCAGAGGTCACCTCAACCTGTCAAAAATTAGTATGACATTTTTTTCTCTCTTAAATGGTCACATACACACAGACACAGGCACACTTATTTCAGGAAGTTCAGACTTAAGAAGGGTGAAGGGTCAGAACAGAGGGTGACCACATGCACACTGTCACACACAGACACACCACAAAATCCCTATGGGCACACATGGACACATCACACTCTTACTGGAAACACTCTCAAAGGGACCCTCCTCACCTGTACTGGATCAAGACACTGCATGCTAGTGCTGGCAGTCTTGTCTCTCTCTCTCTGTCTCTCTGTCTCTCTCAGGCTCTCTCTGTCTCTCTCACATCCACACACTGCCACTAAAGCACATGCACACACACACACACACACCATCCTCCACCAGCCCAGCAGCATTTACCTCACTCTACACAGTGAAGGTCTCAACAACCCCTTGACTGTGTCTGCAGAACCTGTCCACTTCTGCCCGGGACTGCTCCATGAGGTCCTTCGGGTGATTTCAGTGCTTAGTGTCGGCCTTCCCAGCTCAGTCACTGCCTGGTACTCCCCAATGTCACTGTCAAAGCACATATTCTCGTCTCGGTTAGAGATGTATCTGACCAACAGCCGCTCCCACTCTTTCCACTGGAGTAACTATACTAGGCCTTAAATTGCTCCACGTAATGTGTTGTGGGGACAGGGTGATACGGTCACCTCAAGGACTGCTGGAAGACACTGACGGTGGGCTCTACCAGCACCCCTTCCCCAAACCACCAGCTCCCACGGCTCTTCTCTCCTCTGCCAGTAGGGAGTGGGGAGAACTGACCCCTCTCCTGGGAGCCTCTCATGGTCACCGGGTCCCAGGCTGAGAGGTCCTCCTCCTCCTGGACGCCTTCTCCTGAAAGACAACCACCTCCCTCATCACCTCTCATAGCCCTTTACAGGGCCTGAAACATGTCTCACCTGCTTCCTTCCTTCCCCACGCCAACCCAACACTTGGCCTGGGCTGTGCTAGCTGAGACCCCTGCTGTCCCTGAGAATCCAGATAAGGAAAGTGATGTGTCCACTTCACTTGGCGAGTTTAAAATTTAGGGAAAGTGATGGACAAAACCCAACCAGGCAAGACTTTATACAGAGGTGAGAAATGTTTTAAGACCAGTGTGCTTTTTTAGAGCAGAGGATAATTGGATGATCTGAATTTCCTTAGTGTGCCCGAGAGGTGGCCTCAGGGGTGATGTTTAGATGTAACATGAAGACATAAGTAGATGTGAACTAGAGGGTGTGTGTGTGTGTGTGTGTGTGTGTGTGTGTGTGTGTGTGTGTTTGCGGGAAAGGGAGTCACATTTCAGGTCAAGGTAACGTAGCTATGCAAAACCTTGAAGGAATTGGTGGACTTCCTCACAAAACCAAAGGAACAGTTCGCCTAACCACAGACAGTGAGAAGGAGAGGGAAGTTTAATGTTTATTTATTTTTGAGAAAGAGAGGGACACAGAGTGTGAGCAGGAGAGGGTTAGAGAGAGAGGGAAACACAGAATCCAAAGCAGGCTCCAGGCTCTGAGCTGTTAGCACAGATCCTGACACAGGGCTTGAACCCATGAACTGTGATCATGACCAGAGAAAGTTTGGCTGCTTACCCAACTGAGCCACCCAGGCGTCCCAAGGAGAGGGAAGTTTAGACTAGAGAAATCACATGGAACTGGCACTAAAAGCCTGTGGATGGTGGCAGCATTTGACTTTTATATTAAATTCAATGGGATATGACTGAAGACTCTTCAGGAGATTAAAGCCATGATTGAAATATAGTTCCTCTGTGTTGTAAGTGAGAAAAAAATACCTCTGTGTTAAAAGTGAGACATGTAAAAGGGACCATCTGATATTATCAGAATAGGATACAGAATTACGGCAAAAGTTTGATATATTTTACTGAAAAATACTTGTGGCAGTCACAATTTATGACTTATAAAGAAAAGCAAGTTGTTGACAATAACAGAGATGCTGGTAATCAAGAAATCATGAAATATTGAAAAACACTGCATAAGGCAAAAAATAAAAACGAAAGTTCTTGGCTTGATTGATGAACGGGTTCAACAAGAAATTGGCGAATTTATACAACTTTCTAATTTCTTATTTTTGTATTTAAACTAACTAAAATAAATGACAAAGACTTGAATTGGAAGATGAGTGTGTGTATGAAGTGTGAGTCTAGAATTTTTAGAAGCAGCCCAGTATAAGCCAGTGTTTTCAACCCCAGCACTGTTAACATTTGGGAAGTTTATTTCTTTGTTTGTTTGTTTGAAACCATACCCAGTATATTTTCCAACCACAATAGTACAGAACTAAAGATCCACAATAAAACAAACCTGGAAAACCTACAATGTAAATATTCAGTATTTATATGTAAATATTAAACAACACACTACTGCACCAGCAACCGGCCAAATAAGAAATCAAACAGCAAATCAAAATTTGTCTCAAAACAAAAGAAAAACAACCACAAGTGAAATTTATGCTATAAATGTTTGTATTAAGAAAAAAAGTTTAGGGCTCTCCTCCAGTCACCCAAGATGCTATAGGAAAGGAGGTTAAGTGGGGAAAAGTAGCCTCAGTCCCTGCTGTCCTCAAGAAGCAGAGGCCCAGAAGGTGACCAAGAANGACAGGTATTTCTATTTTTGAGAGACAGAGGGAGGCAGAGAATGGGTGGGAGGGACAGAGAGAGAAAGAGACACAGAATCCAAATCAGACTCCAAGCTCTGAGCAAACTGTCAGCAGAGAGCCCAACACGGGGCTGGAACCCACAAACCATGAGATCATGGCCTGAGCCAAAGTCTGACTCAACCAACTGAGCCACCCAATTTCCCCAAGTGTGCACTGTTTAAAAGTAATAAAAAGTTCTTTTTCAGGCTGTGTCAAAGAAAGAAAGAAAGAAAGAAAGAAAGAAAGAAAGAAAGAAAGAAAGAAAGAAAGAAAGAAAGAAAGAAAGAAAGAAAAAAGGGAAAGAAATATTCAAATAAACAGCATTATACCACAGGGAAATAGAAAAAGAAGAAACTTGAGGAAATTTAGTAGAGGAAGGAAATAACAAAGAAAAATCAGAAATTGAAATAGAGACCAGAATTAACAATAACATAACATTGAAAGCAATGACCAGTTGTTCAAAAAACCAAAAACAAAATAAATAATGCTTTAACTTCATTAACGAAGAAGAAGAAGAAGAAGAAGAAGAAGAAGAAGAAGAAGAAGAAGAAGAAGAAGAAGAAAGAGGAGGAGGAGAGAAAACTCAAAACCAAAATGACAAACGGAAGAGAAAACCATATAACTGCTAAACAGCTATTGACGTTTTGAACAAGATAATGACCGTAGGAAGACTGTTCTGCACATGGTAGGATGTCTATCAGCATCGCTAGCCTCTACCCACTAGGTATCAGATGAAACCCTTGTTATGAAAACCAAAAAGTAGCTCCTGACATTGCCAAATTCCCCCAATGAGGATGGTGTGTGGCAAATCTGTCCCTGGGTAAGAACCACTGTTCTACCATCTGAAATATATGTGGTGAAAAGGTGCTGTTAATTATGAAGCAACTGAGTATCACATTGAAAAATGTGCCAATATCGTATCTGATAAAAACTTTATACTGAGGAAATTCACTTGGCTGGAAAATATCTCAGTACAAGGACCAGATTCCTGAAGAAAAAAAAATCATATGCCTAATAAGAGAGTTTCAAAAGCTACTATGAATTTGAAACCAAAAGATGACTGCTCTTGGCTGTGCTAATGCTTCAGGCTCACCCAACACTACGTGGGCAGTGATTGGAAATAACAAAATCCAGGATGTCTGAAAGTTGTTTTACCTGCACATTATTTTTCTAAAAAGAAAATATGGATACCCAGATATATATTTTCTAACTGGCTCCTCACCACTTTGTATCAGTGACTTACATTCCTGACAGGCAGCTGAGCTGTGAGAAAGCCGGAGTGTTATCGTCCCTGGATAATTGTTCCACATATTGCTCCTCTGAATGTCTTATGAAAGATAAACATTTTGGCCTTGAATTTCCCCCAGTATGATATCTGTGTTGAAATCTTATGACCAAGGAATTTTTCTTATCATAGCAGATATAAATATTTGTTTTTAAATGTTCACTTATTTTTGAGAGACAGAGAGAGAGAGAGAGAGAGAGAGAGAGAGAGAACATGCATGGGAGGGGCAGAGAGAGAGGGACACAGAGCATCCCAGGAAGACTCTGCACTATCAGCACAGAGTCTCACATGGGGCTCAAACTCACGAACCGTGAAATCATGACCTGAGCGAAATCAAGTCCGACAGCTAACCAACTGAGATACGCAGGCACCCCATGTATAAACAAGTTTTAAATTCCATTCTTATTACTGGTCACAGAGAGAAGCCTACAAATCCACATCTTTCTGAAATAATCAGTTATGGTGCCTGTTAGGAAGCTAAGAATTAATCAACTTAAACAAATGTTTGGCACAGACTTTCGGCTATGTTCATGTTTGCATGAAACAAACAGATGAAGATTTTAGTAAAAGGCGAAAGATTTATACGATCTGAAGAGAAACCAGAGTATTCCAAAAGATGAAGATTTAAAAAACTATCATGTTGTTAATGAAAAGGAATTCGTATCAAACTTCAACATAAGTAAAAGTTTATCAGATAAAAATCTGAATAAGTGAAAGGCCACGGACCCCCACAAAATACTGAGCACTGATGATGAGGCCACACTGGGCATTCCCTGAGTGATGGAAACATAGTAGTGGTGACTGAGAGGACTCAGCTTCCCACACTCCAGCGTCTCCAGCCTTCCTTCTGTCCCTGACACTCAGCAAACATGTTGCCACACTTTGGCCTTTATCCAGCTCTCTCTCCCTACCATGCTGGTCGTTTAGATCTTTCACATAGCTGGCTGCTTCTCAGCAGTCACATCTCAACTCAACGTCAGTTTCTTGGCTAGAGCTCCCTACACACACTTGAACTGAAGTCAGGTGAATCCAATTCTCTCTGTATTGTGCTTTTTAAAAAAATTTGTAATGTTTTACTTATTTCTGAGAGAGAGAGGGAGACAGCGTGAGCAGAGGAGGGTCAAAGAGAGAGGGAGACACAGAATCTGAAGCAGGCTCTAGGCTCTGAGCCGTCAGCAAAGATCCCGACCCAGGGCTCAGGCATGACCTGAGCCGAAGTCGGACGCTTAACCAACTGAGCCACCCAGCTGCCCCTGTATTGTGTTTTTACAGAGCACTTTTTGCTTTCTGAAATTTATTTGTTAAATGCTTACTAGATTTTACACTGTTATTATGTAAGTTCTTAATGACTTTGACAGTAGGGGACTACTTATATTGAAGTATAATTAACAAACAGTGTTATATTAGTTTCAGTTGTATACTATAATCATTTAACCATTCTATATATTACTCAGTGCCCATCATGATAACTGTGTTCCTATCCCCTTAATCTATTTGCCAATCCCTCCAACCTCTCCTTTCTGGCAAGCACAAGTTTCTCCTCTGTATTTAAAAGTCTGTCTTTTTATTTGTCTAATTTTTCTTTGTTCATTTGTTTTGTTTCTTTAATCCACGTATGGTGAAATCATATGGTATTTTTCATTCTGTATCTGACTAATTTCACATTTATTTCTTCTTTCTTTTCAATAATACTTGCATGGTATATCATTTTCCTTGCTTTTACTTTCATCTACCTGTATGTCTATAAGAGTTGTAATTTCTTATAGACATTAAACAGTAGGTAAGGATGCCTGGGTGGCTCAGTCTGAGAAGCGTGTTACTCTTGATTTTGACTCAGGTCATGATTTCCTGGTTTTTGAGTTCAGGCCCTGCATTACGGTCTGCTTGGGATTTTTCTCCTACTCTCTCTTCTCTTCCTCACTTACTTGTGTGCTCACATTCTCTCTCTCAATATAAATAAATAAATATTATAAATGAATGAATACATACATACATACATACATACATACATACATATATACATAATGCTGGGTCATTATTTTACCAATCTGTTAGTCCCTAAATTATTGGATTAAACATTTGCACTTAGTGTAGATATTAATATGTAAAACTTTANGATTTCTGTATGTTGATTTTGTACCCTGCAACTTTGCTGAATTCATGGATCAGTTCTTCTGGTGGGGTTTGTTGGGTTTTCTATGTGAAATATCATGTCGTCTGCGAAAAGTGAAAGTTTGACTTCTTCCTTGCCAATCTGACGCCTTTTATTTCCTTTTGTTGTCTGATGGCTGATGCTAGGACTTCCAGTACTATGTTAAACAACAGTGGTGAGAGGGGACATCCCTGTCATGTTCCTGATCTCAGAGGGAAAGCTCTCAGTTTTTCCCCGTTGAGGATGTTGTTAGCTGAGAGCTTCTCATAGATGGCTTTTTGATGTTTAAGTAAGTTCCTTCTATCCCGACTTTCTCGAGAGTCTTTATTAAGAAGTGATGCTGTATCTTGCCAGATGCTTTTTTTGCATGTATTGACAGGATCATATGGTTTTTATCTTTTCTTTTGCTAATGTGATGTAACACATTGATTGATTTTCAAATATTGAACCAGCCCTATAAACCAGGATGAATCCCACTTGATCATGGTGGATAATTCTTTTTAGGTGCTGTTGCATTTGATTTGCAAGTATCTTGTTGAGGATTTTTGCATCTGTATTCATCAAGGATATTGGTCTGTAGTTCTCTTTTTTTGCTAGGTCTCTGTCTGGCTTGGAAACAAAATGATGGTGCCTTCGTAAAATGTGTCTGGACTTTTCCTTCGATATCTATTTTTTGGAACAGGTTGAGAAGAATGAGTGTTTATTCTGTTTTAACTAAATGAACGAAACCAAGAGTTGGTTTTTTTGAAAAATTAAACAAAATTGACAAACGTCTAACCAGACTTTTCAAAAAGAAAAGAGGGAGTATTCAAATAGACAAAATCATAAATGAAAAAGGACTTATTACATCCAATCCCTCAGAAATACAAGCAATTATTAGGGAATACTATGAAAAATTATATGCCAACAAACTAGACAACTTAGAAGAAGGGACAAATTCCTAAACGCACACTCACTACGAATATTCACGCGGGAAGAGATAGAAAATCTGAACAGACCGATAACTAGTGAGGAAATCAAATCGGTTATCAAAAATCTCCCAACAAATAAGAGCCCTGGCCCAGATGGCTTCCCTGGGGATTTCTTTCTTCCTTCCTTCGTCCCTTCATTCCTTAGTTCCTTTGTTCGTTCGTTCGTTCGTTCATTCGTTCCTTCGTTCGTTCGTTCATTCGTCCGACCCTTCCTTCCTTCCTTCCTTCCTTCCTTCCTTCCTTCCTCTCTCTCTCTCTTTCTCTTTTTCCTAATGAGAAGTATCTTTATTTGCATTTCAAGTAGGAAATATGTTTTCTTTTTCCTGCCTCCTGTGAGTTATTTAAATATTTTTTAATTACATTGATTTATACCTGGTGCTTTAGAAAAGCTATGTATAATTTTTATTGACTGTTCTACATCTGATATTTATATTCATTACGTACAACCGTTTAATGGCGTCAGCATTTTACAAAGTTTAGTGAAGAAGAGACACATTATTTCCTGTTAATTCCATTTACTCTCCCAGTTGTAAAACAAGTGTATTCATGGAAATATGTATTCCATAAATTGTAGGAGTCAGACCAATGTATGGGTTTTTGCAATTGTTGCAGACAATTTCTAAAACTCAAAAACAATACAAGAAACAACTTTTATATTTACTCATGTTTTTCTTATTGTTGTTCTTTCTTTCTTGGTACTCGAATTTCCTTCTTTGATCATTTCGTTCCCATTTAAAGACGTATTTAACTATCCTCTAGGGTAGATGCTGTTGCCAAAGTCTTCTGCCTTTTCTTCATCTGAAATGTGTTGATTTCCCCTTAATTTCTACAGTATATTTTCTCTGGATGTTGAGTTCTGGTTTCACAGTTTTCTCAGCACTTTAAAACCATTGTACCCCTTCCTTCTGGACTCCATGGTTTCTGATGAGAAATATGCTGCTATTTGAGCTGTTGTTGCTGTGTAGATGAGGTATCCCTTCCCTTTGACTGCTTTCATGATTACTATCTGTCATTAGTTTTCAAGAATTTGATTCTGATGTGTCTTGGTGTGTATTTCATTAGGTTGACCATGGGGAATGCCTTTTAGCCATGAATGGTTGACTAACTTGCTGTCGCAGGTGGGCAGTCGTATATGGGAGGAGTCTACCGCTTGCTGGAATTTTTTCCCCATGCTTTGCACTGCAGTGTACAGACTATACAGAGTACCGCCTTGGTCTCCCTGCCTAATTTATAATTTCCCAAAGAAACATCCAGAGTCCTCCTGAATATTGGAGATCACTAATCAGAGCTGGCATGAGGACCATAGATATGTTTCCTGTCTGCTAACAGGCCACCATGAGAGAGTTCCCTTTAACTGATGTTAGACATCAAGTGTGTATACCAACTCTAACTAAGCATGGACCCAGCTGCTAACAGTAAGGTGAATGGACTAAGATTTCCCAAAGTCCTATCACGTTAATTAAAGGCCAGGACATGCCAATGGCAATTCATGCCCAAGCAGGGGCTACCAAATAAAGATGCCAGGCAATGCATCTTTCTTCCTTAGAAGGAAGAAAGGCATAGCTGCCTTACTGAGAGCTATGTGTGTGGGTAGCAGTGGTCCTCATGTTCTAACTGGTAAACAGGGACAACCTCCCTCAGAGAGACACGGTTCCTCATAGAAGCAAGTGAGGTCAGAGCCTACGGTCCCTCTGCCGTTAGCATAACTTGCTGTTGCTGCACATTTTCTCCTGACCCTTAACCATTCCCCATAGAAGATCCAAGGAATGGTCACATTATCAAATTTCTTGGCACATGTGGCCAGCTAAGGCCCAAGGAACTCCTCTCACTATAAAATATAAAACATCAACTCCTCAAAATCAAACCTTCCACTCCACTTTGGCAGGCACAGCTTGTATTAGGTCCCTTCACCTTTTAAAGGCAACCCAGTCCACATGCAGCCATTCTGCTTTGATTGTTTATGCCATTACATGCTAATGGTCTTCTTTCCACTGGAGAGAGCCACAGCAGATTGCCTTATGACTGGCCCAGCAAAACATACAGCAGGTGCTGCCTTTAGTCCCTCCAGGCTCAGGCTTCTGTGTTTAATCACAGGAAATACTTGATTTCATGTTTTAGATTCTGTGAACTAAGCATGGATCTATTCTGATACATATGGGATTCTGGACCAAATATCCACTCCAGACAGCAGCCTGGTACATACCACTTGAGTGCCACATCTTGACAGCCTGATCCCTTAGAGACAGAGACACAAACTGACTCACAGCCTATACCCCTTGCACACAAGTCCCCATCCTGCCTTGTGTCAAGGATCCAAGCCAAAAGGGGCTTGGCATGGTCACTGATGACTTACTATTACAAAGGAAATATTAAAATGGAAAACATATATTCAAGAAGAGATAAATCTACCTCAAGTCCCCTTTCTGGTGAAAAGAGAATGTGGTCTTTCTCAAGCTCATTCTCTGGTTCGCTGGCACTGAGGCACATATAGTGGTTTTCCTCACTGCTGGCCCCTAACAATTTGGGAAGCACCATGGGACCAACTGTCTGGCATAGAAAAGGAGCTGGCGTTCTTTCCACCATTGTACACATGGCACCCCACACGAAGGATGCACTATATCATCTTATAGAAGTATATGCCTACTTGACAAAGGTTCTCTGGGCATAGCCCAACTGGCATAGGTGGTGGAGGTGTACCCGATACAACAATAGGCCATAAGAATGACCTATTTAAATTTACACATTTTTACTGGCTTCTGGGCTGTAGACAATGGGCTTAGTCTCATTTGGACAAAGGCAAAAGGCTAATTTCTCAATGCACAGAGTCTACCTGGTCTACCTCCATTTTGAATAAATAGCTAACTCACACATACCATTTATGGTTACTAATATCTCTACACACATACACCAACACACACCAGATGCATATTATATTAACATGGCAAAACTCCTTATCTGAATTATATGTCTCTCCCAAGACCGAGCACGGGTCACTTCCCAGAGTAACAGATGCAGCCCCAGACAAAACTACTTCTCCACTCAAGCTGAACACACATCAACATGGTTCCGTATCACACCAAACTAGAGGAGAGTAACAATGCTCACTGAGTGGGAATATAAGTGCAACATCTCCCTCCTGCAGCTGTAGCCAAAGTGGTGGTAGATAATAGCTTCTTTGGGTGTCAAACAAAACAGGAAGGTTCCCTGATGGGGATATGTACCCTGGGGCTATTGACCTTACTTATGATGGCAAATAGCTTTTATTGGGCTACTGCTGCCTTCTGCTAGAACTACAACCAATGCAATCATCATCATCAGTCCCTTCAAGGGATTGCTGCTGGCCATTCCCTCCAGATATACTGGTTCTCATCGTGTAATCTCCTTAACTAGATTTGTGTTCATCCCATTTGGCCCACCTGACATCAAAGATTCAGATCAGATGCCGATATCACCTTCCAAGTTGTTCATGTGTGGACACCAGAACATGAAATCTTGTGGAATTTGCACATAGCTGACATGCCCCAAGCAGCTGGACTTGAAGAGTCACAGTGTCCTAAAAAGACATGATCCTCAAGCTTTTAAACAATAAACGTTTCCCCAAATGGACAGAAAATTTATCCCACGTTCTAATATGTCAATGCTCAGATTTCAGGTCTCTAAACCTCACACACCTACTACAACTTCCTCCAAAGACTTCCTGCTAGTACTCAGCAGGGAGTATATATATATCCTTATTTATCCATAATACATATATATTCCTTATTTATTCATAAGTCAATGGACATTTGGACTCTTTCCATAATTTGGTTATTGTTGATAGTGGTGCTATAAACAATGGGGTGCATGTGATCCTTCCAATAAGGATTTTTGTATCTTTTGAATAAATTCCATGTAGTGCAATTGCTATGTCATAGCAATTCAATTCAAGCAGTTCAATTTTTTAAAAAAATGTTTTAATGTTTATTTACTTTTGAGAGAGAGAGCGAGAGAGAGCGAGCACAAACAGGGAAGGGGCAGAGAAAAATGGAGACACCGAATCTGAAATAGGTTCAAGGCTCTCAGTTGTCAGCACAGAGCCTGACATAGGGCTCAAACCCTTGATTTCAAGAACGGTGAGATCATGACCTGAGCCGAAGGCAGAAACTCAACTGACTGAGCCACCTAGGTGCACTGGAGACTTCAATTTTTAATTTTTTGGGGGACACTCCATATTGTTTTCCAGAGTGGCTGCACCAGTTTGTATTCCCACCAAGAGTTCAAAAGGGTTCCCATTGCTCTGCATCGTTGCCAACATCTGTCATTTCCTGAGTTGTTAATTTTAGCCATTGTGACAGGTGTAAAGTGGTATCTCATTATGGTTTTGATTTGTATTTTTCTGGGGATAGGTAATTATGAGTATCTTTTCATGTGTTTGTTAGTCGTCTGGATGTCTTCTTTGAAAAGGGTCTATTCATGTCTTTTTCCCATTTCTTCACTGGATTATTTGGGTTTTTTAATGTTTTTTATTTATTTCTAGGAGAGAGAGAGAGAGACAGCGTGAGCAAGGGACGGTCAGAGAGAGAGGGAGTCACAGACTGAAACAGGCTCCAGGCTCTGAGCTGGCAGTCAGCACAGAGCCCGACGCGGGGCTCGAACCCACGAACAGCAAGATCATGACCTAAGCGAAAGTCGGACGCTTAACCGACTAAGCCACCCAGGCGCCCCTGGATTATTTGTTTTTTGACTGTTGAGTTTGGTAACTTCTTTTTTTAATGTTTATTTTTTATTTTTTGAGTTATATATATATATTTTAATACAATTTATCGTCAAGTTAGCTAGCATACAGTGTAAACAGTGTACGCTTGGTTTTGAAGATAAATTCTCGTGATTCATTGCTTACATACAATACCTAGTGCTAATCCCAACAAGTGCCCTCCTCAATGCCCATCACCCATTTTCCCCTCTCCCCCACCCCACTCATCAACCCTCAGTTTGTTCTATGTATTTAAGAGTCTCTTTTGGTTTTCCTCCCTCTCAGTTTGAAACAACTTTTCCACTTTACCTTCCCCCATGGTCTTCTGTTAAGTTTCTCAAATTCCACATGTGAGTGAAAACATATGATATCTGTCTTTCTCGGACTGACTTATTTCACTTAGCATAATACCCTCCAGTTCCACCCACATTGTTGCAAATAGAAGGATTTCATTCTTTCTCATTGCCAAGTAGTGTTACATTGCATATATAAACCACATCTTCTTATCCGTTCATTGATGGACATTTGGGCTCTTTCCATGATTTGACTATTGTTGAAAGCATGGCTATAAACATTGGGGTACATGCGCCCCTATAAATCAGCACTCCTTTATCCTTTGGATAAACTCCTAGTAGCACTATTGTTGGGTTGTAGAGTAGTTCTAGCTTTAATTTTTTGAGGAATCCCCACACTGTTTCCAGAACAGCTGCACCAGTTTGCATTCTAACCAACAGTGCAAGCGGGTATTCAATTCTCCACATGGTCATCAACAGCTATTGTCTCCTGAGTTGTTCATTGTAGCCACTCAGAATGGTGTGAGGTGGTATCTCAGTGTGGTTTTGATTTGTATTTTCCTGACGATGAGTGTTGTTGAGCATGTTTTTATGTGTCTGTTGGTCATTTGGATGTCTTTGGAAAAGTGTCTATTCATGTCTTCTGGCCATTTCTTCACTGGATTATTTGTTCCTTGGGTGTTGAGTTTGGTAAGTTCTGTATAGATTTTGGATTCTAAACCTGTTTCCAATATGTCATTTGCAAATATCTTCTCCCATTCCATCATTGCCTTTCAGTTTTGTTGATTGGTTCCTTCGCTGTACAGAAACTTTTTATCTTGATGAGATCCCAATAGCTCATTTTTGCTTTTCTTCCCCTTGCCTCCATGTCAAGCTATGTCAAGTAAGAAGTTGCTGTGGCCTAGGTCAAAGAGGTTGCTGCCTGCTTTCTCCTGTAGTATTTTGATGGTTTCCAGTCTCATATTTGCTTTTGCATCCACTATGAATTTATTTTGGTATATGGTGTAAGAAAGTGGTCCAGATTCACTCTTCTCATGTCACAGAGCAGTTCTCCCAGCACCAGTTGCTAAGGAGACTGTCTTTTTCCATTGGATACACTTCCCTGCTTTGTCAAAGATTGGATGGCCATTTCTTTGTGGGTCCATTTCTGGGTTCTCCATTCATATACTCCATTGATCTGTAAGTTTGTTTTTGTGCCAGTACCATATTGTCTTGATGATTACTGCTTTCTAATACAATTAAAGTCTGGAATTGTGATGCCTCCAGCCTTGGTTTTCTTTTTCAGCATTACTTTGGTAATGTTTGGTAATCGGGTTCTTTTCTGGTTCCATAAAATTTTAGACTGTTTATCCAAGCTCTGTGAAGAATTCTGCTGTCATTTTAATAGGGATTACATTGAATGTGTAGATTGTTTTCGGTAGTATTGACATTTTAACAATAGTTGTTCTAATCCATGAGAATGGAATGTTTTTCCATTTTTTGTGTCTTCTTCCATTTACTTCTTAAGCTTTTATACTTTTAGGATACAGAGGTTTTACCTCTTTGATTAGGTTTATTCCAAAGTATTTTATGGTTGTTGGTGCAATGGTAAATAGGGTTAATTTCTTGATATCTCTTTCTGCTGCTTCATTATTGTTGCATGAAATGCAAACTATTTCTGTACATTGATTTTATATCCTGTGACTTTAGTGAGTTCATGTATCAGCTCTAGCAGTGTTTCGGTGGAATCGTTTGGGTTTTCCATAGAGAGTATCATGTCATCTACGTAGAGTGAAAGTTTGGCTTCTACCACGAAACTTTTGAAGTCTTTTTTTCACTTTGTTTTCTGATTGCTGCAGCTAGGACTTCCAGTACTATGTTGAACAGAAGTGGTGAGAGGAGACATTCCTGTCATGTTCCTGACCTTAGACATTTTTCCCATTCAGAATGATATTACCTATAGGCCTTTCATATATGGCTTTTATGATGTTATGGTATGTTCCTTCTATCCATACCTTCTTGACGGTTTTTATCGAGAAAGGATGCTGTATTTTGTCAAATGCTTTTCCAGCATCTATCGACAGTTGATATAGTTCTTAGCCTTTTTAAAAAATTAATATGGCATATGACATTGATTGATTTGTGAATATTGAAAGAGCCCTGCAGCTGTTTCAAGTGGGAATAAGTCCCACTTGATCATTATGAATAATTCTTTAACATACTGTTGAAATTGATTTGCTTGCATCTTATCAAGGAATTTTGCATCTAGGTTCATCAGGAATATTGGCCTGTGATTCTCCTTTTTAGTGAGGTCTTGTCTGGTTTGGGAATCAAGATAATGCTGGCTTAATAGAATGAGTTGGAAACTTTCCTTCCATTTCTATCTTTTGGAAAATTTTGAGGATAATAAGTATTAACACTTTTCAAAGGTCTGGTATAGTTCCCCTGAGAAGCCATCTGGCCTAGAACTCTTATTTGCTGGGAGATTTTTGACAATCGATTCAATTTCTATGCTGGTTATGGGCCTGTTGAAATTTTCCATTTCTTCTTGTTTGAGTTTGGTAGTGTGTGAGTGTCCAGGAATTTGCCCATTTCTGCCTGATTATTCAGATGTTGGCATATAATTTTTCATAGTATTCTTTAATAATTGTATTTCTGTAGTGGTTGTGATCTCTCCTTTTTCATTCGTGATTTTATCTATTTGGGTCACCTCTCTTATATTTTGAAAAGTCTAACCAGGGGGCTTATCAATTTTGTTTATTCTTTCAAAACATCATCTCTTCATTTCATTGATCTGTACTAGAGTTTGGGGGGAGATTCTATATTGTTTATTTCTTCTCTAATCTTTTTATTTCCCTTCTTCTGCTGGCTTTGGGCATTGTTTGCTACTTTTGTTCTATCTCCTTTAGGTGTGAGGTTAGGTTGTGTATTTGGGATCGTTCTTGCTTCTTGCGATAGACATGAATTGCAACGTATTTTCCTTATAGGACTGCCTTGCTGCATCCCAAAGGGTTTGGACTGTCATGTTTTCATTTTCATTTGCTTCTATGTATTTTTAAATTTCTTCTCAAACTTCTTGATTAACCAATTCATTCTTTATTACGATGTTCTTTAACTTCCAATTTTAGTATATGTGCTGCCGAAGTGAGCACTGTTCTTTAACTTCCATGTATTTGAGAGCTTTCCAAATTTTTTCTTGTGGTAAGTTTCATAGATATATGATCTGAAAAAAATTCATAGTATGGCCTCATTCTTTTCGTACTTGTTGAAGTCTAATTTGTGATGCAATATGTAATCTATTCTGGAGAATATTCCATGTGCACTTGAGAAGCATGTGTATTCTGCTGCTTTAGCATGAAATGTTCTGAAGAGATTTGTTAAGTCCATCTGGTCTAATGTGTCATTCATAGCCGTTGGTTCCTTGTTGACTTTTTGCTCAGATGATCAGTCCATTTCCCCTAAGTGGAATACTAAAATCTCCTACAATTATTGTATATTATCAATAAGTTTGTGTATATTTGTAATTAATTGATTGATATATTTGTGTGTGCCAAGTGGGGGCATAAATATTTACTGGTAGCTCTTCTTGATGGATAGGACCCATAATTTTGATAAATGCTTTTCTTGATCACTTGTTAGAGTCAATGCTGTAAAATCTACTTTGTCTGATATAAGTATGGCTGCTCCAGACAGTTCTTTATCCCCTCACTTTAAAAAATCCGCAGATGTTTTAGGTATAAAATGAGTCTCTTGTAGGCAGCATAGAGATGGATTTCATTTTTTAATATATCCATTCTGATACCCTATGTCTTTTGATAAGGCATTTAGTTCATTCACATTCAGAGTGATTATTGATAGATATGAACTTAGTGCCATTGTTTGGTCTATAGATTTCATGTTTGTTATGTTATTCTCTGGTCCTTTATAGTTTTTGCTGCTTTCCACTCATTGAGTCCCCATTAGAATCCTTTGCAGGGCTGTTTTAGTGGTGATGAATTCCCTTAATTTTTGTTTGTCTGGAAAAATCTTTATCTCTTCTATTCTGAATAACAGTCTTGCTGGAACAAGGATTTTTGGCTGCATATTTTTCCTATTCAGCACATTAAATATTTCCATCCACTCCCTTCCAGCCTACTGTGTTTCAGATGACAGGTCTGGTACTAGACTTATGTGTCCACCCTTATAAGTTAAAGACCTTTTGTCCCTAGCTGCTTTCAGAATTCTCTCTTTATCTTTGTATTTTGTTGGTTTCACTATGGCATGTCGTGGTGTTGATCTGTTTTTGTTGATTTTGAAGGGAGTTCCCTGTGCCTCTTAGACATAGATGCCTGTTTCCTCCTCCAGATTAGGGAAGTTATCAGCTGTAATTCATCCAAATAAACCTTCTGCCCCTTTGTTTTGCTCTTCTTCTTCTGGGTTCCTATGATGCTGATACTGTTTCATTTCATGGAATCACTTAGATCTCTACATATCTCCTCCTGATCTAGTAATTTCCTTTCCTGCTTTTCTTCAGCTTCATCATTTTGCATAATTTATCTTCTATCTCACCTATTCTCTCTTCTGCCTCTTCCATCTTCTCTGTCACTGTACCTAGTTTAATGCATCTCAGCTATAGCATTTTTAAATTCATCCTGACTTCTTCTCAGGTCTTTGTTCTCAGCAGCAGGGGTTTCTCTTGTGTCTACTATGCTTTTATCGAGACCAGCTATTGGTCTTATGACTGTTATTCTGAGTTCTTGTTCAGACAATTGTTTATATCAGTTTTGAACAATTCTCTGTCTGTGATTTCTCTTTCACCTTTCTTTTGGGAAGAATTCCGCCATCTTGTCATTTTGGCCAAGTTTCTGTCATTGGCGTGTTTTAATAGCTTGTGATATGTCTTGCACATAAATGTACTATTAAATTAAATAGGGTCATAGTGTCCAGAGCCTAGCACTCCAGGAAGTGTTTCTGGCATAGGTTGCCTGCACTCTGCTTTTCTGTTTAGGCTGCTCTATCTCACTGGTCAGTCTTCTGCAGAGCTCCTACTTGCAGGCTGTGGGGGAATCTTTAGAACTTTTAACTAGGTGTACATTGATTTGTTTGTTGAGGTAACCTTGAAGAAATCTGGGGAGAGCTTGATCACATTAAAAGAGAAAAGTAAAATGGGAGAAAAGAAAAACAAACAAAGAATTAAAAGACTATGAAACAAATTCCCAAAAAAAAGAAAAGAAAGAAGAATAAGAAAGTGAAAGCATGGTAAAGAATACAATAAAAATGCCTGATTAAAAGGTTTAAATATATATTATAGGAATTGATAAAAAGCAAATCAGAAACTATGAACCTGATTCCAAAGGAAAAAAGAAGAGGGAAGTAAGCTAAAGAAGAAGAAGCACAACAAAAAGTTTTCTTTTAGTGCCTGGGGCTGGTGGCTGTGATCTGGAGAAGAGGCCAGCTGCCAAATCTGTGAATCTTGCTCCAGTGAATAAGCAGTAACCAGGACAGATGAGGGGGATTTGATGTAAGAGTGTCCCATCTCCACTACTGTTCTCTGAAGCCCCATTGGATTAGTGTTTGGGAGAATAATGGCAATACCCCCAGTCTCTCCTTGATGGACTAGGACTCTCAACCTCAACCTATAATGTTCAGCCAGCCCTCAAAGAGTAGCAAGAGCAGTCAACTCTCCCTGCACCATAGTTCTCCTATGACTTTTACTGGGCTCTCACTGGGATTCAAAACTGGATGTCTAAAAGGACCCAGCCCCATGTCAATCTGCTCCTCTGCTCTGGAATAGAGCCTCTCACCCTGCTGATGAATCGCCCTTAGCTGTCACCTACAGGATTTTTTGTCCTTTGGGAGACACTAACCTCTCTTCCCAAAGTACTCCAGGAAGGGGACTGGTCTCTCCCAGTGTGACCTAGAGATCGCTACACCATGCTATGCACTCTGGGGCCAGCTCCCTACTCCCCAGAAGCCTAAGCCATGGCTCCACTTGGGAGAAAGTCACACACTTTCAAAACTTCCAAGTTTCAGCTCCAAAGGCTGTCTGCACAACAAAACTGACACTTTACTGTCCACTGGTTCCCTAGTTCATGATCCAGAGAGGTTTTCCTCTTGTGCTAACTCAGTGCAGCACTTTCAGAGCCCCTCTCTCTTTTGTTCGCTTTTGTCTCTCCACAGAAAGGGTTCCTTCCTCCTCAGTGGCTATGTCAGTTATGTCACATACATACACCTCCTGCCAGGCTATCTTCCTCCAACTGTGGTGATACTTTTTCAGCTCCACGGATCAATTACCTGGGTGTTTTAAGTGATCTGATCTCAATGCAGCTATGTTTGAGCGACGAGGAAAATACTGGTCCTCCTGCTTCTCCACCATCATATCTCCTTCCTGAATGCCCTCTTGCTGTCTTTCATTTGCTGGCACCTGATTGAGATAAAATAGTGCAGTATGACCCTCTGATAGTAGAGAGTCCAAGGGCACAAACCATTACCAAATTCTTAGAGATCATAATCATACATATTTACTGGCCAAGATAAAGGCCCACTACCAGTGGCAAAACTAAAGCTACCAGGTTTGACACTCTGTAAGTTATAAAGGCCAATAAATTTAAATGAAGCTTAACAAAAGTTTTGCAGAAGATTGAAATTCTATCTCTGGGACCCATGAGTGGAACTATGTGGACCTTAGAGAGAAGAAGCACCAGGTAGGTACCAGACACATTAGAAAATGACATTCAAAAAGGAACTCTGGGATCTAGTGGCCACAGTCATCAGAGGTGGGCCAGGCCTCTACTGCTCCTTAGAGGAAGAGGTAAAGAGCTTCTAGCTTCAAAGGAGCTACACCTTGCCTTCCTTCAGTATCTACATTGCTCAGTCTGAAGGAGACCCCCACAGCCTATCAAATGCAAGTACTCTCTTTTGCCATGCCTATTACTCTTACTGTGCAGAACAGGATTTAGAGATTGCTAGTAGACCCCTTAGAACTAATGCTGCCTCAGGAGGTGTCCTGGAACAGATTCAGTGAGATGCACAACTGCACCACAGGATGGCTGAGCACCAGACACTGGCAGGTCCAGTTAGAAGGATTTCAACCAGTGTGTCACTGGCCATGTTCTAACCCAGACTTCATCTCCTTCTACATTAAATGGTACCAATAAAATCAATGCTTAAGTGAGGCCCTCCCTCCTTACACATGCTTCAAATCATGTGCCAGACAGAAAGGCTCTCCCAATGTAACCAAAAGAGACCTGCCTGACTGGCAGCTTAATGCTCTAATGCTCTTAGTATAATTTTAATGGGGTGATATGTGGATTGCACACTGGCATCCATAAATGCCCCTACAATTAGCCCATCAATATGCCTGAAACTATATGCATTAGGGATCAAGTCCACACAAATCTTGGTCATGGATACTACATGCTCTTTTGCAAGGTGCACCAATGCTGATCCAATGAAGTTCATGGAGAACTGCTTACCTAGCAGTAGAGTGCATACTTTAGCTCCGCCTTTGTCCAGGCTCCCAGTACATATACTCAGAACTCAACACCAGCCTGACACCATTACTGTTTTGGATTTCAAAAGGCACAGAAAAAGCAATGACAAAATACAAAATCCATTCATGATAAAAAAAACAACCAAACAAAACCTTAACAAACTGTGTATAGAGAGAATACCTCAATATAGTTAAGGCCATTTATGAAAAACCCACAGATAATACATCCATAATAGGGAAAAACTAAGAGATTTTCCCTGAAGGTCACAAGACAAGGATGTCCACCCTCACTACTTTTGTTTAATATACTCCTGGAAGTCCTGGGGGCACCTGGAGTTCAATAGGTTAATTGTTCGACTCTGGATTTTGGCTCAGGTCATGTTTTCACAGAACCTGAGATGAAGCCATGTGTCAAACTCCATGCTGAAGAGGGCGGAGCCTGCTTGGGATTCTCCCTCTTTCCCTTTCTGTGACCTTCCCCTGCTCTCTCTCTCTCTCTTTCAAAATAAATAATTAAAACTTTAAAAAAAAACATAGTTGTGGAATCCTAGCCACAGCAATCAGAAAACAGATAGGAATTAAAGCATCCTAATGGGTGAAAAATAAGTGAAACTGTCATTTTTGAAGATGACCTGTTATTATATATAGAAGAACAAAAGATTCCACCAAAAACCTGCTAGAACTGATAAATGAATTCAATTCAATAAAGATGTAGGATACAAAATCAATGGACAGAGATCTGTTACATTTCCATATGCCAATAATGAAGCAGCAGAAAGAGAAGTCAAGGATTCAATCCCATTTACAATTGCACCCAAAACAATAAGACACCTAGGAATAAACGTAACTAAAGAGGTAAAAGACTTGTACTCCGAAAGCTGTAAAACAATGAGGGAAGAAATTGAAGATGACAGAAAGAAATGGAAAGATATTCCATGTTCATGAACTGGAAGAATAAAAATTGTTAAAATGTCTAACTACCCAAACCAATCCACATATTTTATGCAATCTTATCAAAGTACTAACAGCACTTTTCACAGAACTAGAATAAACCATCTTAAAGTTTGTATGGAACCACAAAATGTCCCAAAGAGCCAAAGCAAACTTGAAAAAGGAAGGCCACGCTGGAGGCATTACAATTCCAGACTTCAAATTATATTACAAAGCTGTAGTAATCAAGAGAGTATGGTACTGGCACAAAAATAGGCATATAGATAAGTAGAACAGAATACCCAGAATACCCAGAAAACCCAGAAGGAAATCCACAACTATATGGCCATTGAATCTTTGACAAAGCAGGAAAGAATATCCAATAGGGAAAAGACAATCTCTTCAGTAAATGGATTTGGGAAAACTGGACAGCCACATGCAAAAGAATGAAACTGGATACTTTCTTATATCATACACAAAAATAAATTCAAAATGGATTAAAAACCTAAATGTGAGACTTCAAACTGGAAAAATCCTAGAAGAGAACACAGATAGTAATCTTTTTGACATGGGCCATAGCAATGTCTTTCTAGATATGTCTCCTGAGGCAAGGGAACAAAGACAAAACCCAAAAAAACTATTGGGACCACATCAAAATAACAATCTTCTGCACAGGGAAAGAAACAATGAACAAAACTAAAAGGCCACCTACAGCATGGGAGAAGATGTCTGTGAATGACATATCCAATAAAGTGTTAGTATGTGAAATGTATAAAGAACTTGTCCAACTTGATACCCCAAAAACAAAAAATCCAATTAAAAATGGGAAGATATGAAGAGACATTTCTCCAGGGAAGACTTGCACATGGCCAATAGACACATGAAAAGATATTCATCAGTTACCATCAGGGAAATACAATCAAACCTATAAAAAGATATCACCTCACACTTGTCAGAATGGTTAAAGTGAACAACACAAGAAACAACTGGTGTGGGAGAGGATGTGGAGAAAAGGGAACCCTCAGCATTGTTGGTAAGAATGTGAACTGGTCCAGCCACTGTAGAAAACAGTATGGAGATTCCACACTACTGGGTATTTATCAAAAGAATACAAAAACACTCTTTCAAAGAGATGCATGCACCCCAATGTTTATAGCAGTATTACCTACAATAGCCAATTATGGAAGCAGCCCAAGTGTCTTTCAATTGATGAATACATATAGAAGATGTCACGTATGTATGGGTATAGATGATAGATAGATTAGATCGATAGGTAGAAAGAAAAATAGAAACAAATACATATATATATACACATATATACATACAGTGCAATATTATTCAAACATAAAAAAGAATAAAATCTTGCCATTTTCAACAACATGGATGGTGCTAAGGGCAGAATATAAGCAAAGTAAGTCAAAGAAGACAAACACCATAATATTTCACTCATATGTGGAATTTAAGAAACAAAACAAATGAGCAAAGAGTAAAAAGGACACAAATCAGGAAATAGGCTCTTAATAACGGAGAACACATGTGATTACCAGAGGGAGATTGAGGGATGGGTGAAATAGGCGAAGGGAACTAAAGAGGACACTTGTGATGAGGATGAGCATCGGGGGATGTATGGAAGGGTTGTATGGAATCCTAAAACTAATGTAACACTGTATGTTAACTAACTGAAAGTAAGTTTTTAAAGCAAAAATAAACAGCAGGTGTGAGATTATATTAAAGCTGTAAAAATATGAAATGTTTCAAAAATATCTTATACAATTATATATTTATTTATAAGAATCTAATGTATACATGTAATATATACACATATTTCCAGTGGATACAAAGACAACATTCCCATACATATATGTATATAAAAATAAAGAAATAAAATGAATATTGTTTGTATATCAAGACCCAGGGAATCTTCTTACATTGAAATTCAGATTCAAGTAATTGCCTCCCAGGCCACACTTGGCTTTCAGATTCACTCAGTAGGATGACAGACTGGAATAAAGCATGCCAAAGGGGCAGCATCAGATAGTTTTATCTTCAATGGAAGATAGTCTTGAAAACGTTCATAATGCAGTCCAGTTGTTAGTGTCTGCCCACCCCACCCCCATGGTAGACTTTACTTGCAGCAGATGAATTTACACCTATGGGGGTGGAGTCTGCCCTGGCTTAGCATCCTCATCTCTCTTGGAGTCAGTACCTCTAGTAACAACTCCATGAGCATAACTTCGAGACCATGGTTACAAGAGTCACTACATTTAGTGATGTTCAAACTGTGGGTCCACACCATTTATTTTAGTTCATCCAGTGTTCTTCCCAGTCAAGATACGATTTACCAAGCAAAGGGCATTTTTACCATAGAAACTTAAAAAAAAAAACTTTGTTGTCAAGTTGGTTTCCATATAACACCCAGTGCTCATCCCCACAAGTGCCCTCTACCATGCCCTTCACCCTNCATCCCTGTCATGTTCCTGATCTC
Organism: Crocuta crocuta; assembly: GCF_008692635.1. Taxonomy (NCBI): domain Eukaryota; kingdom Metazoa; phylum Chordata; class Mammalia; order Carnivora; family Hyaenidae; genus Crocuta; species Crocuta crocuta. Next base: position 5,606,258 of record NW_027528611.1, on the reverse strand, counting down.
AGGGGGAAAGCTCTCAGTTTTTCCCCATTGAGGATGATTATCATAGACACTTTTGTGTAAAAATCTGGCTAACATTCTTCCTTTATCAGATTTCCAAAAAAGACCTAGAAAGTTAGCCCAAGATTAAATTTATCATGGAGAAGTAGAAAGGGTATTACAGATTTAGTCATAAGAATCAAAGTGATTTACATTTACTTTTTCTTCTTTTAAACACACCTTTGTTTTCCAAGTTATATGACTTAACTTCTATATGGATTCTAAAACTAATGAACAAACACCAACAACAAAAAGGAAGAAACAGACTCATAACTATGGAGAACAAACTAGTTGCTGCCAGAGAAGTATGGAGGATTAGGAGGAACTTGACGGAGGAACAACGGGGAGAAGAAGGGCGGAAATGGTGGGGGAAAGGGAGAGAGGCAAACCATGAGAGACTCTTGAATGCTGACAAAAACTGAGGACTGATGGATGCGGGGGGTAGGGGGGGATGGGCATGGAGGAGGACACTTGTGGGAGAGGGGATGGGCATGGAGGAGGACACTTGTGGGGATGAGCACTGAGTGTCATGTGGAAACTAATTTGACAATAAATTATTTGTAAAAAAAAAAAATTTCAGTGAGCCATTAAAAAAAAAAAGTATGGGGGATCATTGAAATTCGTAAAGGGGATAAAGGGTAACCACTTCTGACTGTAAAAAACTAAGTCCCAGGGATGATACATATACAATAGGGGATATAATCACAAATATTATAATAGCATTGTGTGGTTACACATGATAACTGCACTTCTGGAAGCATATCCTAATGTATATAATTGTGAAATCATTATGCTGTGTACCTAAAATTAATATAATATTAAGCTGGAGTTTAATTAAACGTTTTTTAATTAAACAAGATTTTTAGCACTTATTGGATGAGCATTGGTTGATGTACGTAAGCAATGAATCACGGGAATCTACCACGAAAACCGAGAGCACACTGTATGCACTGTATATTAGTCATCTTGAGAATAAACTACATTTATTTTTCAAAAATTTAATGTTTTATTTATTTTTGAGAAAGAGAGAGACAGCGTGAGCAGGAGAGGGTCAGAGAGAGAGGGAGATACAGAATTTGAAGCAGGCTCCAGGCTCTGAGCTGTCAGCACAGAGCCCGATGTGGGGCTCGAGCCCATGAACCATGAGATCATGACTGAGCCAAAGCCGGAGGCTCAACCGACTGAGCCACCTAGGCACCCCAATAAATTACATTTGTAAAAATAAAAAAATTAATTTAAAAATTTAAAAACCCTCAAGAGACAGTATTTTTTAAAAAATTTTTAATGTTTGTTTATTTTTGAAAAGAATGAGAGAGAGACAGAGCATAAGGTGGGAAGGAGTAGAGAGATGGAGACACAGACCCCGAAGCAGGCTCCAGGCTCTAAGCTGTCCGCCCAGAGTTTGATGAAGGGTTTGAACTAATGATCTTGAGATCATGAACCGGAGCTGAAGTTGGACACTTAACCGACTAAGCTACTCTCAAAAAACAAAACAAAACAAAACCCTATTTTTCAAGCACATTCTATTTTGTGTGCTTATCAAAACAAAAAACAAACAAACAAAAAATAAACAGAGATTCCTATGTGGCTTAGTCGGTTAGGTATCCGACTCTTGATCTTGGCTTAGGTCCTGATCTCAGTGTTCATGAATTCATGCCCCACTCAAACTCTGTACTGATATCTCCGATCCTGCTTGAGATTCTGTCTCTCCCCCTCTTCCTCTCTCTCTCACTCTCTCTCTCCAAATAAATAAATAAACCTTAAAAAAAAAACCATGATGGTACTTAGTATAAAAAGACTTTAATGGTTATTGAACCATTAAACAACCTATTATATCAAACATACATGAGAATTTCTCTACGTGTATGTAGAAATATTAGATAATGCATCCTGAATTAAGAGTTTGATCTTTCAAAGACCCCTTGGATACTCAGTCAAAATTTAAGAAGAATTAAATACGATTGACCACAGGAGAGAATCCTAGTATGACTTTACCATACATTATGAAAACAAAAACAAGAAAACAGGAAAGTTTTTCTCCTGAGAACCTTTGAATATTCCCCTATAGGCACAGTGACAAGACAAAACAATATCCTCAATTCCTGACTGTGCTTATGTTGGGGTGAAAACTGAGTTCAGTTTTCAGTGGACTTATCTTACTGGCTACAGGGTCAAACACTTGAGAATAACACTGTGCTTACCCCCTAAGTGGGACCTCATCCTAAAGACTTTTTTAATACCCAGGGTTCACAGAACAAATTGTAAACATAATTATTATCTAGAAGATATGATGGTAAGATTTAATATAACCATTATTTGAGGTTTTTTTTTTTAATTGGTGAGAAGGAAAGTGTGTACCAAAAACAGCTTTAGGTAAAACTCTCAACAATCCTCGGACCTATTTCTCTTCTGTCTTTCTACCTTAAAAGTTGTAAAGCTTAAAAGTAACCTCAGAAATCCAAAATATGTGAGATTACTCTACCTCTTCACTCCTGGTTTTTCTAAAATAGTTTGCAGTATTAACCTCTCCTCATGTGTTATTCAATTAGAGGGTTGAAATGATCTGTTCTTGAGATGCCATGTGGGCACTCATGTTCTCCCCTGTCCTCTTTCATTCACCAACCTGTCCCCTCACAATCCATCCTGGACCCAGGCCATATTCAGTCCAAACAAGACCTGTCTCCTCCTCACAACTTCTATTTTTGTGTAAAATTTCCTCCATTCATTTATGACATTGAGACTTGAGACCTTAACTAAGTACATTATTTTAATCATTTTCTAGCACCTTATCCTAATCCAGTCAGTCAGTGGGCCCACTGATTCATTTTTCACCTTTCTTAACTTTTCATCTTCAAATTTCCTGTCTTCTTAAATATTCTGTAAGTGTGTTGCATGTCTAGAACCCAGGTCCTTGGTTACGACTGTTGACCAAATACATTAAATTAAAACTCTTCAAGTTTTAGTTTCTAACCTTCACTTACCCCCCTTAGAAATGAGTAACTGTCAGAAAGGCTGCTATACAGACATTCCAACAGTCTGCGGACAGGAGCAGAGATCACACTCAGTGGCCCACATTCCTACAGAAGGTTGCACACGCCCAGAGAAATGGTGGCAAGAATGAGTGCACTACTGTCTGGACGTGGCCGGTTCTGAAAACCCAGCCCCTAAATTCCCTCCTGACTAAAGGAAGGGTCCACAAAGAAAGTTGATTACCATCCTCTGAGAGAACAATCTTCAAGGCTAAGCAGTTTTCGTTGGCACATGCCCCGGGAATAGATGTGTGTTGTTAACTTACAAGTGCATGAACATTGTAATGTGAATACTTCAACAGGGCCATGACTTAACTGATCCCTCAAATACCAATTTTATCCTTAGAACAAAGCAGGAGATTTACAAGAGATTGAAAGAAACTCAAGCATTAACAGAAACAGACAGGCCCTCATGTAATGCTTAATCCAAGAGGAACCTTGGTAGAAGCCTACTGTTCTTTATTACTCCAAAAGAAAATCGGGCTAAGAAACCTAGCTCACATAGCTAGTTCTATGTTCATTTCTTTCACTGCACTAAAATTATGGTATATGTGACTAATGAAAGACAACGGCTATACTTTATACATCTTCACATAACATTTATATGTAATGTCTATTTTCTTACCTCAATTTCACCTAAGGCGACTTTTATACAGATATATCTATGAATTTATGAAACTATTCCTTTCCTGTTTTGCAGAATTTTAAAGTGAGGAAAACATGTTTCTATTATTCTCTTTCCACTGACCAAGTGGTGGTCAGAGAGTAGAGAGAGGATATTCATGATATCTTTGGATAGTTCTGTGCTTAATTATGAAAACTAGCCTCTACCTCCAAAGCAGTGGGAAAACGAGTAACTCACTTGCCTGGAATGTAGCAAATTATTTTCTGGGAGCCCAAGAGTTTGCTTCACCTGCCCTGAAGCTGAGTGGCTGAGGACAATGGAATTTGTTCCTGACCACACACAGGACACTAGAGGGCAGGACAGTTGGATCTGTTGGTGACAGATCATGGAAAGGCTCTGCACTCCCAGAGTTGTAGGCACAAAGGATCTTTTGGTGTCTCCTACACACTAGACGTAGGCCAGGAGGAAATTTGTAGGACCTGCAAAACCTCACACAACAGAAAATCTGTGCTTTGCACATCATCCAGTCCCAGAGAACACAAACATTTTATTCCCACTAAGACATTTCCTGCCTTTTCCTCTTCCTCCCTCTCTCTGAATCCATCCCAACTAGAACGTGAGTAAGGAGAACTCACTCACTTCTGCCTGCAAAATTTTCCAGCATGGAGTACAAAAGGATTTATCTTAAATCAAATTGGAACAATTGATTATTACATTGTTCCAAACTATCTAATTGCTGAATTCAGATATGTTTGTGCAACTTACAGGAAATTTTAGAATGCTCTCTTTATTACAATTTAGCAAATAAAATCTATGGTAAGCTATACTTCCTATACATGAGGAGAATAACTCATCTGAGGAGAGAGAGAGAGAGCGACAAAGAGAGAGAGAGAGAGAGGAGAGCGTGCACATGGCATTAATCTGCATGTTCTTAATGACAAAGAGTACCTGAGCAGAGAAGTGTGATTACACAACCCTAGAGCTTATTAAAAACTCAGACTTTTAAGAGTTTCAGGTAGGTTTCACGTACAGGTGAAGAGAAAACAAATCAAAGTCACATGCTGTCATTCTTCCAAGTTAGAGATGGGCCAAAACGCCATGCTCCCATTATTCACACAGAACAGATTAGGAAGGCCCACACCCCACCACTCTAGCACATTGGTTGATATCAACAGTTGATAGTCATCACACTGATAGAAATTTATTTCAGCCATGCTAGCTTCTGCCACTTCTCAAGATGGGAAGGAGAAATGAAACAGAACCAGTAAAGTGTCTTACATGTAGATTTGGGAAGGACATGCCTGGATCAATTCCCCCACCCCAACATCAGCTCTGATAGGAAGTTCTGCATGCTAAGGGGAAAAGGTAAGGAAGGGAAACAAAAAGAAGGGGCTGCAAGTTCTTACAACACAATCTACACACATGTGAAGTGATGAGGTCCCAGATATGACCTGGGTAAATGGAAAGCTATCATGTCCAAGCCCTCACCTAATACCCCAGTTAATATTCTCTCTGGTTCTAGATTTCATACTGTGGAAAGAGCCTGAGTAAACCATGGTGGAGATAAATAGAAGATAGGGATATAGGGGCGCCTGGGTGGCTTAGTCGGTTAAGCGTCCGACTTTCGCTTAGGTCATGATCTCGCGGTACGTGGGTTCGAGCCCCGCGTCGGGCTCTGTGCTGACTGCCAGCTCAGAGCCTGGAGCCTGTTTCAGTCTGTGACTCCCTCTCTCTCTGACCCTCCCCTGCTCATGCTGTCTCTCTCTCTCTCTCCTAGAAATAAATAAAACATAAAAAAAAAGAAGATAGGGATATAGATATATCAGTATATGAATATGTTTTCATGTAGTAACTTTCTGCTGAGCTTCTATGTCTTGTGTGTATCACAGGGAATAGAAGTCAGAGTCTCTTTGCCCTGGGATCTGGATGTGGACCACACGCTGCAAGTGAGAGTTAGTAGTATGAGATTTGGGAAGTGGCAGGTAGGCTGAAGCATTCTCGTGCAGTGGACACAAGGTTTTACACACAGGAGCCTTGGCAACAGCCTTGTGTTCCCAAGACAGCCCTTCCCTTTGGGCTCTAGAGGAACTGCAATGCCCACAGAGGCTTCCCACAGGTTCCTGACCTCTTGGAGTTAGTGGTCTGCACCGATTTATGCTCCTCCAGGCTTTCTAAAGGAAGCCTGACTACCTAAAGACATAAGTCCCTATAATATAGAAGAATTGTAACAAGCAATTCTGTTGAGAATGTCTGCAGGGACTTCTATTTACAGACTGAACTCCTACTAGCAAAATGGCTCTTAACCATTTGATGTCACTGAGAAGAACTTACTCAGGTGTTCTCAGAAATCCCCTCAGACATAGGAAGCTGGAGTATAGGAAGAGAACTGGGGCCCATGAGTAGTGTCAGAATAGGGACTTCTCTGATGTCACAGGGAAAGGGAAATGAAAGTATGTTTTAAAGTTTCCCAAATTTAGTAATTTCCTGAGAAGAACCAATCAGTGCTTTAGAACTATGCCATATCATAAGTTGCTGAACACCACCTTGGGTTGAAGGTGCTATTACAACATACAAAATGTTTTTCTATAAAATGCCTGTTTACCACATATTCATGAGCATCATAAGAACAACTTAGTATGCCAGCCAGCAAAGGGCAGACATAGAAACATCAGACTTGCTTTTTCCTCTGAGAGAGGAGATACCAAGCCTAAATCATAGGACCAGACTCTCAGCAGAGACTGATATTGTCGATCTCTCATTTGGACCATTCTTTTGCCTCCAGGAAGTGTATTCCTTAACAGTCTGGGGGCAAAAGTGTGCTGTGGGTCTCTCCCACGTGATCCAAAAATCAGGGTCACGGGATGTTTTAAACTCTTGGATGTGATCAGATAATCAGTAATGTGTAGGGTTTTCTCCCTCGTGATTTGTGAGGGTATCTGTGGGGCAAGATAAGGCATCAGCAGAACAATGTGGAAAATCCACCTGGAGCATGTGTATTATGAATGATATTTAACCATGAATTCACCATCTGATGTGCTGCCTCACTGCCAGATCTCCCTTCACTGGTTTTATTTAGGTTCAGCTCTTTCTATGTGTGGCTTTATTTTCCTTATTTTGGCCCTGTGTGTTCAGAAACATGAGGGCCACAGTGTCTTAACTTTCAGTTTCCTCAATAGTGAATACCAAAATAAAACTTTAGAAACTGACTTTCAACAATTTATGTCATGAGGACAGCATTCATTGTGTTACAACATGAGGAAAATCATGGTAAAACTTTCCTGTAGTTTATTATTTCCATTGCTGCCAGTAAAATAGGCTCTGGCCAATTTGCTCCACTCTATTCATCAACCTGAGCTCAAATGTGGTGAGTGCCCCTCTGCCCCAGTCTAGTCCAATCTATAGTCATATTTAAAATGGTAAGGATTACAGTCCATGGTTTCAAGTAACCACTACCTATGACACCTCTACCATCCATCTATAGTTAGGGGAGAGTTGAAACTTTCACCTCTGATGTCCTCTAAATATGGTACAGAGCCAGGGATTCCCAGCTCTTGGACTGAGTTGTCCATCTGGGAGTCTAGGACATGGAGGAGAAACCTAAAGCAGTAAGTTTCTTAAGTGAAGCTCTGTCACACAATACTGCCAAAAGCAGGCATTATCCATGGCATTCCAATTTACCAACTCTGAAGATGATTTATTAGCCCTTATTTAGGGTCCCCAGCTGTCACAGCACAGAGGAATGATCTGTCATGAGCTCTCATTTGATGTGTTTCCAGTGATTCTCCTCTCACTATTAAGCTTCAAGCACATCTCTTTCTTGCATTTGGCCTGGGAAGAAGAGTCTGTGAGTAACTTCCCGACATTCTCAAAACCCTGATTTTTGTGTTGTTATTTGGTTGTGTGTTTCTTTAAGAACTTTATTTCTTTATCTAATAAATGAAGTAGTTCCTTTCCTGAAAGATTTACAAGAGCCCTTTCCTTAGTATCAGATGTGTAACGTCAAACGGTCTTCCTGATTGGCTGTAGCTTAAGTGATTTGAATTTTAAACCCAGACTCTTTTAGTCCTGTCACTACTACCACAGTCTTATGCTCTACTGACCCCCATCAAAGCACCCAAGAAGAAAATAGCCATAAATGGAGTCTTATACTGAGTTATAGCCCCAAATCTATGCCAGGAGAGACAGGAATAATTTCCCTCAGTACCTAAAATATCTTATACTATAACATTGGTTCCAGTTCATGGAGGAGAGTATCAGAGATAGGTATCTGAGACTGTGCCATAGATTCTTAGGGCACATTTTCAATTGCTTTTTCAACTTCAGTGGGTGGAATTAGCAGCGAAGCCTAATTTCTGTCATGTGTCCCCAGTGCCTCCCTAGGTGACTGTGCTTTCAAACAGCCCTGTGGAACGGGGAGAGCCCAACATTCTCATATGTTTCAAAGACAAGTTCTCCCCACCAGTGATGAATGTCACATGGCTTCGAAATGGAAATCCTGTCACCACAGGAGTGTCAGAGACCATCTTCCTACCCAGAGAAGACCACCTTTTCTGCAAGTTCCCCTATCTCCCTTTCCTGCCCTCAGTTGAAGATGTCTATGACTGCAAAGTGGAACACTGGGGTTTGGATGAGCTTCTTCTCAAGCACTGGGGTACGGACCATCCTTTACTCTCCTTTCTTCTATGGTTTCCTTCCATGATGCTTTATCTGGTGCTTTGGGACCAAGAGTATCCTAACTCATCCATAACAATTGATATAATTCCTATTGCTTGCCTTCTCCCATTATTCCCCCCCACCACCACCACCACACACACACTTGTTAATCTGCTTTCCCTTCATATGTCCTGTTGTCTTCTTATTCGTGTGTTTAATAAATATTCGNGCTTTATCTGGTGCTTTGGGACCAAGAGTATCCTAACTCATCCATAACAATTGATATAATTCCTATTGCTTGCCTTCTCCCATTATTCCCCCACCACCACCACCACACACACACTTGTTAATCTGCTTTCCCTTCATATGTCCTGTTGTCTTCTTAGTCAGTGTTTAATAAATATTCATTGGCTAAATACCTGCATTTGTTTCTAAGTGCTACTCCAGACCATGATTATTACTTCTGTACTTACTCTGTTTTAATTTCCCCAGAGTTTGATGCCCCAACCCACCACCCAGAGACAACAGAGAATGTGGTGTGTGACCTGGGCCTGGTTGTGGGTCTGGTGGACATCACTGTTAGGACCATCTTCATCATCAAGGGCATGCACAAAGTCAATGCTGGTGAATGCCGAGGGCCTCTGTGAGGCATACAGAGGTGGGGTTAATGTGGTCAGAGGAAGACATATATGGAGTTTTCTAAGGGTGGAAACAGCGTTGGGAAAAAGGATGGTGATGCTTTTAAAGAAAGTGATGGGAAAGTCGTGGCTCTTGATTTATGTTTGCTAAAATAGAATCAGACACTGGCATCATCGAGTGTCCCAAAACTTCAAGGTCCCGTATTCCTTTCTGTACATGTGTACCTAGACCACAATTCAGTCTTCGCATTTATCTCTGCTACCTAAGAGCATTATTTGACATCAGACTATTGAATCAAAGTGATCTAGGAAACATTTGGTCACTACCTGATTTATATTTCCTGAGGCAGTCCTTCAGTTAAGAAGGGTTTCTAGAGTTTGGTCTAGATTCGGTGCATGAAATGAAATTTTCTTGAAGGCCAATACCTATTTTTGTTTCTCTAATCGGAAAAGTGATGTTGAAACTTCCAAGAGAAGGTAAGCCAGTGCTCTGCACATTCATGCTCACTCGGAGTGTAGGAGATGCGGTTCACTTTTGAAAGGTTGTATTTACTGGATGGATGTTAGATGAATATGAAGAGTCTTTTCCAATTCGAAGGATTAAGGGAGAAGAGAAAGATTCTATAAAAGAGCTTAAAATATTCAACAAATCTTTATAACCATGTGTGTCTTCCTACAGGTAAACGCATTTCCTAAAGAGAAGATCAATGAAGAAATTTGTGATTTAAAGGCTTGTAAGCCCTATAGTACTCCAATTGTTCATCTCACTGAAGACAACTATTCTTCAGCATTATCCAGCCCTTTGGTTATTCTGACAATAATGATGCCTTCCTGATCTGTCCAGACCCTGACATCTAGTTATTCCCTGTGTATTGTCCTTCTTGGATCTATTTTTCCCCATTTTCTACCATTGTTTCATCATCACCATGTGATAACTCAGAAATAGACCCCAGAGGACCCTTTCTCTGCTATGGAACCATTTGAATGTTCAACAGACATCTCTTCTACACTTATTGCTTGGGCTTCTTCTAACTGTGATTGTGATTTTTTTAAACACAATAAATGTTTGATGGGTCTGAGCAGAAGTTTTGGTGTCCAAGCCAGTTCTTCACAAAGACTAAGGAATATTTATGATACTTTCTTCCTGAAGTGTGTGAATGTTCAATGTCTGTGATAAGTTCTGTAAGTAATCATAAATATCTAGGTTCATTGGGACAATGACTCACCTGTAGCATCTGCAAGCAGTCCAGTTGCTGTGATCCAGTCCCCCTATGGAAAACCCTAGAGTAGAGTAGAGTTCATTGGGAGATTGGGATTTCCACTTAGCAATGGTTAGAGGATCTGGTTTTGGTTCTTGAGTCTCCAAGCCAATGATATATCTGGATCTTTGGTAGAATGAATGCAAAGCCTATGGTTTGGCCTCAGATAATGAATGAGATTGATGATGGGGAGCAGGTAGGAATGGAAGATAGGATACATATACTGTACAGGATTTATGTATCAGTAACACCCACTCCCGGTTTAATAAAAAATAGGATTGGACATTGCAGATCAATATTACCCATCTTATTAACATGGTCTTGGATGCCTGTTTCATTACCAGGAGAATGTTCTGACTTATTCCTGAAACACTCTTATATCGGATATGTAGCCCTGAGTAGAAAACCGAGGTAAAAAGTGAGAGGTTGAAAACATTGAAAAAATGTTTGAGGCACAGTGGGCCTGAAACTATTATAGGTTACCAGAGCCTACTGGAAACCATACAGATTGATTATCCTGACAGTTTGGTAGAGTGGAAAATAAGGGCAGTTGCAATGATGTCAATTTGGGGTTCAACTTACTCTACATTTTTTAACTCTGTATTCACTGATACCTTGCTTATCTAACCTACCTAATTCTGTTCATGAAGATACTGATGGCAATATTTAGCACACTGAGTTATTATTATAAGGATCAAAGGAAAACTGCAAGGAGAGTAATTAAGTATTAAAAATGCTAGAAAATATAAATTCAACCATTTTTTTTCTCAAAATTTCAATAGCCTGATGATAAAAATCTCAGAAAAGCACAAACCAAAGCAAGATGACATTGAAGGAAAATAGAATATATCACCCCAAAATATACCACTTAGCCATAAGGATCCTTTAGAGCTGACAAGGTGGTTTTGGGTAATAAAATTACTTTAGATTTCTTGTTGGTTGAAGAAGGGGCCTGTGCCATAGAAATACCTCCTGCTGCTCCTGGATCAACACCTAATATTACAGAAACTCAAATTCAGCAAAATAACAAACAAGCTTCTTGGCTAAAACCCATTGACACCAACTGGCTTGGTACATGGGGGTCCCAACTAAGAGACATACTTCAGTCCCTTGGCATTCTCCTGATATTCTTCATGAAGCTGTGTTCTCTCACATGTCTTAAACCCATGTTTATAGTACGTACATCAGATGGTCTCACTGCACTTGGAGAAGAAATGACATGAACAGTGAGGTGCAAACACCTTCCAGGAACCTGATCTCATAAACTATGAGTTTCACAGAGAAACAAGAACAACCTAACACTGATGGTAACTGAGAGAGACACTAATGCCAATTTGTTGGTCCATCTCTCATGTGTGAAAGGATGACCAAAATGGGAGAATTATTGGAGTAATTTTACTAGGAGGCCATTAGACAGAGATGGCTCTAACATCTTGGTAACTTACATAAGCAGACTGAAACCTAACCTAGAGACAATTCCTGTATGTGCACTTGTATCCCAGCAAAATTCACCAGTAGCCCATGGGCCTTTTCCAAGCCAGACTGAATAAGATATAGCGAATCAGGTAATTTCCATGTTTTGCTTCTGCATCTGCTCCATCAAAGCCTTTCTCCAGCTCCTTTCAGAGAACTCTTCATCATTTTCGGTTGGCACTGCTAGATTTGCATGGTCTCAAACAAACCCTTGGAAATTATCTTATCCCTCAGTTTATCTCTTAACACCCTATAGCAAGTTTCTGGGGGTCTGGCTGGGTGAGCATTCAACTCTTGGTTTCGTCTCAGGTCGGGATCTCAGGATCATAAGATGGACCCTGTATGGGGCTACACACTGAACATGGAGGCTGCTCCAATTTTCTCTCCCTCTCGCTCTGCTCTTCCCTGTTCCTGCTCTCTCTCTCTCTCTCTCTTTCTCCCTCTCTATCTCGAAGTTAAAAAAAAATTAGAAAATAGCCAGCTTCTGTACCTAAGGCTTATAGAATCAAAGCCTCATCTTTAGAAATTTGATAATAGGCACAGGTATTTCTTTTACATACTCCTACTTTTTACTATAAACTAAATAGATGTACAATAAAGAATACACTAAAACTCAGACACCTATGGAATAAAAAAGAAAACATATCTATCCTCTCATTTAAAAGTCACATTTTTTAATACTTTCCTTTCAAAGAGTAGTTTTAGTTTACAGAAAAATTTGGTAGAAAATACAAAGTTCCTCATCTGCATCTTCCCTCCTGCTCCACATAAAGTTTCCCCCNGAATAAAAAAGAAAACATATCTATCCTCTCATTTAAAAGTCACATTTTTTAATACTTTCCTTTCAAAGAGTAGTTTTAGGTTTACTGAAAAATTTGGTAGAAAATACAAAGTTCCTCATCTGCATTTTCCCTCCTGCTCCACATAAAGTTTCCCCTATTCACAGGTGTCGTTCATGTGGTACATTTGTTGCCATTGATGAGCCAACATTGATACATTATTATTTACTGATGTCCATAATTTAGATTAAGGTTCACAGTTGCTATTATAGAGATCTCTATTTGGTCTTTTCAGGATATTGTAGAATTGAAACCCTATAGTAACAGCTCTTTAGGCTAAGAGAATTCTTTCACTTAGCAATACGCATTTACAGTTTCACTATGTGTTTTAAAATATTAATAGTTTTTTAAAAAGTTGCTGAATTACACTTCATTGTATACTTGCTCCACAGTGCATCCATTCACCTAACGAAGGATGTCTTGGTTGCTTCCAAGTTTTCAATTGTGAACACAGCTGATATAAACATTCCTGTGCCAGTTTTTATAGGGACATATGTTTTCAATCATTTGATTAAACATCTAGGAGTGTGATTGCAGGATTGTGAGATAACAGCATATTTAGCTTTGTAAGAAATCACCATGATTCCTTTCAGAACAGCTGTAACACTATGCATTGCCATCACCAAGGAATGAGATTCCTTATAGTACCACATCCTGGCTGGCTAGCAATAGATGTGAGAGTTCTCGATTTTAGCCAGAAGTCACCTTATAACAACTTTTTATTTGGAAATGAGAATAAACTGAGGACTGATGGGGGGGAGGGGAAGGGAAGTGATGGACATGGAGGAGAGCACTTGTGGGGATGAGCACTAGGTGTTATATGGAAACCAACTTGTCAATAAATTATTTGTAAAAAAGAAAAATCAGAGATATTGTGTATGACATAAAATACAGATGGTAGAACTCTCTAAAATTAAAAATATACGAAAGTACAATGGATTTAAAAAATTGAGTCATATATTCTCTATAACGTAATACAATTATATTATTTTTAAAAAGAAAAAATAAGAATGACACATAAAACATAAAGTAAGGGAACACAGAAACAATAAAAAATCAATTTCCAAAACAGTAAATGTGACAACAGTGATAATGTGTGTTAAAATGTATAATCTTGCAATAACAATATTATTAAACAATATTGTACTAGTCATGTAAATTAATGGTATAGACAAATTTCTGCCAAAATATGTATTAAAACCCCTCACATATTTGGAAACATTTGGTTCATGTATTGTGGCTTACTTTTAATTCTTCACTGAAATTTTCCATATGCTCACAGGTTTCTGCAACAAACAGATGTTAGGTGAAATGTTAATATTTTCTTTTAAAAAAAGTCATACATCTCTATGATAAATAAAAAAAACCCAGGAAAAACTAAATTTAAGAATAGCATGATTGTAGCGGCACTATGATAGCTCAGTCGGTTAAGCATCCGACTCAGGTCATGATCTCAGCATCCGACTCAGCATCAGGTCATGATCTCACGGTTCAAGCCCTGTGTCAGGCTCTATGCTGACAGCTTGGAGTCTGGAGCCTGCTTCCAATTCTGTGTCTCCTTCTCTCTCTTCCCCTCACCCACTTGTTCTCTCTCTCTCTCTCTCTCTCTCTCTCACACACACACACAAATAAATAAGCATTAAAAAAAAGAATATCATGATTGTAAATAATTTAAATGTAAATTATAATGTAGAGTAGTACAATACCTCTGGAAAGTTTTCTCTTTTTTTAAAATGCTTTATTTATTTTTAAGAGAAAGAGACAGATAGAACATTAGCAAGGAAGGGGTAGAGTAAAAGGGAAACACAGAATCCAAAGCAGGCACCAGGCTCTGAGTTTCTGGGTTGTCACCATAGAGGCTGACATGGGGCTTGAACTCACGAACTGTGAGACCATGACCTAGCTGAAGTCAGATGCTTAACTAACTGAGATACCCAAGCATCACTCCATGACATGTTTTCTATGGGCAGAGAAACAAATTTCTCCCAAGTTTTCAAAAAATACAATATGAAACATATATAAACCAGAATAAAAATCTTAATACATTATAAAAGAGAATTTTCTACATGTTCTCTGAACAGGATTTTAAATTGTTCTGAAATGGAAGACAATAGTTCCTAAAATTTGATGGTTAGAGATTTAGCAAATAATTAAATGAACAGCCTTACATATAATTATGCTTTACTTTTGAGTTTTTTCTTTATTCACCAAAGCAGTAATGTAACTTAAAAAAAATGTGAAAATAATAATCTAATTATTTATCTCAAAGTTCAAAATAAAGACAATAAAACCAACTCAATGAACTAGGGAGATTTGAATACTAAAGTTATAATAAAAACAAATTCATTGTGAAATGAAAAAAATGTAAGATCATATAAAATTGTGTGCTTAAGAAGTGATATGACAGATACAGAGGAATTTTGAAGAATTTAGGAGAATATCAAGTAAAATATCACCCCAAACAATTTCAAGTAATGTGAATGATTTTGTGGTGAAATAAAAACTGCCTGAATTAATACAAGAGAATTACAGAAATAGACTAGAGATACAAACATAAATTACATTTTTAATTCAAAATACCTCTAAGAAATGCGTCAGACTCATATCACATTCTTTTTCATGTTTTTCAAAATAGATATAATTCTTATACCATATCAGCTATCAGGTCTTCCAGAGCTTAGAACAGATTGACTTTATTTCTTTTATAAATCTGGAAAAGTACTAACACCAAATCACACTTCACAGTGTTAGATAACTAACACTCATTACAGAAAGTTCCAAGTCACCAGCATTCTTCCAGAAAGGAGCTTATTACCCTTTTCTGGTGCCCCAATGTTTGCAACTGCTGCCAGGGGACACCCTTATATTGCTTGACTCAGGAGGCCAGTGGAACTTCTGCTCATGGGCCCCACAGGTCTGTAACCAATGGAGAAAGAGTTCTTAAGCAGCTACCACCCTCAGGGCACAGCAAGAGGCACCTGACCAAGGAGCCCATCTCATCTGCCCAGGGGACACTCCTTGATCATCTGGCTCTTTGTGGCCAGAGGGCCTTGCATTTCTATGTCCCACAGGAGTGTAACTATTGGAGACACCATTTTTGTCAGATTATCATCCCCAAGGCATTATGCAGGTAGCAGGCTGAAACCCACCCATAGTCATTCTGTAAAAGGGGCCCATCTGCTTGTCTTGGAACTTGAGCCTGGGAACATGTTTGGCTCACATCTTCAGTCAATGGACACTCTGGCTATTTTCATAATTTGGCTATGTAGATAATGTTTACATAGGGGTGCATGTATCACTGTGAATTAGTGTTTTTGCATCCCTTGAGTAAATAACTAGTAGTGAAATTGCTGGATTGTAGGATAGTTCTATTTTTAACATTTTAACATAAAAATGTTTTCCAGAGTGACTGCACACTTTTCATTGTCACCAAAGGGCAGGAGGTCTCACGTTTCCCCTTTTTCTTTTTAATACCTGATGTTTCTTCTGTTGTCGATTTTAACCATTCTGATGATCATATTTTATTACAGTTTTATTTGTATTTCCCTGATGATGAGTGATGTTGAGAATCTTTCCATGTTGGCATGTGTACATCTTCTTTGGAAAAATGTCTATTCATGTCTTCTGCCCATTTTTAATTAGATTATTTGTTTCTGGGTGTTGAGCTTTAACAGTTGTTTATATATTTTGGATACTCACTGTTTAACATGTATGCCATTTGCAAATATCTTCTCCCATTCTCTAGGTTGCTTTTACTTTAGTTAAAAAGGCAACATTTCGTGTATACCAAATAGCCAATCTATTTAGAGTGGCTATACAGTTTTGAATTCCTACCAGCAACATTTGAAAGATCTAGTTTCATTTCATCTTTGCCAGCATTTTGTATTGTCACTATTTTTTATCTGTTTAAATAAGTGCACTGATTCCTTACTGTGGTCTGAATTTGCATTTCCTTAAAGTTAGTGACATTGAACAATTTTTCTCCTCTTTTCCTTTCCATACCATATCCTCTACAATAAGAGTGTGTCCCTTGGTACATATATCCATCTCTCTACCAATACCACCCAGGTTTACTTGGTTACTGTAGCTATAGAATAAGACTTCTATAATGTATGACTCACAAAAATGTGGGAAAATATTCCTTTGTAAACAAACAAACATTTATCTTTTTCTCTCTACCTCATTTCTCCAAACTTTGGAAACTCTGAGTATTTTTAATTTCATGGCAATTATAATTACTTGCAGAAGCTCAGTAAGAATCTATTTCCCTTGTAGCCAGAAACATTGATCATATCAGCAAGACCTTGACTGGAATGTCATATTTAGTAACGACATGCACAAACACAGGTGTGACCATACAGCTTTAAGGTACTAATTTTGAATTTATGGAATACATGAAACCCCTTGTAAAAACTACCCTGGCATCCTGTTTACAGAGTTTACAGAATTTAGTAGCACTAACAGGTAAGTAAGAAAGGTTATTACCTAGGTGCCCAGGAACATGGGATATTTGGGGGACCTTGAGAAGAGAGGAATTCACCCAAACCTATAGAGATTGCAGGGGAGTCTGATGCTAAGTATTTAGTCTAACACTTATCCTCAAAAGGCTACTATAAACTCAATCTGAAATTCCTTAGGAAAAGTTCTATAGCAAAGCAGATTAAAAAAAACTGGCAAAATAAAAAAAAAGATGAGCAAGGCAAAAAAAAAAACAAAAAACAAAAAAAAAAACCTTACATGGGGCCCCCTGTGTGGCTCAGTTGGTTAAGCGTTTGACTTCAGCTCAGATCATGTTCTCATAGTTCATGGATTTGAGCCTCACATTGGGATCTGTTCTGAGGGCTCAGAGTCTCAAAAACAAATAAACATATAAAAATTTAAGAAAATTAAACTTACATGGCCAGTCAGAATTCTTTTTATATATGTATATATTTACATTTATTTATTTTCGAGAGGTAGAGACAGACAGAGCATAAGTTGGGGTGGGGAAGGGCAGAGAGAGGGAGACAGAATCAGAAGCAGATGCCAGGCTCTGAGCTGTCTCTTGCTGTTCTTAAGTAAGTAATTAGGCCAAGTTTGTTCTTACTGGCCTTGTTTTACATAGAAAAGTTTGTCTTAATTAGGCTACCTCTGATGGAAATGAGGGTGATTTTAGAGGAAAATAATATGTTTCAGTAACACACTTCCACGGGTGTTAGATTCTAGTTCTGAATCATTATATTGGAGTATTTGTTGTTTATGCAACTGGGCTGGTCCCTGAATTCCTCTGGTCTCCTGAATATCTGGCTAGTTTCCTACCTGTCTGCATGCACAACACAGGCCTAACTTTGAAAGCCCACCTGCAAGACCACCTCCTGAAATGAGACAACTGTTTAAATGAACTGACCTAATTTACCTCATTATAAAATGTTGAATAAAATACTAAGACTATACATGGGAGTTCCAAAATAACGGCTCTATGAAGGATGGGAGCTGAGCCTGATGCTAGGGAATATCTGCAATTGAGTGCAAGGCAGTTTCATTCCAGAAATCCTGAGCTGTGCCCTTTGTTAACAGGCAGTGACTAGAGTGATGATTGCCCCAATCCGCAAGAATGAGGAATGATGAAAAACAGTGGAGATTTGCTTGTTTGTTTGTCTAAATTATAATTCATGCACATAGACTTTGTTTACATTGATATTCCTTTGTACAAATGTTTTTACACACTCACATTTACATATGAGCAGCCCTCTTCTTGCTTCTGTTTGCAAGCAGTCTCTTAACTTCTAGTATTATTCTCTTGGGGTTCTGTAAGAGTTGAACTTACCTTCCTAGCTCCCCTTATTTTATTTTATTATTTTGTTTGTTTAGGGGTTTTTTTAGTATTATTTATTGTCAAATTGGTTTCCATACAACACCCAGTGCTCATCCCAAGTGCCCTCCTCAATGCCCATCACCCACTTTCCCCTCTCCCCTGCCTCCCATCAACCGTCTTTTGTTCTCAGTATCCAAGAGTCTCTTACAATGAAGCCTAGAGGTCATATCCCTCAGGTCATATCCCACAGGCACAACCGGACAGGCCAAGGAACACAGAGACCTAGGCTCAAAGCATAGGAAAGCTTGCTTATCATTCAAAGGAACCTATAAGACATATAGTTAGTCAGCACTATGCTAGAGATGTAATCCCTAGATGCAACCCTACTAGCTTAACATAAAGAATGTATTAAAGACTTTGTCACCAGATAGTTCCTTCAGTGGGTGGTCTCCACAACTAAAACAGGTGTTTGGATTCCTTCAGGCCACACCAACAGCAGGAAAACCAGCAGCATGTGAACATCTAACAAACAACACCCCCATAGCTGGGACACTGGGTGTGGAAACTGTCAGGAGGCTTGAGGCCTAGTCAGTGGCAGGAGGGACTCATTTTGCATTTGCCATAAACCTATCCCATGTAAAGGCTTTAGTACATGGGAAATTGGCTCCAAATGCCGCCCCTTCTCCTCACCCTTGGTGATTGGTGTCCTAACCCACTGGGGCCAAGGATTCACATCCAGTGCTTCTTTCAACTCTTTTTCTATATTGGTCAGAGCCCAACACGCACACAAATAACTGCTTCTGAATCCCTAGTATTTGGTACTGAGGTGGGATTATTATTATGAGTGTCACCCAAAAACCCATGTATAATATAGACTCACCCTCTGACAGTAGTAGGGACAAAATATCTGGTATCTTCCCCCTGGAAGGATACCTAAGTCAGGGTGTTGGCTCATAGGACCAAACAGCTACTGCATTGTTGCTAAATGAAGACTTGATCTATGCATTGCCTTTAAAACATTTGTCTCATCTCCCCTGGCCTCACACTGCTCATGTCCCTCCTGTGGCTCAGGAAGCATCTGTCATAGGTCACCAGTGATGCTGAAATTCACAGTTGCTCCAGCTGCCAGGTCTGTGGGATGCCGAGGGTGTTGTCCCATATGCAAAAGACATGTCCAATCATGTAGAGAAGATCTCCTTTGCTGATGCCTTCACGAGATGGTTCATGTCTTCACTGACTTGCTGGGGAACAATCGTTTTAAGTATATCCTTTTGTCCTTTAAGTATATCAATTTCATGCTGCCATTTATGCAAGTCACTTACCCCTCACATCCGGCTCAAGGGTAATCATGGAATAATGGAATGTAAAAGACTGTAAAGGCTATAACTGTGCTGGGGTGGAGGGTAGGAGTGCTGATAATACTCCTTCTTTGTCCTGAAATCTTGCCCGTGTCCCCTCATTGACCTCTCTCAGGGCTACATGTCCCAGGCCCTTGGGCGTTAATGTGTATGCCTTAGACTCGCAGGCCATGACCAGAATGAAGGAAGGTTTGCTCTGGGCTTCCACAAAACTGTTTAGATAAGTATCAGAAGTAACATAGTTTCTCCCCTTGTCATGAGTACACTATAAAGGCGCACACTCCTCTTGTGTCCTTCCACAATGTCAGTTCTGTTCAGTCATGAAACAAAGTGAATCATAGTCACAAGCAGGCTCAGGATTCCAAATTCTATGACATTTCACCGTGGGATTAGACTTGGTTTCTTACAGGGCACATGGAGCAGAAATGAGACAAATCACACAGCAAAAAAAAAAAAAAAAAAAAAATATCAGAAGGCTGGAGGAAGTTAACAAACCAAACATGAAATCGGTCTGTGCATGCACAGTTGAGAGACCTTGGTCAGGTCCCAGTCCCCATTCGGCACTTACTGCTTATTTTGTTCAAGCAGTGAAGGATCTCAGTTCTGCTTGGAGATCAGTCAGGCTGAGCCTTCGACAGCAGTTGCCTTTTGAAAGTGGTCAGACACAGAGAGGACATGTCTGAAGAGCCTGAAAGTTTGCTGCAAAACTCCTCCCCTTTTAAAGGGACTTGATTGGTCTTGGGCTCCTGTAGACCTCCTCTGCTTCTGCTTGTTATCAGTTCTGGGGTGTCAGCTGAGGCTGGTCCTGGTGACATCTCAGAGCCTCAGAACCTTTAACTGCTTGTGTCGTTGCTTGATACAGGCTCCCGCTGGACATGAGAGACTCCACTTTGCTGTCTCCCTCATATTGCACACACAGTGTCATGAGGACTGTTAAATGTTGACTATCATTTAACTTTGTCACACCCTTTGATCTCACTACAATGCTCTCTAGTAGGTCCCCTCACTCTATAAAATCTGTAAGACTAAGGTCCTGATTCGGGAAGACTAGCTGCACAGCCCTCAGGATCTCCATCTGTAAGTTCGAGACCATCCCTGTAAGTTACCCTGAATAAGTCTGTGTAAACTCAGTGGACTTGCCGCCTTCGTTTCTCAGTCAAAGAAGCTTCACAGTCTGCAGCATACTTCACAGTCCCTACACCTACTAACATTCTTGAAACTGGGAATTTGTGTTTTGTCTCCTTTCGTTGTCAGTCTTCCTAGAAGTTTGTCAATCACATCATTTTTTTCAATTAACAAGCTTTATATGTCATTGAGTTTTTCTATTGTCTTCCTTTCCCAATTTTGTTCATTTCTACTCTTATGGGTACTATTTCTTTCTTTAGCTTCCTTTAGGCTATTTTGCTGCTACTTTCTCTACACTCTTAGAGTGGGAACATAGATTATAGATGTTTTTCTTCTCTTCTTTTTAAGTTAAATTCAAGCTAGTTAACATATAGTTTCGTATTGGTTTCTGAGGTAGAATTCTGGGAATCATCACTTACATATAACACCCAGTGCTCTTCCCAACAAGTGCCCTCCTTAATGCTCATCACCCATTTAGCCCATCCCCCCAAACACCTCCTTCCATCAACTCTCAGTTTGTTCTCTATATTTAAGGGTCTCTTATAGTTTCCCTCCTTCTCTGATTTTATCTTTTTAATATTCCTCCCCTACTCCTATGTTCAGCTGTTTGTTTTGTAAATTCGACATGAGTAAAATCATATGACATATGTCTTTCTCTGACTCACATATTTCCCTTATCATAGTACACTCTAGATCCATCTCTGTTGTTGCAAATGGCATGATTTCTTTCTTTTTCATTGCCAAGGAATATTCCATATATATGTATATATACCACTTTTTATTTATCCATTCATCAGTTGATGGGCATTTGGGCTCTTTCTGCAATTTAGTTACTGTGGATAGTGTTGAGGGAGACAAAGGCAAAAGAACTGTAGCTTAAATTAAATCTCCTTACCGTTTGCTGCCCACTGATAGATCCCTGAAACAGGCAGAGTTTGACCTTGGTCAAGGAACTCACGGCTGCCTTACTTCCATGATGGTTTTTGTTTACCTAAATGTAAACTTCTCTTAACAGCACTTTGGCCAACAAGGTTCTGAAAACCTTGCATCCAAATTCCTTAGAGACTCATGCTATCCCTATACATGAATATATAATCAGTCACTCCTCACAAACCCAGTGCAGCTCTTTCTGCCCACAAGCCCTGTCCTGTCCTTTAATAAAATCATCTTTCTGCACCACAGATGTCTCAAGAATTTGTTCTTAGCCATTTGCTCCAGAACCCCATCATTTTGGTGCCCTTTTGTGGGGCTTTTTGAGTCTTTTCATCTGGACTCTGAGCCTTGGTGCAAACTTGGTGAGGACTTTCTCTTTCCTTCTTTTGGTCTCATTTCAGGGGCTTTTCAAGGAG
This sequence comes from Crocuta crocuta, assembly GCF_008692635.1. Classification (NCBI taxonomy): domain Eukaryota; kingdom Metazoa; phylum Chordata; class Mammalia; order Carnivora; family Hyaenidae; genus Crocuta; species Crocuta crocuta. The sequence goes on along the minus strand of NW_027528611.1, from coordinate 5,584,080 downwards.
TGTGGTGTTATTAGAACACTTTCATGTCAAGTACTCAGTCTACAATCCTCCAGCCCGTGGCTACTCTCCCGGGAGGAGAAAGCCTGCCTTTTGACTGGAAGTTAGTACCTTGGCCAGAATGGTAATAAGACCCAGAAACTTGGTGCCCTCTCTTTATTCCTGTCCTTATACAAAGTTGTCTTTCTCGGGCATGGGACAGCCACCTCAGTAACAAGCACGCTGCCAATCTTAAGACTCTTGGGTGAGATTTCCTCCTTATTGGTCTAATGTGATCCCCTCCACCTCTCTGGCCCAGCCACTTCTGGCCACTACACCTCCACAAGAAGCCTGCCACATCCAGTACCCGACTGAAGTAAGACCCAACCAGAGACAATTTCCTAGGGAAGTTGGCTGTAAAGACTGTATGTGTTGGAATGTCGCTTAGATCATGATGGATTTCTATGTTTACTCTTTTCTGTCAATGTCCTCTACTAACTACTTAAATTATAGAATTGGGTAATTCCCTCTTGGAAAAACATTTCTAGTGTTCTCCATGGATGAAAAATGACACAGCCTCCAAGGAAAATAAGGTATGACCTTCATGGCATGCTCCTGAAGACAAAGTAAAATAAGACACGTCCTTCCACAGCATGACTTTTTATGGTATGGCTTTCCAGGCACAGCACGGCACAGTATTTCTGCCCACATGCCAGGCACATATTTGGAGTCTAGAATAAAAAGAGGAGGTGAAGGGACACTAGCATCCCTTCTCCATTGTCCTTGAAACTTTTCTGAAAAATATGTTTTTTCTTATAAAATTAAGTTTCAGCATGTTAACATCTAAGAACAAATAATCCTCTTCCTTAGATGCTGTTTGTAATTATAATTAGTTTATAGCTATTTAATACTCTGTGTTTAAAGAAAAATCACAAATTGATGCTGCCTAAGAGGGGTGACTTAGGGTCAGTTGGTTAAGTCTCTGTCTCTGGATTTACACTCAGGTCATTATCTCACAGTTTGTGAGTTCACGCCCCACATCAGGCTCCACAATGAGCCTGCTTAAGACTCTCTATCTCTGTCTCTCTATCTGATCCCCTTGTCCCCACTCATATCTCTCTCTTTTTAAAAGAAATTTTTTAGATTGGAAAACTATCAAATAAGACACTTGCAGAAAAGTCCAGCTTTCATTTCTATCCCTTCAACCTATTCACTCATTTTGCCCAAAAGGCAACCATTTTTTAGAAGTCCTGCCACTGTCATATATAGAAAAGTAAATAGATTTAAAAGATGATGGGGAAAGAGATCATGATAGATGGGTGCAGATAAAAGGAACTGATGTAGCTATACATCCCTATTCTCTTCCTCTATCCTGTTAAACAAAATGTTGTGTGTTGTACAAACTCTCCTATACCTGCACAGATTGGAGATGATTGTAAGCAGGCTGTTATTTTTTTATTCTAGCTACATAATATTTCATTGTTTGTATGCACTTCAGAGTATTCATAGTTTCTGCCTTGTTTCCCACCATTGCCTCTGATTTCTAACATAAGATCCATACAGGATGTTCCTGTACACACAGTACACTGCTTACAACTGGAAGGCCTCGGACATACACCTTTTCCACTAGAGTTGAGGCTTTGTCCTGATGCTCTAAGGGCAAGGATGGGGAAGGATGCATCCCAAGCCAAGTGTCCGAATGACACTGCTGTTTGTCTGAGAGACAGATAGAGATAGACGTGTAGATACTGCCCACCATAGTCTCTTGAAAGGGGTTTCCACAGGTTAAGAGACTTTAATATAAAAAAATCAAGGAAAGGGACACCTGGCTGTCTCAGTCAGTGGATATTTAACCCTTGAACTCAGGGTCATGAGTTTGAACCCCATATTGGGGGAGGAGCCTACATAAAAATAAAGTGAGATGAAAATATAATGAGTAAAATAAAAAATCAGGGAAAAGAAACAAAGTGATTATAAAATTTTTGTGAGCATCATGTCATTATGTTAGTGCCTTTCTGATATTTTTTGTCCCCTGTCTTGTGCAAAGGGACTTATGTTTTGTCTTTAAGAACAAAGGGGTGTAGGATACCAGCATTGTATGGGCCTTAGGGCTTCCTCCTAGCTCCAGAAAACATGTCTAATTATGGAATGCATAAAGACCAAGTATAAAACAGAAGGATAAAAAGATACCTTCCAGATCTACATCTGACCCAAATTCTGGAATATAAATAAAAACGAATATCGTGATTTCTTGTGCAATCTTTCTTTTCTCACTTATTTTTTCCTACTTCTTTCCCTTGAGACTATATGAAACAGATGGTTGTCACTCCATGTTTATTTGAGAAAAGCTTATAAAGATACATGAGCAGAAGGTGAATTCTAATACAGGGGAGGCTGTGAGGGCAGCATTCACAGGGGACCGGGAAGAATGAAGATAAGGTACTGCAGTCAGTACTGGGGCTTCCAGGTCAAGTACGGGGTAGAGAGGACCATCAGGGAGCATGGGTTCTGCAGGGTCACTGAACCCAGGACAAACCAGGTCCTGTAAAAGCACTGTGTTTGTGGAAGAATAAGAGCCAAGCAGGAAACATTTTCACTCTGTGAAGAGGCTTGAAAAGAAGGTTCTTCCTGCAGTGTCAGCATCTCCACTTCAGCTCAGGAGTCCTGCAGAAGACAGAGCAGAGTGCTGTTTCCAGATTCACCTCCACAAGCAGCTTCTTCTCCCCCCCATCTCAGGGCCTCATGTTAAAGCACCACAGTAAGAAGAAGAACATATTCTTAAGTATCCTTGAACCAAAGCTATTTACACTGGAGGCCTTTTCATAAGCAGAGAGAAGAAGCTTCAGTTAACTATCTGAGCAGGAGTCAGATCCAAAGTCTTTGACATTATTTCTACCTTTTCACCTCCACCATCTATTTCAGGATAATCAACTCTATCTCTGAAAAGGATCAGAAGCATTACCTGTTGGCTGAAGTCCAGTGTGTCCTGGGAAAGAGAAGGGAAAAATATACTTAACAGACACGTACGCAAATCTGACCCCACAAGCAAGGTCCCAACTCCAGACCCACCTCTTTAGATTTTTCTAATATCACAACCCACAACCTGATGCCAGAGGGAGTAGAAAGGGAGAGATGTGACCCATGAAGTTTCTGTCACACGAATATTCTGTGGTTTCATTAGCTTTTGTAGCTCTTCCTGATTTTTCCCAGAACCCCAACTCAAGATATCCTGCTTGTTAACCACTTTATTATCTCTACAAGCCATAACCTCTTATGCTGCAGCACAGTAACCATGGACCATCGCTTTCTGGATTTCTAGGAAATCAGCGGTCAAATGGGGAAGGAAAGGCTTCATACAAGTCCATGGCTATGCAGAGAATTTACGTGATCACAGCTGTATTTCCCACCCACAAGGTCTACAGAGAGGCTCAAAGACCAACAGGTGCCTTACCTTTCTGATTCCGGAAGTAGATGAACAGCCCCACCACCAGGAAGAGCAGACCCAGAACAAAGCCCCCGATTCCACTCAGCATCTTGCTCTGTGCAGATTCTGACTGAGCCCCTGAGAGAAGAAGCAGTTTTAGTGATTTTTTACCCCAAATCCAACTTCTCTACGGATACTCTGGGATAGAGAACTTTGAGAATGAAGAATGAAGGCTGCCCTGGAAGAAGCAGAATAAATGGCAACTTCAGGAGAAAAAAAATTTAAATCCCATTCTGTAGATACAATGTTTACATAGTGAACTTTTAAGTATCACAGCTCTGACAAATCCATTACAGCAGCATCTATGGATGAGGGGCCTGGGACTCCATGAAGTTCAAGTAGCTGGTGCAGGGTGAAAGAATAATAAAAACCATTGCCAAGATTGAACTCCCTTCCTGTCACGAAGGTCCCTACACCATAGAGGATGTGCCTCTTCTTAAATCACAATGAACAACACACAGCAATGATGCCAGAAGCACAAGCCCAGCCCGAGGCAGGGGACTAGTCCCCAGTGTCCCCGGGGAACCATTACTCGGGAGCCATGGAAAGTCTCATTACGTGGACAACCTCTTTTCTGCCTGCCAGGCATAACTATCTCCCCAAGGATTGTAGGATCTGTGAAAAAAATCACAGAATATCTATAAACTATCAGAGGATTTCTATCACAGGATCTCACTTCTCTCCCCTACCCCTACCCCCCCACCCCCGTCCCCCGGGACCTGTGCTCAAGAGAAGAGACCATGGAAGAAATGAAAATATGGTGTAAGGAGAGAGAACCCTGACACTCAGGGGAAGCAAAGTCCCCTCCTCAGTGGGTAAGCAACTCATGAGGTCAGAAAGCTACTCACTCCACTCCACGGTGATAGGGCTCGGGCGACTTGGATGCTCCACGTGGCAGGTGTAGACCTCTCCACTCTGAGGAACTGTTTCCAGCATCACCAGGGTCTGGAAGGTCCAGTCTCCATTACGGATCAGGCCTGTGGACACGACCCCAGCCTCCTCCTCCTGGCCGTTCCGGAACCACTTGACTTCAATGAGGCCTGGATAGAAACCATTCACAGAGCAGACCAGGAGGTTGTGGTGCTGCAGGGGCTGGGTCTTCGCGGGGTACACGGTCACTGTCGGCTCAACTAGAAGAGAAGTGGTAGAGGGACTAAGTGAGGAAGACAGAGCGAGTCTCCCCGGGTGGCCTCCTTGCTGCTTCCGGTCTCTGGTCTCAGGCTGCATCTCACGCAGGCCTCCCTCAAAGTTGGCCATGTGGCCCAGTAAGAGCCAGTATCATGAGTCTTGNCCGTCCCGTTGGTGAACTGACACTCGGGCTTAAACTGGAACATGAAATGTGCTGTGGGGACAGGGCGATCAGTCACCGCGGGCCCCTGGAAGGCACTGACGCCGGCACCCCTCGGAGCTCCACCCGCACCCCCAAACCAGCTGCACCCACCGCTCTTCTCTCCTCTGCTGGCGGGGAGCGCGGAGGAAGACCGTGGGGGGGCGGAGACCCCTCAAGTGGGAGCCTCTGGGGTCACTGGGTTCTGGTCTCAGAGGCTGACCTCCCAGCCTGAGCATCTGTCCCTCACCGCCTCCTCCCGGACGCCTCCTCCTGACAGACACTTCCTCGTGACGCCCACCTCCCTCCTCGACTCCCACAGACCTTTGCCCCTGCCTGNATTTATGAACTCTCGATCTTATTATTTTTTGTTATGAAATAAACTAAAATAAACCACCAAGACCTGAATTGGAAGGTGAGTGTGTGTAGAAAGTGTGAGTCTAGAGGTTTTAGAAGCAGCACAGTATAAACCAATGTTTTCTGTGTCAACACTCTTGACATCTTGGACAAGATATCTTTTGTAGGAAGGCTGTTCTGTACATTGTAGGATGTCTATGTATCATTAGCCTCTTCCTAGTAGATGTCAGAAAAGAACACCAGGTGACAACCAAAAATGGCTCCAGACATTGCCAGATGCCCCTGGAACAGGCAGGGCAAACCTGTCCCCAGCTGAGAACCAGTTACACCCCCTGAAAAATCTGTGGTGAAAAGCCCATGTTAATTATAAGACAGCTGAGAATTACATTGAAATTTTTGCCAATATTATATCTGATAAAGAAAAAAACCTTGAAACTGAACAAACTTATTTTGCTAGAAAAAATGGCTCTTCACTGAGACCAGATTCTGAGTAAAACAAAAACAAAAACAAACAAACAAACAAAAACCATTCGTAGTACCTAATAAGAGAATATCAAAAGCTACTGTGAATTCTAACCAAAAGATGATTGCTCTTGGGTGTGCGAATGCTTCAGGCTTACCCAAATCAAAGTGGGCAGATACTGGAAAAGCCAAAATCCAGGATGTCTGAAAGGTGTAAATATTTTACTTGTGCATTATTTTTCAGGAAAGATAATTTTGTATCAGTTGCCTATGTTCATGACAGGCAAGCTAGACTGTGAGAAACCTGTAAGTCACTAGTCCCCATATAATTGCTCCACATATTGTACTTCTCAAATTCTTGAAAAAATTAAAGCTTTGGCTTCTAATTCTTCCTCACCACACCACCAAGTATGACATCTTTGTTGAAATTTTGTGACCAACACATTTTTTTAATCCCATGAAGATCAAGTATAAAAAAATGTTAAACTCTGTTCTTGATGCAGTTTACAGAGGTCTACGAATCCACAGCTTTCTGGAATAAATTAGTGGCCAGTGTTTATGACAAAACTAATAATAAATCAACCCAAAAAGCTGCTTAGCAAGACCTTGGGCTACATTCATGTTCGCAAATGAACTACCGGATGAAAATATTGAAAACTATCGTGTCATTAACAAGAAGATATTATATCCAACTTCAATATATGTAAAAGTTTATCTAAATAAGTCCCAGAATTAAGAAGTGCACTTGTAAGATGAGCACCAGGTAGCATATGGTCGTGTTAATCACTATACTGTACCTCTGAAACTTATATTGCACTGTATGCTAACTGTAATTTTAATGAAAACTTTAAAAAATATTCTCTACCTAAATATATACCTATAATCATAAACAAACAAACAAACAAACAAAAAATAAGTCAAAGGTTCTGACATCAAAAACTACTAAGCACTGGTGATGTGGCCACGTTGGGCATTCCCTGAGTGATGGAAACATGGTAGTGGTGACGGAGAGCACTCCCCAACTTGCTCCTGCACGCCAGCGTCTCCTGCCTTCCTTCTGTCCCTTACACTCAGCAAACTTCTTCCACACTTGACCTTTACTCTGTTCTCTCTCCCTACAACACTTGTCCCTTACATCCTTCACATGGCTGGCTTCTCTCATCAGTCAGGCCTCAACTCAATGTCACTTTCTCAGGGAGCGCTCCCTACACACTTGAACTGAAGTCAGGTGACTCCAATTCTCTCTGCCTCACAACCAGGTGTATTTTGTTTCTCAGAGTACTTATTGTTGTCAGAAATTTTTTCATTGTTAAGTGTTTATTGGCTTTCTCCTCTGCCATTACATAAAATCCATGATAGTAGTGATCTTTAGCCCATTCAAATTTATTCACTGAGCCCAGAGCAGAGCCTAGTACATGGTAGCTCCTCAAAAATATGTGATCTGAATGGATAAATCCAGGGCTCTGTGAATCAGTCAGTCTGAGGATCCTAGAAAGCAAGATGGGCTTCACACTCCAACATTCTTTTATTCTGATATTATATCCCCTCCACTGCCTTGTGAGAACTTCAGACAAACTACCTCCTTCTCCTTCTACTGTTGGAAAATATATCACAGGTAAGGAAAAGATGAGTTTAAGAAAGAAAGAAAAATTCATTAAGTTTCGGCTCATCCTGTAGATCTGTGATAGTGCTGAGGTCTGTGCGTACACTGGGGATGCTCAGTAATGGTGATGACATAGTGGGGAAAGAATAGTGAGGAACTGGAAGTGGAGGCAACCAAACGTGGCTAATTAAAGAAAACAGAACATGAAGAATGAGCCTATGCCATTTGAGGCCAATACCTCAGTGAGCCAAAACATCCACTTGACCTGCATATTTTCTTTCAGTCGTATTAAATGTAAACAACCTTCGCACTCTCTGCATCCTGCTCAGGGTGTATAGTTCAAACCATATGAAATTCCTGATATTGACTAGTTTACCTACAAAACCATAATGTCATATAATTTATCCTATACAAGTTGAATCCCTTCCCGTGGCTCAGGCCACAGAATGCAAAGGCTCAGGAGAAATGGACTATAGAAAGGTTCAACATAGATTCATAATGAAAAATTAACTTGTGCCAGGTTCTCAGAAGATATCTTAAATTCTTAAGACACCAAAGAACACCCATATATGCTTCTCGTTACAGTGCCATTTCAGGTACTAAGGATCTCTGCTGTTCCTCCAGTGTGAGAAATAGAGATAAAACTAGCCCCAACTTCTGTCAGAGAACCTTCAGTGCAGGGATAAAGGCCTTGTAACCTTTGAAGTTCAGGAGAAAGGAAAGGAGATCATGGGAGAGACCTCTTGATACACCCTTCTCGCATATTACAGAGAGGCACCAACATAACTATCCTGGGAAGACCTAGCACAGGGTCTTCTAGGAGAGAATTTTCTAGTTCCTTTTCATCTCTGTCTAATTTTCTGAGAAGTTTTCTTATTTTCTAGCGTAACTCAACATAATAAAGGGAACCACTTGCTGGGAATTAATTTGAAATCATTATTCTAAGTCTTCTCAAGATCCTGAGGTAATGAGACTCAAACCTGAGAGCTTTCACTGGGAAAAATTTGAGAAGTGGCCTCTATCTATGGAGACCCCTTACACAGCACTTGTAGAGAGGCAAGCATGCAGGCTCCTTTTCTTTTGGATAGAATTGGGGACCTATATGATAAAGGTGGACAATCATTAAAGAAAATGTCACAATTTTCTAAGGGACATGGCCTGGACACAGGGGCTAAACTACTTTCTTTCTTCCCCCCTCTCCATGATAGTCCACCACCCAAGGAATGCACTTACGTGGTACGTCCCTTCCCGAAGTCAGGAGAGGGCTCAGCAGCATCAATAGCAACATCAGAGCCATCATCCAGGAGCCTCCCAGGAAACACAGACACACCATGCTGGAGAACAGAGAGCACAGGGGGCTGGGGAACTGACAAATCTCAGTCAGTGGGAACTAAGACCCTCCTTTAGCCACCTCCTAAATAATACCAACCAAGGAATTTGTTTCTCTGTTCCTGGATTGGGTAATCTAGGTGTTGAGAACCAATCACCATCACAGATACACTGCATCATCAGTTGCTGGTCAGACATTCAATATCAAGAGTCTTTTCTGAAACTTTGATTTCCTTAATTGGAAGGATTATTTTAATTCAGTATTTCAAAGGTTTCATCCAATTGTATGTGAAACATTTTATTGGGCCCCTATCGTGAGCCAATTCTATGCTGAGCAGTGATGTGCACAAAAGTTTGAATCTTTTAGGAGTAATCATGTCAATCCCATGAAGACAGAATTGTTTTAACAAATGTTTGTGTGAGTATATTAGGAGCTGAGGGTGTGGAGGGAAGATGATTGCTAGTCAAGACACCTTTGATTTGGACCTTATTGCACCATCACATAGTGTAGATTTGGGGAAATTACTTAACCTTAACCTTGAAATGAAGGCATGCAGTCTTTCTGGTACTTCGATACTAGAAAGTGGTGTGATTCTCTGGACAGTTCAAGCAAGAAGCAGCATCCCCTGGTAACTGATGATATGACAGAATTATAGCTGTTGATTGGACAGTATAACCTGTACTACTTCCTTATGGGTAGGATGATCTCTGATAAACTAATGGAAGTTGGAATTTACTCACAACTTAACCTGAGTGAAAAGACTTTTCAAGTTTGTCTCCTGATGCTGTCATTGAGTTGGAAGCACGTCCAGAATATGTGTAGAAAAGGAGGCCTAGAGAACATGAACTGTATGGAATGAAGGGTCTTCAAGTTCCTTTGGATAGCACTTAACCTAACAAAGTGGTAAGGCCAACTGTCCAAATCAAAGTATACAGGGGGCTGAGAGATCAATAAAGGACTCAAAGTCAACCTCAAAAATAACAGCTCTGCTTGGAATAACTGTAATATTTTTGTGAAAAATATGTTCAATGCCTACTCCTGGATCACACTCTGATTTCATCATTTTATTGGAGATTTTTCCCTTTATTATGTACTTTCTCTTGCTTTATCCTAAGAATACAGTGCTAATGAATGCAGTATATAGTGTCCAGGAAAGAGAACACAATGGAAATACTATGAGTCATAACCTTTCATGTAAACATGTAGTTTTAAATATATATTTCTACTTTTAGAAATTATATATTATATTAATATAAATGTAACATCTCAGATTCAGAATGGAGTTTAAAGGACAACTATCTATCTAAAGTTTTGCATTAACTCACAGTCTACCACAATCTAATCAGCAGTCCTTTTTTATGGACTAGTGACAGAACAAACCATCTTGCAATAAAAATGACTAATATTTACTGAGCAAATTTTGAGCATTTTACTTTGCACCCAGAATTATACAAGGGCTTTTTTTTTAACTTTTTCAATTTATTTCTGAGAGAGAGAGACAGCGTGAGCAAGGCAGGATCAGAGAGAGAAGGAGACACAGAATCTGAAGCATGCTCCAGGCTCTGAGCTAGCTGTCAGCAGAGAGCCCGATGTGAGGCTCCAACCCACGAACCATGAGATCATGACCTGAGCTGAAGTCGGACGCTTAACCAACTGAACCACCCAGGTGCTCCAACAAGGGCTTTTTATATACCGTATTTATATTTAATTCTCACATCATCTCAGTGATTTGAGTACCCTTTGCATCCCTTCGGATGCAGAGAATAAAATGATGGGTGTATGTTAAACAACTTTGGCAAAGACACAAGGCAAGTAAGTGGTGCACTCCAGAGTGAGCTNTTTATATACCGTATTTATATTTAATTCTCACATCATCTCAGTGATTTGAGTACCCTTTGCATCCCTTCGGATGCAGAGAATAAAATGATGGGTGTATGTTAAACAACTTTGGCAAAGACAAGGCAAGTAAGTGGTGCACTCCAGAGTGAGCCGAGTTATATGTGAGTCCAAACTCCAGAAGCCCAGCCATTACATCACACCACCTCCCATTCAATTTCTGAATAGAATAGTGTCCATTATGTTAAAACTATTCTTATTACTTTAATTCATGGTTATGCATAACAATGCAACTACTCCTTTTAATGAATGACAGCATTTTATATAAATTACTGTGTAGTAATTCTAGATCCTCCAAAAGTTCTTTCATCACCATCATTACTTTCCTCTGGAAATGACAACATTTGCATTTCTCTTATGTAATGATCCCCCCCAGCTGCCGCCCAAGTATCCTTTCTATCAAAAACAATAGTGGCCTCCAAATTCTCAAATCCAGTCTATTCTCAATCATTATTTCAGATTTCTCAGCATAATTTATTGCAAATTTGAACATGTCAGAATAGTATAAAAATTTTATCTCACATTCTTTGGGAAAATGTATTTCCATTAATGTGGAAACTTCAAAACATCTTGTAGAAGTTGAGAAGTCATATTGTCCCTGGATTTCAGAAGAAACTATGTTTCTAGATGCCAGTGATAAGTTAGTACTATTGGAAGTTGTATAATCACAGTCAGAAGAATGCCATATTTAATTTTAAAAATGAAAACCATAGTTTACTCAGAATTAGCTAGTTGTAACAGTGATAATCTGAGAGAGCTAAGCTTAAACTCATCTTAGATTATAAAATAAAAGGAATGGCAAAAAAAGCAATTCTATATGAAGAACATTAAAATATTAAACATACTGAAATATCAAAGACAACACTATCGAAACTTATCCATATAGGAGCACATGTACCCCAATGTTCATAGCAGCACTCTCCACAATAGCTAAAACATGGAAAGAGCCTAAGTGTCCATCACCAGATGAATGGATCAAGAAGATGTGGTTTATTTATACCATGGAATACTACATGGCAATGAGAAACAATGAAATCTGGCCATGTGTAGCAACATGGATGGACCTTGAGGGTGTTATGCTGAGCGAAATAAGTCAGGCAGAGAAGGACAAATATCATATGTTTGCACGTATGGGAGGATTAGGAGGAACTTGACGGAGGACCAAGGGGGAGAAGAAGGGCGGAAATGGTGGGGGAAAGGGAGAGAGGCAAACCATGAGAGACTCTTGAATGCTGACAAAAACTGAGGACTGATGGATGTGGGGGGAGGGGGGGATGGGCATGGAGGAGGACACTTGTGGGGATGAGCACTGAGTGTTATGTGGAAACTAATTTGACAATAAACTATAAAAAAAAAAAGAAACTTATCCATATAAATTTGACAATTTACAAATCATACACATTTAGTTTTGAAAAGAATAGGCCAGCCACTATGATCTAAATTCTATAGTTGTACACATATGTGAGTAACAAAATGTGCTCCTTTAAATATAACATATTTCACAATTTTATTCAATATTAATTCAGTATTAGGAAAGTTCATAAAAAACACTATAGCAAATTTTACCAAACCATCATCCTGCAAGTGTAGCCTGAAATTCTTCACCTAACACAAAATAAGTAGTCCTAGTCAACTTCTGCTATGTATTGAATAAGAAGTGTCAAGTAAGACCTTGTTTCCTGAGGAAAAGAGAGTTAAATTGGTTTCTAGAAGAGTGCTTATCAGTATAGAAGTTCTACTATCTCTGCTCTTGGTACATGAAGTCATAGGTTTGTTTTCATTGGAAATTAAAAAAAAACACCTTTGGGAACAAATAAGTGACATCAAAAGCTCAGACTTTTGTTGAACAACAGGCAAGTTGAAATTTGTAGCATTACAGAATGTCTTGTATTCTACCTATTGTCACAGAATGGGACTCACTTGGAGTAAGTCTGAAAAGTTGCAGTACATCTGGGAAGATGGGCTCTTAGTTATCAGCAATCCATAGTTAGCACAGAATGTCCATCACTTGTCCAAGTAGTGTCAGAATATTCTCTGTAATTCTCAAATAGCTATGACCATGAATATGGAACTTAAAGGGGTTCCTTTATCTATGAAAACAATATTAATAACAAGAAGTAGATACACAGGGCCAATCTCTTCTACCATGAAAAACATGTATCCTTAACAGAAGTCTGTGCAATTTACAGGTCATATTAGCATTTAGAAGCCTTGATAAGACCCTTTCCAGTGAGGTTTCAGAAATGTCTTCCATTGAGTAACTTTGGTTGAAGTCATTGTTTATATTGTGGTGTTATCTAAGTGTTTTATAATACTTTAACACAGCACTCTTTTTTAGAACCAGAATGTTTACTGCTGAGTAGACACAGGGAGAACAACTAGAATTCTCACAGGCCTGTCATTAATATTGCATGTAAGAAGAGTTTTAGTTTTCTTTCTCTTTGATCTAGATCATGCTTTAACTGTGCTATGGCAAAGTATTTACTTCTCATACAGTACAAATATTGCCCAGACTATTTTTCCAAATTCTACTTTGTTTCACTAGTCAATGGCCCAGTGATTCTAGCTGTGTACCTGGATTGCTATCTGTTTTACTCAAAATTAATAATGAAACATTTTAACCATTTTATTAATAGTTCAATAGTCTATGCCTTTATATCTAAGCAAGTTTCCACTCCAAAAATGTAAACTTAGTAATTATTCTCCCCAAGGGAGAGAAAAAGATACTTTCTTTGCTTTGTAATCTCTTCCTACCTGATGTGCATCTCTCAAAGCAACTCTCTCAATATTGTAGAGCAATTTTAAGAACATTAGAGCATATGACCCTCACTATTGCTGGCATCCATATTTTGGTCATATGTTCATTCCATAATTTACACAAGGAAAAAAACCTGGTGCTATTACACTTCTGCCTAGAGATACTAAAAGATGATTTGAATGAAATGACAACCTCTCAGTTTTCAGAGTTTAGAATTTAGTACCTGAGTTTAAAGAAAAAGTTTTCAGATGAATCATATCAGTTGTTAAAATAAAATCCAAGGCAGGAACGTCTGGGTAGCTCAGTTGGTTAAGTGCCTGAGTCCATTTCAGCTCAGGTCATGATCTCATGGTTCGTGGGCTCAAGCCCCTTCATCAGGCTCTGTGCTGACAGTGGGATTGTCTCTCTCTCTCTTTCTCTCTCTCTCTCTCNTTAACCAGTGGGGGAAAAAAGTGTTCTAACAACCACAGCAGAGGAGAACATAAGAATGCTTAGAAAGTTTAAGGTTCTCCAGAAGTGAGGAATCCTTATTGCTTTTACAATCTCTAAGCTATGAGAACCCACAAAAGCATTAACAAGGATCAGTCCTATAGGCAATTGGTTCTGCCAGTGTAAGCAAAATACATAGCTGTTAGTTTATTTTCCTTTCAGAATATCAGTGGAACACTAAATTATTTTAACCATCAACATTCCTTTAGTGCTATTGCTGGTATTAATTGTAAGATCATTAATTTTAACCATGGTCTTTTTACCTGTATTTTTACAGCCATGTCACTTCAAAGCATCAA
>NW_027528611.1:5473271-5570036 GCF_008692635.1 Crocuta crocuta | reverse complement strand
GCAATTAAATGAGTGTTTACATAGATACGTTCTTAAGGGTGCCTCTAGTTTCCTTCTCTATTAGTTAAAAACAGAATCACTACCATGACAAAGATTTAATTGAGTTGCAAAATTTTAGATAGATTTAAGCATCTTCAGGTGGGCCATAAAATGTTGGGAGAAATTTGTGACATGCTGTAATCTTTGGCACGCCTCTGGAAGATCATAGTTATATCACCTATGAAGTCTAAGTATAAAACTTCTTGAGATGCCTGGGCGGCTCTGTTGGTTAAGTGTCAGGCTTTTGATTTGAGCTCAGATCATGTCTCATGGTTCGTGAGATAGTCTCAGGTCGGGCTCCCCACTAACAGTGCAGAGCCTGCTTGGAATGGTCTTTCTCCTTCTCTCTCTGCCCTTCCTCACCCTCCCTCTCTCTCAAAACAAACAAACAAATATAAAACTTCTTGGGAAAGTGAAGAGATATACTCAAACTCTCCACAGCTTTCCTAACCAAGAGGTATTGGGAGTTGTGACTATAATTTCAATTTCATTCAACCAACAATAAAATCAAGGAAACTGGCAAATTTAGGCTGATCTCATCAGGGCACAAACTGAGAGTCCTCTCTGTATTGGACCTCCAGATTTAAAGTTTACACCCAGGGAGAAACTCAGAGCCTTCCAGAGTGCAATCTGATATAGATTCTAAAGAGTTCAGTGAAAATGTTAAAATCCTAAATGTCAAATGTCTTCGTAACCTTGTAACCTTTGGACAGAGATACATTGAGTTCCACTAGAAGGCAGGTTGCTGCAATTGAGTTCATCAGGTGCCTACTAGCGGTTTCTGCCCAGATGCAATGGAGGGTAAACATCAGCTTTCCATAAACCCTGATCAGAAAGATGAAAAAATATCCTTGGTAGGTATGCCAATACCTCTAACTGCATCTAATTATTCCCCCCAGACCCACAAAAAATGATTTAAGATTGTCAGTGGGATAGTAACAAAAGGTTCACTAGCTTAGAAGCTTTATGCAAAAAGACATCTTATTATATAAGTACCTCAAGAAGTATCTCTGGGTCCCAGCTGCTATGGAAAATTTGAAGCTGAGAATTGTTTGTTAGTATCATCTTCAATTTATTTTCCCATCTCAAACATGGAGCATTGGAGATCATTTTGTTAATTTGGAGATATTTTGTTAATGTTATGTTATAAAACTGCCCAAAAGCAACAAAGTCACATGTTTTGTTCTCCCAAATGGCACATATGGCAAACATGAACAGAAACATCTATTAACTTGAAATGCAATTTTGTTACCATTAATCATTACAGCACCATTTCCCAAATAGGTGTCATGAGCCAGCCTAATGGCACAAAAAGCTTGCTAGACAGATATCTTACAGCTATTACCATTCTCTAGAAGGTGCAGAATTTCACTGTGGTAACCATAGTGGCCATTAGCTGGTAATAGGTCAATTGTCCCCCCTGATAGAAACTGAACCTATGCCACAACCAGCCAGCCAGACTGTAGCACCAGGTACTGAAGATCTTGAAGAATGCTTCATGAGAACTGATAATGATGCTTACCTTACCTGAAAAGAGCTTCTAAAACTGATGAAACACCAATTTATATATTTAAGACACTCAAAGCAAGCAATATAAATGAAAAAGAAAACATACTAGATGTACTCTAGAAAAACCATAGAATACCTAAGACAAAGAATGTCTTAAAGCAGCCAGGAGTTGTGGAGATGGAGTGCAGATTATCTTCAAAGAGAAAAATTAGATTAACTGCTGACTTTTCATCAGCAATAATGGAAACCAAAAGTAGTACAGTGATGTTTTCATTGAGCTCAATAAAAATAACAATCCACCTGGAATTTTATAACCAGTGACTCTATCTTTAAAGAATAAGGAAAAAAGGAAAAGAATGAGGAAACATTTTCAGATGAACAAAAATCAAGATCATTTGTCTCCAATATATTTTAATGAAGAAAATTACACACTATATACTTCAGGCAGAAGGAAAGTAACCCCAGATAGAAAGTCTAGGATGAAATGAGAAATGAAAAACAAACACAGTGGCAAATATGTGAGCTATGCAAAAATATATCAACTTATAAAATAATATGAAGATTATCCTATGGAGCTTTAAAATAATATATAATTAAATACCCAAAACAATAATATATAAATTGAGAGAGAGTATAAGATGTTAAATCACTCAAAGAACCTTGTATTTTTTTCTTCTTTTTTTCAAAATGGAAATAATTCTCAAAAAAATAATTCTCATATCATATCTGCTATATCTCCCAGAACATAGAATAAATTGATTTTATTTATTACTTCAAACTTATGAAAGTGCTAACTCCAAATCACACTTAACAGTGTAAGCTTAGGGGCACCTGGGTGGCTCAGTCGATTAAGCATTCAACTTCTGCTCAAGTCATGATCACACAGTTCACGGGTTCAAGCCCCACATTGGGCTCTGTGCTGACAGCTTAGAGCCTAGAGCCTGCTTCACACTCTGTGTTTCCCTCTCTCTGTGTCCCTCCCCTGCTCACGTTCTGTCTGTCTCTCTCTCAAAAATAAACATTAAAAAAATTTTTTTAATGCAAGCTTAGTCTCAGTCTGTCTTTCTCTTTCTAATGAGTAACTAATGTAATATAATATATGAATTCCTGGGATCAATCACATTAGGATCATGAAATAAGAATTTATGCAAACTAGCACCAATAGAGTTAAGTATTGCACTGATAATTCCAGCTAATCAGAGATATTTGGGACAAAAGAGTAAGCAAATCCCAAAAACTCATAAGCCTTCCTTTATACTTAGAATATCCCTTTGAGAAGTATAATAAAAATTCAATAATTTGAATTAAATAAACCATATCCAAGTAATACTGTACTGAGAAATATTCCAAGTATTATGAAGAAATTCTACTTCTATATTAAACAAAAATGTGTTTAATTCCAAATAAGGAAACCAAAACAGGAACTCTGACATTCTTTCTGAGAATCACTTTGTTGTTGTTGTTGTTGTTTTTTAATATCCTTGTTCATGATGGCAACCTGGGATCACACACTGGACTCTTTTTTCCCCCTAAGATTTATTTTTAATACCAAGATGGAGACGAACTCTCCAATAATTTCTGGAGACTTAGCCCAGGTGAGATATGTACCGAAGATGTTCACAGCTGTGCCCGTCAACATTCCTTTCTCTTCTCCCGCCCAAATGCAGAGTGTTACCAAATAGAGAACTGAAATTCAAGAGTGGCACCAACCTGACATTTTTCCCAAGTGCGTATAAAGCACTAAATGTATATATAAATACCTAAATGCATGAAAACAAAACAGCATTTTTTAAACAAAAGGCCTTGGGGAACTGAGAATAGTTTTGTGGATATTGGAGCAGATAACAGAAGGGAAGTGGAGAGGAAACATTTCTTTGAGTCCAAATGTTGGGGAGAAGGAGTGGGATCTGAGGGGAAAGCTGAGCATTATGTTCTGTGACAAAGGGATTGCATGGTTCATGGAAAGTAGCATGTGTGAGTCATAGAAGGACCATAACATATAGAGAATGAACCAAGACAGTGCTTTGGGCCAGTCGCCAAAGTCTAATTTTAAAAAGTAATAATTCTTGGGGTACCTGGGTGGCTCAGTTGGTTAAGTATCTGATTTCGGCTCAGGTCATGAGCTCCCAGTCTGTGGGTTCAAGTCCCACGTTGGGCTCTGTGCTGACAGCTCAGACCCTGGAGCATGCTTCAGATTCTGTGTCTCCCTCTCTCTCTGTTCCTCCCCTACTTTCACTCTGTCTCTTTCCTCTTCTAAAAAATAAAGATAAAAAAATTTGTTTAAGTTATAATTTAGAAATGATATACCATAGGAACAGTGAATATCATTTGAAAACAATGAGAAAGTATTGAGACAAGTTACTGATTCCCACAGGACTCTAGAATTCTTAACTAGGGCCCCAAAATATGCACATGGTTACTGTTAGCCTCTTCTTGCTGCATAGCCTGGCATTTAATGTAAGGAAATGAATAAAGGAAGATGAACCCCAACAGGGTCTGAAATAGATAATTCTATGAAATACCACCCTTGAGCAAGACTTTTTGTGGATATATTGAGGAGTGAGGGCAAGTAGAAATAAAGAACATCTAAAAGACCCAAACAGTCAGCATCTAGAGAACCTTTTATTGATGACCAAATTATGAAATCAAAGGCATCAGGTGTATGATCCTGGAAACAGTTAACCATTGGTCACTAGTCAGTTCATTCTCCCATTTTCCAGAGCAAAATAGTTACCTCTTTCTACATAGGAGAAATTGTTGGAGCCTCACCGGATGGCAGCAGTCAACGGTATTTTGGTGAAAAAAGAATTTTGTGGAAGGGAATGTCCATATCTAATATCTTCACAATTGGTTGCTGCAATGATGTCAACCATTCATCATTCAGTAATTTTAGCTGAGAACCCAACACATGTATATGTACATACATATGCAATTTAGTTGGGGATAGTCAATTTACAAAAAGTTTATTGAGGGCTTCCTATGTGTACAGAATTCTTCTGAGGATACATATATATAGTTTAGATCCTACTTTTAAGAAAATTGAAACTCACAGTAAAAATAGACATATAAAATTAACATAAAATAATGTGACAAGATCCACAATAGATACTTTGATTTTAAAAAAACACAAATTGATAACATTAATTTTCAAAACGGTTAAAATTAAGTAAAACATGTAATTTATACGAAAACAAAGCATTTGTATAGACATGAGTTCTAGAGGAAGTGGGACAGAACATGGAGAAAGGGGTTGTGCTTCCAGTTGGTTAGAGACTAGCCGGAAACCAGAAACACTAGTGAAAAACCTGTGTGGGGGTGAGGGGTGGTGAGGAGGTGGTAGACAGCAAGGCGTCCTGATTAGATTCCCCCTTAAATAACTCTGGGAGATCAGAGGAAGTATGCAGGATTGAACTATGCTAAGAAAGGCACTGATAACTTGGTGAAGAAGTAACATCTTTTAGAAAGATGGGAGTGGGAGCAGAGCAAAAAAACCATTAACTAGGAAAACCTTTAGCAACCTAAGGTTAGTTATGAGGGATTGGGCATAGAGATTAATTAGCATGATGACAATAGGAATGAGTGTATAGGAGTGGACAATAGGAATGCCGTGCGTCTTTTGGATTCCTAGACATGCATTAAAAACTGGTATATGATGAATAAGTAAAGAACCTGAGGGTTTTTTTCAAGAATATATTTTCTTTTCTTGTAAATAACATCCAAAGCATCAAACCTCTTATTGGTGCAGGTGTTTGGAGAAAGGGAGACACACACACACACACACAGACACAGACGCAGAGAGAGAGAGGGAGGGAGGGAAGGAGGGAGAGTGACATGCTAGAAATCTTCATCCTCTCTCAGATAACTGGTTTGTTTTCTTTTTT
Source organism: Crocuta crocuta (assembly GCF_008692635.1). Lineage (NCBI taxonomy): Eukaryota > Metazoa > Chordata > Mammalia > Carnivora > Hyaenidae > Crocuta > Crocuta crocuta. Next base: position 5,564,607 of record NW_027528611.1, on the reverse strand, counting down.
TCTATATCCAATGGGGATAAAGAGTGAGGCAGCATCACTTATCTCTGGCAGATCAACCTGACCAGAAGGTCTTATTTAAAGTCTCAGGTAGAAGTCAGGGGAAGACAGGATGAGTAAGTTAGATGTGGATAAGAAAGGCTGAACATTTCCTTTAATGGAATTATTCAGGACATAATTAGATGGGTAGTGAGGAAAGGGTACTTGCAGAGTAAAGCAAAACGTAGAGTGGGTATTAGAGAAGCAAGGCATTTAGAATGACAGAGACATAATGCTTGGGCTTTTGTGCCTATGGCTACGATTAAACAGCACAAATAAAAAGCTGTGGTGCTGGCATCTCCTTGTTATTCCTGTTATAAAAGAGATGGGGACTATGAAAGAGATCCATTACCCCATCTCCAGTTGCACATATAGATGAAGGGGAAAGCAAATAGTGAATTATTTATTTTCTACCAGGCACTGAGCTACGTACTTCCAGTTGCCTTATTTCATTTAATTATCTTCATTAGCATTGCAGTAGGTGTATTGTATCACCTCACACTATCAGTTAACTGCTACATCCCAGCACAGTGAAAAATGCTTAACACGTAATAATACTCAATAAATAGTGATTATTAGGCTCTAGTCAGGAAATTAAATATTTTACATTTTTAACATTTTATAGTTAAATATAAAATATAGTTTCTATAGTGAAATAGGTCACACATATACAAAAACACATAAAGCATTAATACACAACTTATTTGATTATGATAATGCCAACATCCGTGGACCCCCCTCCCCCCCCACCCCTCAAGAAACAGAACATTGGGTCAACAACTTACAAACCCATCATGTACCTCTTCACATCCCCAAGATAATTCATTATCCAGACTTGTATAGCAATAATATCCTGGCTTTTTGGTATATCTTCACAACATGTTATTTATCTCTAAACATGCTTAGCAGGAGTACATAAATTAAGCCATACAGCACATTCACTTTTGTGCCCTACTTGTTTTCAATTGAGCAGCCAGGAAAGGATAGTCTTGTCAATCAGTGCTGCTGGATTAGTTGGAAATCTTTATTGAAAAAAAATGAAATTTGACACCTATATCACATCATACACAAAATTAATTCAGTTGAAATATTTCTATATGTAAAAAGCAATGCAATAGAACCTTCAGGAGATAATATTAGAGACTATCTTTATGACCTTGATGTCAAAATTAATTTTTATCATAGGATCCAAAGCTCACTAGTCATAATGTAAAAGATTAGCCAGTAGTTAGAAGTATAACATTTAAATGAGGACAGGGGCACCTGGGTGACTCAGTTGGTTAAGCACAAACAAATTTAACTCAGGTCATGATCACAAGCCACACCCATCAGACTGTGCTGACAGCTCAGAGCCTGGAGCCTACTTCTGATTCTGTCTCTCTCCCTCTGCCCCTTTCCACTCTCTCCCTCTCTCTCACTCTCTCAAAAAAAAAAAAAATTAAAAAATTTAAATGAGGACAGCAAAAAAATTATTGCACACAATTACAGAGTGTCATGTATACTAGGAAGACCCCTGAAGGATCTTCAGTGAGCATATGACACTGATACCAGAAGCCTCTCACTAGCTGGGATTCAATATCTGTAGTAAGAAAGAGAAATAAGATGACAGAGGAGCACACCTTCTGATACTTTGGAAATCACCAAAAGAAAAGGGGAGGTTAAATCTGTGAAACAAGAGGACCTTCAGGAATGTCACGAACTGAAATGTGCAAGAGGGGAGTGAAGTGTGGCACATCAGCGATGAACTCCCTAATCATTACTTCCAAAGTCAAAGAAGAAAACTCTTCCTTAATGTCCATCTTAATATCTCCTGATGCAATGGTATGAATTAAATAATACATTTTACATAGTCACCTATAAACATCAAGCATTATGCTAATTACTATGTGAACTATACAAGCATGGAGTATAATTCAAAGAGCAAATTCAAAGAGCAAATATTTATTGAACATCTCCTATTTCAAAGGAGTGTGCTAAGATGACATGGTTGGATCTAGAGTGTGTTTTGCTTAAGTGAAATAAGTCAGCCACAGAAAGACAAACACCATTTGATTTCACTCATATGTGGAATTTAAGAAACAAAACAGATGAACATATGAAAAAGGAGAAGGAGAGAGAGAGAGAAACCATAAAAGACGCTTAATGATAGAGAACAAACTGAAAGTTTGTTGGAGGGAGGTGAATGAGGATGTGTTGGATGGGTGGTGGACATTAAGGAGGACACTTGTGATGAGCACTGGGTGTTGTATTTAAGTAATGAATAACTGAATTCCACTAATGAAACCAATATTGCACTTTATGTTAACTAACTAGAATTGTAATAAAAATTTAAAAAGAAAAACGTATGCTAGGGACTAGGAATATCAGACTGAAGATCTCAGAAAGATCAGTATCACCCAGAATAAAAAGAAAAACACATAAAACATAAACTCCATGAGTCAGAGACTTTATATTTGTGTTCCATTCTTTCCTCAGTTCCAAGAGAAAGTCCTGGTTCAAAGTAGATAATCATAAATAATTATCAAATTGATAAATAATATATTAAGGATAAATATAGGCATTTATAAATTACAATAAAGTACAATTTAAAAGTAACAAAATTGTAAAATAGTAGAGAAATGGCATATATCAAGATAGTTTGGAATATTTAGAGGAAAACATGAAACTGTAGTTCATTTGCAGAAGTGAGATTTGAGGCAGAAACAGAGGAGGATGTGAATCAGAAGAACATCAGGAGAAAAGGAACAATCATGAGCTACATGAGCAAAAGCAGTACCAGATGGTGTGAATTAATGTAAGAAGAAGTTCTAATTGACTGGAGTGAGCATTCAGATTAAAGAACAGTGCAGGCTAAGAGCAGATATGCATGAGAGGCCTTGGAAACTGAGCAGAGCAGCTACAGCTTCAGGAAGGTGATGAACTGACACATATTGAAATGTAATGCATGCATGAATGCAAAGCAGCAGAATCAGCCTGCTGGTAACCCAAGTGTCTTGTAGGCATAGGAGAGCATAAGCCTAGGGAAGCAACAATGAGACTAGAGGGCTGGTATTGCTGAATGCTTCATGTCCTCACAAACTTGTATGAAGTACTCCTATTTGATGAGTAGAGGAAAAAAATGGAAAGCTATTTAAAACTGCCTCCTTCTTTCAGGAGTGCATCCAAAGATTCAGTCCTCGAGCCTCAGGGTGCTTTTCTATCCCGGGTCCTACGTTCTTTCTTTTAGGATAAAGCAGGTCAGTTTTGTGGACAAAGGCACAACTAAAAGTTCTTACTACTTATCCATTGCTTTCCTATAAAAAGCAGGTGAAGTAACATCACTTGTCTACACCAAATAATGCTGTTTCAATAACTGTAGTATTAGTCTGGTTTCAAGATCTTGTGAGAAAGCAGAGTAGGACCAGGTGAGTTACATGGTGAGAGAAAGATCTAATACCTGGAGTTCATGGCAAGAAACAGGATATGGCTGTGTGGCTTGTCAAAGACTCTGCACACTTGGTTTCCAAGCATGATTCAGGATGTAGGACGTAGAGCGCTAAAATCAGGATACTTGTTCCTTTTCAGGCATTGTTTGAAAGCCTCTGACCAGGGTTAGGTGGAAAGGAACTTAATATGATGCTAGTGTCTCATTGCTGGTTAAAAAAAAAAAATCTCTGTGGTGAAAAGAAGATTGAAAAGAGAGAGGAGGGAGGGACTAAGGGTGGGAGGAGAGAGAGAAAGCAGAGAGAGAAAGAGAGAGAGAGAGCTTAAGAGCTGATTATCATGAGAAAGTGCAGGGGCAATGATGGAAAATGCAATCAATACTTCTGGGCCCTAATTAAACATTTTTAAATGATCTCATTTAACCTTTGTAAAAACTCTGCAAATAAAATTTGTACTATTTGTGGAAATGTTAGTAGGAATGTATGAATTTAAGCTTGATTTCAAAAAGAAAAGCAAATACTCCCTGGGAAATATAAATTTAGTACAACTGGATTAGCGCTGCAATCGTGCAAAGGCTTCTTCGAGGTGCAGGCATTACAATAATGAATGGGATCTATAGATCCTGTTTCCTAGGAGGTCAGAATCTGCAAAATCTTGCTATTATACACTGCAACAAGAGCTGCAATAATTTTTTTTTGTAACATACAGTTACAAGTTTTCAAAAATGGGCAAAATTGTTTAAGTATTTTACAAACCTATAAGAACCTTAAAAATTAAAGACTGGAGCTCTCGGGCATCTGGGTGTTTCGGTCAGTTAAGTGTCTGACTTCGGCTCAGGCTCTGGTCTGAGGGTTTGAGCCCGTGTCCAGCTCTGTGCTGACAGCTTTGAGCCTGGAGCCTGTTTCAGATGCTATATCTCCCTCTCTCTCTGTCCCTCCTCCACTCACTGTCTCTCTCTCTCTCTCAAAAGTAAATAAACATTTTAAAAGAGGAAAAAAGACTGGAGCTCTCTATGTATGTGAAATAGTAAGACTCATAAAAAAGGGAAAGGAAGTATGTCTCAGGTTGATTAAAGGAGCAGAAGGGGCAAAGAAAATATGATAAAATTATAGGCAGAAAAAACAAGGATAAAAGATGCAGGCAGGGAGGAGGAGGTTTCCTGCTTGATGTTAGAGAAAAGTCTTCCTCAGGGAATGAGAGCAGATATACAGAGTGAAGCCACCTCAAAAAAGCAAAAGAATTGTACAGCTGCAGATAGAAAAAGAAACAAATGAAAAAGTCCTTTTAGTAATTCCAGTGTAGTTACAAGTCCAGGAAATGACAATTGGAAAGGAATTTTTGGATTTGCTGAGCACTAAAATTTTCATAAGAATGCTAGGAAATATTTTATGAAGAGAGAAAAAATGAGTCCCTTTATTTTATTTATTTTTTTTAAATTTATTTCTGAGAGAGAGAGACAGCATGAGCAGGAGAGGGTCAGAGAGAGAGGGAGTCACAGACTGAAACAGCCTCCAGGCTCTGAGCTGGCAGTCAGCACAGAGCCCGACGCGGGGCTCGAACCCACGAACCGCGAGATCATGACCTAAGCGAAAGTTGGACGCTTAACCGACTAAGCCACCCAGGCGCCCCAAAATGAGTCCCTTTAAAAAGAATTCATTTTCTCCCTTCAAATCAGCACATACAGGCTTAGCCTTCAAACCTAGAATCTGACTCATCAGTTAATTCAGGTTCAGGTTAATGGCTTTTTGGGAAGGTATTCCAGCTTTCTTAAGAAAGAAAAGTCTTCCTGGAAAGCCCCATCCCTTATCGGCATTTCTCTTTAACCAATAGGGTTAAAAAGTGAAACGGCATCACTTGTCTCCAGCAGATGTAACTTCTACAAAGGTCTAATCTGATACCAGGTCTTGGAGAGAATGTGAAAGTGAGGCAGGATGACTGATATGAGGTGGGACAAATAGCTGACCACCTAGTTTCATGGAAAGAAGTGATATGCCATGTTGGAGAACCAAGAAACCACATTTTATGATTGTGAAACAGAGTGGAGAGAGAATATCTAAGTACTTAGTGTTGGGTGGGGAAGGGGAGGGTACTTGATATTTTTCACGCATCTGTGGGAAGTCCTTGCTCAGTTTTAAAGGAGAAGGAAATGACTATGACATCGAGCATTCCCTGCTAGTGACGTGTGACTACCTGTGGTGGATGAAATGGAAATTGTGAAAAAATCCACGATCACCTGCTGATCATCATATGACAATTTGAGGGAAGGTCACAATATCACATACTGAATATGTCGCTCTAGCAAGGCAGCACTTCCAGATACATCATCTCTCAATTAGCTATCATGATAGACTTGCATTTTTATTAACTGCTTCATCTCCAGCATCTATAATAGTTTTTAGTACTCTATATGTTGGGTCAATTAATTAATAAATGAGTAAGACACTAGGAATTACTGAGTTTAAGAAATACAGGATGATAATTATTAGGATCCAATCTCTGTTCTACCTAAATCCTAAATCCAAAACCCAGAAATTAAAACTGTAAGTTTATCTGAAATCAGAAAAGTATCTGAAATAGAACTTGCATCTTCATTTTGTGAATTTTACACACCTCAGTTTAAAATTTCTTCTTCCAGTATCCCTCCAATACAAATCAATATTTCAATTAATCAGGCTTGCTCTGCAATTAAGTTAGGAAGTGTATATTGCAGGTTAAAAAAAGCATCATGTTCATTGTCATGAGATTAGAATTCTGGCAACTGATTTATATCTTCATCCATGATTTACTCTTTTGAGCTTCTATTTCTTCATCACTAGAATTTAAAAATTGAATTATATAACACCTAACTGGCTCCTGGACTATGATAACTATTAATAAAATTTTAATTTTATTTCACTTATATTCATCATTCCAGTAATAAAATAATCACAGAAAAGAGAAGAAAATGTCCTAAAGACCGACTTCAAAAGAAGATAAGGATAAATTTTTTGAAAACAGATTTATATTAATTAATTAATTAATTAATTTAAACATTTTTTATTTATTTACTTTTTAAATTTCAGTGTAACTGACATACAATGTTATATCAGTTTCAGGTATACAATAAGTGATTCAACATTTCTATACATTACTCAGTGCTCATCACAATAAGTGTACTCTTTATCTCCTTACCTATTTCTGCCATCCCCTTACCCATCTCCCCTCTGGCAACCACTTGTTTGTTCTCTATACTTAAGAATCTGTTTTTTATGTTTGTCTTTATTTCTCTTTGTTCACTTATTTCATTTCTTAAATTCCACATATGAATGAAATCATATGGTGTTTGTCTTTTTCTGACTGTCTTATTTCAAAATGATTAACGATCTAAATGTGAGACACGAAACCACAAAATTCCTAGAAGAAAACACAGGCAGTAACCTTTTTGACGTTGGTCATAGGAACACTTTTCTAGATATGTCTCCATGGGTAAGGAAAACAAAAGCAAAATTAAACTACTAGGACTACACTGAAATAAAAGTCTTTTGCGCAGCAAAGGAAATCGTCAACAAAACAAAAAGACAACACACCAAATGGAGACGATATTTCCAAATAGCATAACTGATAAAGGGCTAGTATCTTAAATAAAAAAGAATGTATACAAATATACATCTCAATACACACACACACACACACACACACACACACATACACATACCAACATGAACAGGCATTTCTCCAAAGAAAACATACAGATAACCAACAGACACAGGAAAAGATGGCCAACATCAACTTGTCATGAGAGAAATGCAAATCGAAACTACAGTGAGATATCACTTCACACCTGTCAGAATGGTTAAAATCAACAACACAAGAAACAACAGGTGTGGGAGAGGATGTGGAGTAAAAGGAACGCTTGTTCACTATTGGTGGGAATACAACTGGTACAGCCACTGTGGAAAACGGTATGGAGATTCCTCAGAAAATTAAAAATTAAATTATCATATGACCCAACACTTCCACTAGTGGGTATTTACCCAAATAAAAATGAAAATTGTAATTATCCTAGAAGAAAATAATTTCCCAATGTGGCCAAACAATATTAACTAATAAAAATTAGTCTTTTTTGGGTTCTTTTTCAAATCTCTCTTAATGGTAAGATAGAACATTATTTGTTGAAATGATTCTTGGGATAACTGTGTTCATTGTAACTCAGGAGTTAACCAGTACACTGCTAGCACTCTGCCTCCTAAACTAGAATTCTAGAACAGAATTTTCACTCTTTGGGCAGAAAATACATATCTCCTAAGTTAGACAAAATCTTTGTAGCTTAATTTCATCAATATATATTCACTAACTTTCCAATCCACTCCCTGACTTTATGATAATGTAGCTACCCCCTTAGCAACACCATGTAAATACTTCTCTGAAATCCTAGGATGGATGTTTGTGTTTCTACAACAGGTGGACATCTTCATACTATTCTAGGCTTGCCAGTTCCTAGACAATGGTGGAAAAGTGGAAATCCTTGTTTATATACGAACTACAAGATCATACTTCATGAAGACAGGAATATCCTTAAATAGGATTTGTGAGGCTTCCTATAAGTATCCTCAGAATATAGGACTATGTGTGAAAAAAAGAGAAATAACCTAGTATTCTGCCATCTTCAACATTGGAAAGAAAATAACAGTAGTTGCAATAGAGTTCTACTTTATGACTTAAAAGTTGGCCCAGAATGAAATCTCCATATCATGCACTGAATGCAAAGAATTGGTCACTGCCTTCAATGATCTATGATGTGCAGGGGTGTGTGGGTGGCTCAGTTTATTAAGCATCCAACTCTTGATTTCAGCTCAGGTCATGACCTCAAGGTAGTGAGGTTGAGCCCCACCTCAGGCTCCTTACTAGGCATACTGCTTAAGATTCTCTCTCCCTCTTCCTCTGCCTCTCTTTTTCTTTCTCACTCTCTCTCAAAAAATAAATAAATAAATAAAAATGAAAATTAATGCACCACATTTCTTATTATATAATAATGCTTCTCTGTTAAAGAAGTTTGAAAGTCTATATAATCAACAGAAATAATCTGTCTCTGTTTTATCATAAGATAACCACTACAACCACTTAATGTATATTTCAGTCTTTTTCACAAAACATATACATCTTTTTAAAAGTGAGTTTATAATATAGAATTTTTATCCTGTATAGACACTTAATACTATATTTAAATATTTCCCCATTTATTATATTTCTATAAATGTTCATTGTAAGCAATAAATAATTATTCATAAAGAGATGTACCATAGTTCTATCAGCCATAGTTTATTACTATAATGGGGGGCAGGTTTTACTAACTAAACTTGTTATTTTAAATAGTTGCAAACCCACATGAAGTTGTCAGAAGAAATACAGAGATCTTGTGTACCATTTACACAATTTAGTCAAATAATAACTACTTTAAAAATTGTAGTATAATATCACAACCAGAAGATTAAAATTGATACCTTCCAGGTACGAACACTACCATAATCACAAAGATCCCACTTATTGCCGTGTTATAGCCACATCTACTTCCTTCCATCCCTCATGCTCATCTCCAACCCTTACCTTAACCCCTGGAAAATACAAACTTGTTCTTCATTTTTGTAATTTTTTTTCCATTTCTAATTTCTTATATAAGGAGATCAACTTACAGTAGTATGAAATGTGAAGAAATCTACTGATCTGCTTCCCAGATAAATTAATGAAAATAATTTTTAAAAAATTAAAGTCTCTGGCTCAAAGGTTAGGGGCAAACAGCAAATGATGAAATACCTATTCAAGAAAATCTATAAATGTTCAGTAAGAAAGATGAGAGCCTGTGGTATTTCAAAACAGACTCTATCCCTCTGTACTCCCAGTTTACTAAGGCAAAGATTCCACTCCAGATTGTTGCAGCCAAGAACAAAGGACTCTGTCTCCCCCAGTGGACTTTTTTCCCCAGGAGAAAACGGCTTCAGAATAACTCATCCTGTCTTCAGCTATCTGTTGCTGAGGCTAAGTCCCAAATGAGCACAGTCTAGAGGTGGGAAGTCTCATCTTCTGTCTAACCACCGCTAGTGGAATGGAGGATCTACCTTGAGTGTGGCATGCTGAGAATACTGGGCCCCACTAGCCCTTTCCTTAACTGTGGTGATTCCATGCCAGGAGAGTCAAGCCAGAAGAGCTTCAAGCTCTTGGCCACTCCCTGCACCAGGTGCTTTGACCTTTGAGTGGAAGTGTCACTCAGAGAGAAGCTTATGATTGTCTCTGCACCTAGCTTCATGGTTCTAGCTTGAATGTTTTGCTTGGGGTGAGAAATAGGCCATAAAACAGATACCTCCTAATATAGTTCTTAAGACAGTGACTTCATTTGCAACAGAGCATGGAGAAGTTTAAACCAAAGACACTTCCAAGAATAGTTTGTGGTGGAAGACAATGAAGATACAGCTTAGACTGTAGGTTGGCTAGTTTGTATGTGAGAACCGGGGAATAAGTCACCTGAGAGGAGACCTCCTGGGATCAGAACAAATATCAATCACTGGCCTCAGAAACTGTTTCATAGAAAGAGTCACAATCTCACTGGATTAGTTCATACAGAAATTTATGCCCCAGGGCACTGTTGAAAGCAATGGCAATTAATGGGGTTTAACAGCTGGATGTGGTGAAAGAAAGAGTGGAAGAGGCCTACCAGTACCACTATCCTGGAATGATAGATGCACTTCAGTGAGGACAAACATCAGAGGCTTAGCTCTGTGGGGTGAGGGAACAAAAATAGACTTCACAGAAACAATCCAATCACTCATTATACAAAAAAAGGAACAAATAACAAGCCCCAGGAGCAGGGTTAGTATCCAAAGATACTGTTTCCAATAAAATTTATGGAATTCCAATAAAATTTGGAATTCCAATAAAATTCCAGTAAAAATTATGAGATATGCAAAGAAAAAGAAAGTATGATCAATACATCAGAAATAAAGAAGGCAGGAGCTGCTGGCTGGCTCAGTTCGTGGAGCACATGACTATTGATCTTGGGGTCATGAGTGTGAACCCCAAGTTGAGTATAGAGACTACTTAAAAATAAAAGTTAAAAAAAAAAAAGGAAGGTAACTGAACCTTCCTATGAAAATAATCAGATGCTGGCTTTAACAGAAAAAGTTCTTGAAGTAACCATTGTAACTAGGTTCACAGACATAACTGAAAGTATGATTTAAAAAGCAAAAGAAGTATGATGACAATGTTGTGTCAAAGAGAAAATATCAATAGAGATAAAAATTATTTTAAAAAATATGAGGGGGAGGAGTTAAGATGGAGGAGGAGGAGGAGGAACACCCTAAGCTTGTCTGTGTCTTGAATACGGCTAGATAGTTATCAAATCATTCTGAAAACTGAAGAAATCAATCTGAGTTCTGAGAGAACAAAAACTACAAGTCTACAAGTAGAAAAGCGACCACTTTTGGAAGGTAGGAGGTGAGGAGAGTTTACCAACGGAGATATTGCTGTGGCAATGGCCGCTGGGAGGGAAACTGTTCACAGAGGCTACCACAAAGGATTATAAGCATTAGAGCACAAAGCCGAACTTATAGCAGTCCGCTCAGCTGACGAAACAAGGCAGACTCCCAGGAGTAACAGCATGATCTGATGATCCCTTGGATCACAAGAAAGGTCAAGCCAACATTCTGTGCTGTCTCCAGGCAGATGAGTGGGCGCTTGCTCCAGCTGAGGGCAGCAAGCAGCAGTGCCAGCTTTCTGCTCTGTTTTGACATAAACTCTGAACTGCTGCACAGTCACGTAACTGCTTTTTTCAGACAGGCTGGCAAAAGCAGGGCCAGACCCTCCACCAGAGGAATAGCATGGGTCCAACCCATAGGAATCCCTAAAATTTAGAGTTTTGAAACTCAGTTGTGCATCTGTTATATTTAAAAAAAAAAAAAAAAGCAGCTCTGACACAGGGAGGGTGAACACTGGGCTCTGACAGAAACTGGGGACACAAGAAATGTTATTGACTGCTTTTCTTTGAGGTTGCCCTAAAGAGTGGGGGATGGGGACCGTGAACTTTCAGGTCCCCGGTTATAGAGCCTAGCAACACAATATTCATTCCTCCCTTAAGAGCTGAAAGCCTGCAGGGAGTAAAACACTAGTACCTAGTAAAGGCCTAAGTCACTTACACCAAGTCCCACCCCCTTCACCCCAGAGGCACATTTCCACTGAAACAAGTCAGCCTGAGAATCAGCACAGCAGGCCCATCCCCTAGAAGACCAGCATAAACACTTTGCTCACAGCAAGTCTACTGAACATAGAGTGCTGCAAAGCTTCACTAGGGCAAATAGGATCTAACCTCTAGTTTACTTTTTTTTTATGTTGTTTTTTTTTTTTCTCTGACACACAGAGAGAGGCAGTGTGAGCAGGGAATGGTCAGAGAGAGAGGGAGATACAGAATCTGAAACAGGCTCCAGGCTCTGAGCTAGCTGTCAGCACAGAGCTCGACACGGGGCTCGAACCCACAAACTGTGAGATCATAACCTGAGCCAAAGTTGGAGGCTCAACCAACTGAGCCATCTAGGCACCCCTCCATTTTACATTTTTTCTTTATTATTATTGTTTCACTTATTTTCTTAATTTTATTCCTTTTTTTCTTTTTTACTATTATTTTTCTTTTTAATATACATTTTTTTATTTTATTGATTTTTGTTTGTTTTCTTTTTCTTTTCTTTTAGGATCTAGATCCTTTTAACAAACACATCAAAACACACCCAGATCTAGTTTTGGGGGATGTTTTTTTCACCTTTGTTTGTTTGTTTTGTATGTGTGTGTCCTTTTTTTTTTCTTTCTTCTTTTCTTTTCTAGACAAAGTGGTAAGACAAAGAAATTCATCCCAAAACAAAGAACAGGCAGTAGAACTCATGGCCAGGGATTTAATCAATACAGATCTAAGGAAGATGTCTGACCTAATTTAAAAACATGATTATAGTGATACTAGATAGGCTTGCAAAAAGCAGAGAAGACACTAGACAATCCCTTTTTGCAGAGATAAAAATAAATAAATAAAATCTAGGGGCACCTGGGTGGCTCAGTTTGTTAAGCATCCAACCCTTGATTTTGGCTAAGGTCATCTCACAATTGGTAGGATCCAGTCTCACATCAGGCTCTGAGCTGGGCATGGGAGCCTGCTTAGGATTCTCTCTCTCTCCTTCTCCCTCTGACCCTTTTCCCCCTTGGCACTCTCTCTCTCTCTCAAAATGAGAGTGAGGATGGATCAAGCTGAGGAGTAAATCAGTGATATAGAAGGAAAATGTGGAAAATAATGAAAAGAGGAGAGAAACAAAGGTAAAGGATTATGAAGGCAGACTTTAGGAATTCAACAACTTATTAAAAAGTAATATCTGTATTATTATTATCCTGGGTCAGGTGTCCCAGAAGATGAAGAAAGGAAAAGGGGCAGAAGATTTATGTGAAAAAATTACTGCTAAAAGCTTCTCTAATCTTGGGAAGGACACAGACATTAAAACCCCAGAAGCACAGAGAACTCTCATTACATTCAACAAAAGCTGAACATCAGCAAGGCATATCGTAGTCAAATTCACAAAATACACAGACAAGGAAAGAATCTTGAAATCAGCAGGGGGAAAAAATAAGTTATTAATCTACAAGGGAAGACAGAACAGGTTTGCAGCATATCTGTCCACAGAAACGTGGCTGGCGAGCAGGAAATGGCAGGATATATTCAGTGTGGTGAATGAGAAAAATATGGAGCCAAGAATTCTTTATCCAAGAAGGCTGTCATTCAGAATAGAAGAGACAGAGAATTTCCCTGACCAAACAAAACCAACCAAACAAACAAAAATGAACCAAAAGAAAAAATAACTAAATGAGGTTGTGGCTACTAAATCAGCCCTATAAGAAATTTTAAGGGGGACTCTGTGAGTGGAGAAAAAGCAAAACAAAACAAAAAAGACCAAAAGCAACAAAGACTAGAAAGGACCAGAGAATACCACCAGAAACACCAACTCTACAGGCAACACAATGGGACTAAATTCATATCTTTCAATAATCATTTTGATGTAAATGAACTAAATGTTCCAATCAAAAGACAATGGGTATCAGAATTGATAAAATTTTTTTAAAAAAACAATATCTATCTATATGCTGCCTACAAGAGACTCATTTTAGACCTAAAGAAGCTTGCAGATTGAAAGTAAGGGGTTGGAGAACCATCTATCATGCTGATGGACATCAAAAGAAAGCCAGAGTAGCCATCTTTATATCAGAGAAACTAGGTGCTAAAACACAGACCATAACAAGAAATGAAGAAGGGTATTATATCATAATTGAAAGGTATATCCATCAAGAAGATCTAAGAATTATAAATATTTATGCTCCCACTTTCGAGATGCCTAAATGAATAAATCAATTAATAATAACCATAAAAACTTTCATTAATAATAATACCATAATAGTAGAGGCCTTTAACACTTCACTTACAGCAATGGACAGATAATCTAAGCAGAAAATCAACAAGGAAACAATAGCTTTGAATGACATACTGGACCAGAAGAACTTAACAGATATATTCACAACACTTCATCCTAAAGCAGCAGAAGACACATTCTTCTTGAGTGCACATGGAATATTCTCCAGAATAGATCACATCCTGGGTCACATGCATATATTCAGACCACAATGCTAAACTTAAGGTAAATCACCAGAAAAGGTTTGAAAAGATCACAAACACTTGGAGATGAAATAACATCCTACTAAAGAATAAATAAGTTCACCAAGAAATTAAAGAAGAAATGAAAATGAAAATGAAAACATGACAGTCTAAAACATTTGGGATGTAGCAAAGTATGTCTTAAGAGGGAAGTACATGACAATCCAGGCCTTCCTAAAGAAGGAAGAAGTGTCTCAAATACACAACCTAACCTTAAGCCTAAAGGAGCTGGAAAAAGAACAGTAAATAAAGCCTAAAGGCAGTAGAAGAAGGGAATTAATAAAGATTAGAGCAGAGTCAATGAAACTGAAATCAAAAGAACAGTAAAACAGTTCAACAAAACTATGAGCTGGTTCTTTGAAAGATTTAACAAAATTAATAATAAACCCCTAGCCAGACTTATCAAAAAGAAAAAGGAAAGGACCCAAATAAATAAAATCATGAATGAAAGAGGAGAAATTACAGCCAATATCACAGAAATACAAACAATTATGAGAATATTATGAAAAATTATATGCCAACAAATTGAGCAATCTAGAAGAAATGGAAAAATTCCTAGAAACATATAAACTACCAAAACTGAAACAGGAAAAAATAGAAAACTTGAGCAAACCCATTGCCAGAAAGAAATTGAATCAGTAATAAAAAAAAACAAAAAACAAAAAAAACCTCCCAACAAACAAGATTCCAGCACCAGATGGCTTCCCAGGGTAATTCTACCAAACATGTAAAGAAAAATTAATTCCTATGTTTTAGAAACTATTCCAAAAAATTGAAATGGAAATAACACTTCCAAATTCATTCTACAAAGCAAGGATTACCTTGATTCCACAACCAGACCCCACTAAAAAGAAGTACAGACCAATTTCCCTAATGAACATAGTTGCAAAAATGCTCTACATGATAGTAGTAAATCGAATCCAATAATACATTAAAAGAATTACCATGATAAAGTGAGATTTATTCCTGGGCTATAGGTGTGGTACAATATCTGCAAATCAATCAACATGATACACCACGTTAATAAAAGGACAAGAACCACTTGATCTTCTCAATAGATGCAGAAAATGATTTTGACAAAATACAGCATCCTTTCTCTATAAAAACCCTCATGAACGTAGGAATAGAAGGAACATACGTCACCATCATAAGGGCTATATACAAAAGACCCACAGCTAATATCATCCTCAATGGAGAATAACTGAGAGCTTTCCCTCTAAGGTCAGGAACATGACAAGAATGTCCATTCTCACCACTGTTGTTCAACACAGTACTGGAAGTCCTAGACTCAGCAATGAGACAACAAACAGAAATAAAAGGGATCTGAATTGACAAGGAAGAAGTAAAACTTTCACTCTTCACAGACAATGTGATACTCTACATGAAAAGCCTGAAAGACTCCACCAAAAAATTGCTAGAACTGATTCATGAATTCAGCAAAGTCACAGGATAAAATATCAATGTACAGAAATCTGGGGCATTTCTGTACACCAATAATGAATCGCAGAAAGAGAAATCAAGGAATCGATCCCATTTACAATTGCACAAAAACTATAAGATACTTAAGAATAAACTTAACCAAAGAAGCAAAAGATCTGTACTCTGAAAAACTATAGAACACTTATGAAAGAAATTGAAGAAGACACACACACACACACACACACACACACACACACACACAAAGGAAAAACATTCCATGCTCATGGATTGGAAGAACAAATATTGTTAAAATGTCTATACTATACAAAGCAATGTACACATTCAATGCAGCCCTTATCAAAATAACACCAGCATTTTTCACAGAACTAGAACAAACAATCCTAAAATTTCTACGGAACCAGAAAAGACCCCAAATAGTCAAAGTAATGTTTAAGAAGAAAAGCAAAGTGGAAGGCATCACAATTCCAGACTTTAAGCTGTATCACAAAGTTGTACTCATCCAGACAGTATGGTACCGACACAAAGACGGATAGATCGATCAATGGAACAGAATGCAGGACCCAGAAATGGACCCACACACGATATGGTCAACCCATCTTCAACAAAGCAAGAAGGAATATCCAATAGAAAAAAGACAGTCTCTTCAACAAGTTGTGTTGGGAAAACTGGACAGCACCATGCAGAAGAATGAAACTCAGCCACTTTATTATAAAATAAATTCAAAATGGACGAAAGACCTAAATGTGAGACAGGAAATCATCAAAATCCTAGAGGAGAACACAGGTAGCAAACTCTTTGACCATGGATGGAGCAACTTCTTACTTGACTCTGGAAACAAGGGAAAAGCAAACACGAACTATTGGGATTTTATCAAGATAAAGNAAGTTGTGTTGGGAAAACTGGACAGCACCATGCAGAAGAATGAAACTCAGCCACTTTATTATAAAATAAATTCAAAATGGACGAAAGACCTAAATGTGAGACAGGAAATCATCAAAATCCTAGAGGAGAACACAGGTAGCAAACTCTTTGACCATGGATGGAGCAACTTCTTACTTGACATGACTCTGGAAACAAGAGAAAAGCAAACACGAACTATTGGGATTTTATCAAGATAAAAGGCTTCTCTGCACAGTGGAGGAAATAATCAATAAACCTAAAAGGCAGCCTATGGAATGCAAAAAGATATTTGCAAATGACATATCAGATAAAAGGCTAGTATTCAAAATCTATAGAGAACTTATCAAACTCAACATCTAAAAAAATAAACACTCCACTTAAGAAATGGACAGAAAACATAAACAGACACTTCACCAAAGATGACACACAAATTGCAAATGGACACATGAAAATGATCAATATCACTCATCATCAGGGAAATATAAATCAAGATCATCAGGGACTGCTGCTTCTGCCCTATGACTCCTCTCTGGAGCTACAGTTGGAGTTTTGAGCCATTACCACAGCTGTGCTGCTACTGCACCCTGGGCCCTGAGCTCAACCCACTCTTCCCCTTATCATCCCAGGACCCTCGCTTCTGTGTTTTCCTCTTTTATCCTCCCAGAGTCACTGAAGGGAGCCCCAAGACCAGATCCTCATTCCATGAGGTATCTCCACATACCCACACTGTAGACACCAGTAGCACTGAATCAGAAAACACCCTTGAGCCCCAGGACCCAGGTGCTATATGGTAGTTTTTGTGTACCTGATTCTAGAATCTTGGGTCAGGTATTCCTCAGAGTGCCAGCACACCAGAGCAGATGCTGCTGTGGATTCTCTGGGCTAGAACTTCCAACCACAGGCAAAAAAGGACAAGAAAATTGCAACTGCCTTCACCTGCATGGATCTTACTAGACTCATCCACCACTGCCACTCACAGAACCTCTGCAGTCTTGACCACAAAAGATCACCACAGCCTGGCCAATGTCAAGGTCAGCTGATGGAGCTGCACAGAGACTATGTCACTGTGATTTCCAAGGAACTAAAGAGCTGCATCCCACCCAGCTGTACCATCACAACCACCTTTCAATAAAAGTCTTTCCCCAGTGAAGCCAGTCTGAAAAGACTAGAAGAGGTGACTGTATGCTCAAATGTACAGACATCAATATAAAGCCATCAGAAACACGAAAAACCAAAGAACATGACACCACCAAAGGAACACAATAAGTGTCCAGTAACTGACCCCAAAGAAATGAATATCTGTGGGTTATCCTTGAAAGGGAAACTCACTGGGATGGCCTTCCATGTCCCTACCCACAATGTGTCAGTTGTGGATCTGACCTGCATCTGGAAAAAGCTGCCAAATATGATGACATCAAGAAGGTGGTGAAGCAGGCATCAGAGGGCCCCCTCAAGGACATCCTGGGCTACACAAATGACCAGGTTGCTTCCTGCAACTTTAACAAT
This sequence comes from Crocuta crocuta, assembly GCF_008692635.1. Taxonomy (NCBI): domain Eukaryota; kingdom Metazoa; phylum Chordata; class Mammalia; order Carnivora; family Hyaenidae; genus Crocuta; species Crocuta crocuta. The sequence continues at coordinate 5,546,597 of NW_027528611.1, read as the reverse complement.
GACATGCATTCTTCCACCTTTGATGCTGGGCCAAGGGCACCCTGTCCTACACTGAGGACCAGGTTGTTTCTTACAACTTTAACAGTGACACCCATTCTTCTATCTTTGATGCTGGGGCTGGCATTGCCCTCAATGACCCTTCGTCAAGCTCATTTCCTGTTACAACAATAAATTTTGGCCACAGCAACTAGGTAGTGAGTGTTATTGTCCACATGGCCTCCAAGGAGCAAGAGGCCCCTGGACCACTAGCCCCAGTGGAAGCACAAAAGGAAGAGAGAGGTCCTTAGCTACTGGGGAGTCCTTGCCCCCAACTCATTCCCCAGCACACTGAGAATCTCCCAACCTTGAAACAATTTCCATCCCCAATCCCTTAAAGAAGGAGAAGACCTTAGGGAGCCCTCCTTTCTTATGTACCATCAATAAAGTACACTGTACCCAGCCCCTTAAAAAAGATATACTCAGCTGAAAAATAGCTGTTAAAAGACTTGCACACTTGGACTCATTCATCCCAGAACCCAGCACAGAACTAGCCAATTGAGAGGCATCCAGACTTTATATGAAGGAGGCTCATTTGCTTATTCTTAAAGCATCAGCCTAAGGGGAGACATCTAATTTAACATATATCTAGAAACCTGCTGACATACTCTTCAGGGACAGAGGCTGGTAGGAGATATCGTTACACTCTCCCTCTGCCTTGCTCCAGCTGGTGGGTGACATTTTTATATTCTCCCTCTGTCATGCTCCAAAGTTCCAGTATCTCCCAGAGGGGAGATATTACATGTGTCTGTTGCCTCAGTTTTTGAGACTACTGACCTGGGGAAATCTCTTGATTATCTGGCTCTGGTGGCCAAGTGAGGAGGGTGATGCATTCTTTGATCCCACAAGATTATAACAATTAGGGAGAAAGTCTTAGAAGGGTGCTCCCCAGACAGCGGACTGAACATACCCTGAGTCTGTCTGTGAAAGAAGCCTATTTGTTTGTCCTGGAGACTCAGCCAGAGGGGCAGCATTCAGCTTGGGAATATATCTATGGAGATGTTTCAAGGAACATAGGTTGGTGGACACCATCACTGGGCTTTCCCACTGCCTAGCTCTAACTAGCCAATATCTCCCAGAAAGGAGCTTCTACACTAGCATGACAATTTTTTGCAACTGCCACCCAAAGGGCACCACCAGATTGTCTGCCTCTGATGGTCAGAAGGGCTAGTGTTCGCAGTCCCACAACACTGAATATATTTGCCTCTTTAGAAGCTTCTGCTTGAGGGTCTGGCTTCCAAACAGATTGAATCTTGGTATTGACTGAGATCCAACCATTTAGGACACTGGCAAGTTTTGGCATATCCTAAGCTACTAGAAGCCACTGAAAATAAAACAAGTTGTGCTTGCTTTGGCAGCACATATACTAAAATTGGAACAATACAGAGAAGATTAGCATGGCCTTTGAACAAGGATGAAAATAAAATAGTTGCTTAGATAATCACAAAAGTCTGAGAGTCAACCAAGAGATAAAGCAAGGTTGAAAAAAAAAGTGCATCTCCTACACAAGGCCACTCCTTCAAAACTAAGAGAGGTGGCTATTTTATTTAAGGCATAGAAATCAACACAGTCAAGCAAAATGAAGAAACAGGGGAATCTGTTCCAAACAAAAGAACAAAATAAAACTTCAGGGAAAAAAAATTCTTAATGGAAAGGACAGAAAAAATTTACCAGATGAAGAACTCAAAGTAGTAGTCATAAAGGTGCTTACCAAACTCAGGAGAAGAATGGATGAACACACAAGAAGAACTACAACAAAGAAAAAGAAAATACCAGATAGAAGTCACAAAGATGAAGAATGCAGAAACTGAACTAAAAAATACACTGTAGGGGTTCACCAGTAGGTGAAACAGAAGACAGGATCACTTAGTTCCAAGGCATAGCAGCACAGTTTGCCAAATCAGATCATAGAAAAATAAAAAGATTTTAAAAATTGAAAGTAGACCTATCATACAATTCAGCAATTCCACTGTGGGTATATACCTAGAGAAAATGAAAACAGGGTTTCGAAGACATATTTGCACTCTTATGTTTGTTGCAGAATTATTCATAATAGCTAAGATATAGAAACAACCTAAGTGCTCACTGATGAATGAATGAAGAAAATGTGGTATATATTCAATGGAATATTATTCAGCCATAAAAAATGATGTCTCTCCATGTATGACAAACATGGATATACTTTAAGGTATTATTGTAATTTGTCAGACAGGGAAAGACAAATACCATATGATCTCACTTATATGTGGGATTTAAGAACAAAACAAACAAACAAAACAAAATATCCAAGCTCATATTACAGAGAAAAGATTGGTGATTGCCAGAGAAAGTTGGTGAAATGAGTTATGGGGGTGTCAAAAGATACCAGTTTTTTTTTTTTTATAACTTCCAGTTATAAAAAATAAATAAATAACAAGGTTGTAATGTATGGTATGCTGACTATAGTTCATGATACAGTATTGCATATTTAAAAGTTAAGGAAGTAGAAATTTTAAATTTTTTTTAATGTTTATTTATTTTGAGAGAGCTCAAGTGATCAGGGGAGGGGCAGAAAGAAGGAGAGAGAGAATCCCAAGACAGCTCCACGCTCAGCACAGAGCCCAACACAGGGCACCGTCTTAGCAACTGTAAGATCATGACCTGAGCCAAAATCAAGAGTCAGATGCTTAACTAACTGAGCCACCCAGGTGCCTAAAGTTTAAAGTTTCCATCACAAGAAAAAAAAATGTTTGTAATTATCTATGTTGACAGATGTTACTAGACTTATATGGTTATCATTTTCACAGTATATGCAGAAATAGATCATTATGCTATACACCTGAAACTAAGATAATGTTATATGTCAATTATACATCAATTTTTTAAAGGTAATAGTACAAACAAGTGTATACAAATAAATCAGATAACTTAGATAAATTGGACTAATTCCTAGAAAGTCACAAAGTACTTGAGGCATCTGGATGGCTCAATTGGTGAAGCGTCTGACTTCGGCTCAGGTCATGATTTCATGGTTTGTAAATTCAAGCCCGTGTCCGGCTCTGTGCTGACATCTCAGAGCCTGGAGCCTGCTTCAGATTCTGTGTCTCCCTCTCTGTCTACCCCTCCCCCACTCACACTCTGTCTCTCCCTCTCTCTCTCTCTCTCTCTCTAAAATAAATAAACATTAAAAAAAGAAAGTCACAAACTACCAAAACCAAATCAAGAAGAAATAGCAATATGAAATAACCAAATTCTATAATACTAAAAGTTTTCAGAAACATTCTCAGAATCTCTTTACCACTTACCAGGGGTGCACAGAGCTCTGATATGAAGGATATGTTCAGACCAAATGTTCAGAGTAGGGAAGGACCCAGTGCCTTTCACTGAAGTAGCCTTTCATTAAATTACTTGACACAGTGCAACTGATCTCCCCAAACCAACCCCGCAAAGTCAGTCATATCCTTCAATTTCCCCATGTGATATAGTAAGAACTCCCATACTAAGGAGCCCCCAATAACTGAGATAATTAGGGGAGAAATTTATCCTTTGCTAGGGTAGTCCAGACTCTCCAGATGATCAAAAGATCTGTTGAATAAACAAGGGAATAGAAAGATGCTTCTTTTCAGTATCCAAATGTCAGAAAGGATTCCTAGACTTATATTTAAGTTTAGATATAGGAAATCTACTGGAAGAAAGAGATTACAGAATTTGCAAGTTTACTGGATGATGCCTCAGTAAGAGTGAGAAGGATGCAACAAACGATAAGAGACAAACTCCTGGAGAGCTAAAAGTGAGCTTTTCATGGTATCAATCTTCTCATAAACTTCTTAATGTCGTGTATTTTTATTCAGTACCAGAAAAGAACAGATATGTGAATGGATAGTGTGACACAGTATTTGTCACTGGTAACTTTGCATAGCAATGCAAAATCCTATTCTTATACCTGAATTACTACATCGCTCTTGAGTCAGGAGCAATGTAAACCAATGTGGCTCAAATTATCAGCTGTTGCATTTAGAAAATTTTAAAATACAAAGCAAATTAGAGATGATTTATCAGATTTACCACTGGGTAAATAGTAATAGGTAAAGGGAGAGGAGAGTGCTGGTTAATTTAGCCCAGGCCCTGAAGGACTCACTATTTGGAAAATCTACTTGTACTCATACTGATGGCCAGCATCTACTCATATGATGGCCTCCAGCAGGGGACCTTTTACTGCCCAGACCCTAAGCTGGCAGTCAGCATGGCTTCTATCTCTGTTTAAGTGTGAACTCTATAGGTCCAGCCCCCTGGTTAATGCATCCCTCTCCTTCCCTTCAAGTCCTGTCTCTCTACTGAGAGAGAGTTGAGATCACTGTTGAAACAGTGGCCCTATGTCTATCTGGTCCAGAACTGGACACACTCTCACTATCCTACCAAGCAATTGCAGATACAGTGTATTGACATGGGTTTCCTAAATACATTTGGAAAGTTTTACAATGCGGTTACTAATATGCTAGCTTCATAGGCCTAGAAGGTGTCCTGTAAAATATAGTGATTAACTGGGGCACCTGGGTGGCTCAGTTGGTTGAGCGTCCAACTTTGGCTCAGGTCATGATCTCATGGTTCAAGCCCCACGTTGGGCTTTGTGCTGTCTGCACAGAGCCTGTAGCCTGCTGTCAAAAATGAATAAATGTTAAAAAACATTTAAAAACATATATATATATAGTGACTGAAAATTGTCTTCACAATTGGAAGTATTAATCTACACTCCTTTGATGTCTTTACTTACAGTTTGTTCTGATGTATTTCACATCTTGTGTGAAGCTTTTTGGAGGACTGATCAAAGGCTATGTTACTATATAAAATTTATATTGAAAACCTCAGAAAAACTGCTAACACACTTGATGGTTGTAGGAAGGGAGAAGGTGTCCGGACATAGGAAGTAATTATTAGACCAGGGTTCTGGTTGAAGAGGAAGGATGATGACACAAATCTTCGTATAAACCACACTTAAGTGAAACCATGATACATTGTTAAATACTTGTCTTTCCAGCTAACAAAGCAAAAAAAGAAGACAGCGTCATTTGTATCTGGCAGACTAAACCACAAAGAAGGCATACCCAAACGTGTGGTGGCAGGCAGGGGTGGGGGGAGGGAAATTCCATTAACATCTCAGTTCAGTGAAATTGGTATATGAAACACTAATATATGGAACATTGTGTAGAATTTCTGAAGTTACTTGCCTGCCCTGTCCCCATTGGGCCTCTTCTCTGTCTTTCTTCCTCTTCCATATAACTACACAGTCCGCCTGGGATCATGGCCACAAAGTTTCCAATCTTAGTTGAGCGCCCAAGCCCTCATTTCAATCTTTTTCTTTCTTTCTTTCTTTCCTTTCTTCCTTCCTTCCTTCCTTCCTTCCTTCCTTCCTTCCTTCCTTCCTTTCTTCTTTCTTTCTTTCTTTCTTTCTTTCTTTCTTCCTTCCTTCCTTCCTTCCTTCTTTCCTTTCTCCCTTTCTCCTTCCTTTCTTCCTTCCTTTCTCCCTTCCTTCCTTCCTTTCTCCCTCCCTTCCTTCCTTCCTTCCTTCCTTCCTTCCTTTCTTCTTTCTTTCTTTCTTTCTTTCTTTCTTCCTTCCTTCCTTCCTTCCTTCCTTCCTTCCTTTCTTTCAATTTGAGAAAGAGCATGTGAGCAGGGATGAGAAACAGAGGGAGAAAGAAAGAGAGAAAGAATGAGAATCTTAAGCAGGCTCCATGCTCAGCACAGAGCCCGACGCAGGGCTCCATCTCACAACTCTGGGAACATGATCTGGGCCAGAATCAAGAGTTAGACGCTCAGCCAAATGAGTCACTCAGGCACCCCTCAATCCTTTTATATAATTTAGTCATTTCTATTCTCATTTCACTCCAATGTTTTCTTTTTTTACCCACTCACTTCATGTAACTAAAATAATTACCACTTTGTACCCCACAGACAAAGAGGAGAAACAGGAACACTCCCCAAATCCAGCAAGCCTTAAATTCAAAACTCATGAGCAATGGCACTCAAGCAAACAGAGACAGGAGAGCCCTATGGAAGTTCACACTGTTTTCCCTGCAAAAGAAAACTTTCAGAAGAAATGCCCAGTCTGCAGTTAAAGCACAGCAGCTCTTGTGTTAGAACTTCTGGGGTTGGGTGCAAGCCTTGACCCTTTGGCGGCATTTAGCAATGGTCTCAGCACAGGAACTTCTCTGGTTTTTTATGAAGCTGGAATGATTTTTAGACTCAAAGTGTTTTAACCTGTACGATTTCTAGCCTGACTGAATAAGATTTCAGAATCTCTAGCTGAGTATGAAATCTCCAAGAAGTGTCAAATATGAAAAACAGAGAGATGAGGAACAGCTCTTTTCTACCCATAATATGCCCATGGAGAAGAGCTACAAAAATGTAAGTCTCCACCTCAGGCTCATCCTGGTGAAACGCTGCCAGGAGGAGGCCATTGAAGTGTATGTGGCCAGGCGCCTAAGTAATTCCTTCTTTAGAAGAATTATGTGGTCTAGTGCCCATGAGGGGAAGTGTGGCATAAATGCCCTTCCAGGCCACAGGGTAGCACAACCTCTAGCACGTCACTCTCAGGTTAGACTGCCTGGGTTTTAATTCTGGCTCCACCCCTTACTAATGGTGCAGCCTTAGGTGAGTGTCCATGTCCTCCATACTACAATTTCCTAACAGGTAAAATGGGACGGAGAGGTAATAATATACCTACCTAATGGTATCATGAAGATGAAGCCAGTTAATATAGTGAAAGCACTTAGAAGAAGTGTGTCTGCCATATAGAAATCACTCAGTAATCATTAGGCATTATTATTATCATAATTTTTAATTATCATTATCATCACATCTGGAGGGTAACCTGGCAATCTGTCTTTATTTTCTCACTAGCCTGGTTTATCAGGATCCAATGCATCTAGGGGACAAATCTCAGTGTCATAAACCAAAAGAAGCCTGTCTTTATATTATGTAGGGAAGGGGAGAGGAGAAGGAATAGGAGAGAATAGCCATTCATACTTTAGGTTCTGCCGTTTTCCTACTCACCTCCAGAAAACTAACCAGCAATAAGACATCTACACAAATGGCTGGATCCATACCCTTCCTCCCTTCCTGATTTCCTTTTCATCATTTACATGTCACAGAAGGTGTTGGTTGACTTTGAAACTGCAAAAATCACATTCACACCTGACTGATTCAGGTCAAACCAATAGCTGATTCAGGGTTTATTGGCAGTTCAGTGAGCAAAGCATATCCTGAAACTCACTTGGGACTGAGCAGATATAAATAAATGAAGTATCCTCTGCGTTTCTAGAAGTGTAAACACTTTAAGATGTTGATATTTGTAGTTGTCTTTTCTCTACAGACCTATGATCACAAGATCATCCTTGGTTCAAGTGTAATGCTTAGTTGTGACTTAGATCAGAGGGGTAACACACATTCCTTCATCTGACTGTTCAGCCCTTCACTTCTCTTTGCATATGGAATCTTTTTCTCAATAGACAACCGGAGCACTCTGGAAGGCACACCCATATCCTACGTGCTATCACATTTCTTCATCCAAATCTGCAACCCCACACCCCAGTTCTCTCTGTCTAGCAAGGCTGTGGTGACAACCTTTGTGGAAGTTGGGTTTAAGTGAAACTAAAACAAGACATTGGGTATGTTCCTCTCAGCAAATTAAAACCATATGGGAGGCAGCATCATTGGTCTCTGGCAGGCTAAGCCACAGAGAAGTACAAGATAAATATATTGAGATATAGGAAAAGAAAAAAGTACCCATTAACAAGAACAAAAATGACAACCAAAAAAGCCCCAAATACTGTCTTATATGTAACAGGGCATATGAAGAATCATCAGAGAAAACATTACAAAACTTTTCTGATACCACCAAAGATAAAAAAGCGGAGCAGTGGGGCGCCTGGGTGGCTTAGTCGGTTAAGCGTCCGACTTTNAAAAAAAAAAAAAAAAAAAAAAGAAGTGGAGCAGAATACAATGTTCCCAGATAGGAATATAATATGGATATAATTCAGTTTCAATCAAGATCTACATGATATTCTAAAAGATAATAATGTATTTTCAAAACTCAGTATGCAAAGTACTCATAAATAAATAAATGAATAAATAAATGTGTGCATACATATGTATATCTGACACTATATGATTAATTTTTAAAAATAATAAGCTTTTGTCTCCACTGTATTGCATCACTTACAAAAGTGTTTTTTCTTTTTAGTAATGTTTAGTTGTTCTTCCTATATGGAGATGATTTATTCCATCATCTCTGATGACACTATTAATAAATACCATTTGGCCTAAAGAACTAAATCCTGGAGACAGATTCAGGATACCAGGGGAAGAGAAAAACATATCCAGAGTTGCTTTGCAGCCCTGCCTCGCTCTGTTCAACTCCCACACCACCATTGCCTCGTGCCCAAAAAGAGAACATAAGCTAAACAAGAACTTACTGACAAAGAGCATTTGCAGAAGTTATGTTTAAGTGGAACAGCGATTTGACATTGAACATGTTCTCTCCAGCCAATAAGAATCAGACGTAGTGCAGCATCACTTGTCTCTGGAAAGTGAAGCTGTCAAGAAAACTCAAAGGAACAGAGCTAATGTGCACAGAAAAGTCTTTTCCACAATACCAACAAAATCTAAAAGGTGTGAAACAAAAATAGAACAATTTCAAATTTCACATGAAATTCTAAAATTAACATGAATCTAAAATTCGGTAGGAATGAAGAGTAGGCGAGACTAATGAAGAACACTTTTCTTTTACTGAACTTACTACTTGATTTATAATTACTCTCTTCTCAACCATGCTGTTTAATTTTCAAAAGTGTTTCCTTTTTAAGCATGCATTTCCATTACTGATGGAGATAGTACTTTCTCCAGTTTTTCTGTGGCGTATGGAGATGAGATATTTTCTAAAGTCAGTAGATGGAAGAGGCTCACAGCAAGGATGAACATTCCCCATCAATAAAAACAAAGGCAGGTGGGCTTTCATGTCTGCATTTATCATCAAAATGATCTGGACACTGAGTAGTGAATTTCACCTTAGTTCTGATTGTAAATTTACAATCCCTTCATTAACTAACAGCCTGCCAGCAATGTCAGTGGTGTATGCCAAGGTATTTGAGAAATACAAGGCTGGATAAAAGCCTTCTCAAAGTCTATGATTACTTCAGCACACTTGTTGCCTACACGTGGGATCCTGACAAACCTACTCTTCCCATACCAGAGGGTCGGGCTTTCATCTAAGAAAACTTGTCTAGTGATTTTCTTAAACTCCACTGCTAAGATTTTTTTTAAAGAACGAAGCTCTTCCAGGTTTATGACAGTTTGTATTCAGTTATCTGAAGGACCAAGAACTTCTCCTTTTAAGGGTGGACACTCAGGTCGGTTGAGTGTCCAACTTTGGCTCAGGTCATGATCTCACAGTTCATGAGTTCAAGCCCCATGTTAGCCTCTGTGCTGACAGCTCAGAGCCTGGAGCTCCCCCTTCTGTCCACACCACACCATTCTAGTGAGATTTCTTATTATTCATATTCACACTTTTGATGATAATAATACAATATTGTTGTCTATATTCACTATACTATACATTAGATCTTTTGGGCTTATTACTACTTGTTGCAATTTTTCCCCTCAAACAATATTTGTCCTTTACCACCAACCTCCCCTGGTAACCACCCTTTTACTCTGCTTTTAAGAATTTGACTCTTTTAGATTCTACATGTAAGTGATATCATACGGTACTTACTTTCTCTAACTTATCTCACTTACCATAATATGCTCAAGGTCCATCCATGTTTTTGCAAATGGCAGGATATCTTTCTTTCTCATAGCTGTAATATTCTATTGTATGTGTATATATGTACACACACATACATCTTCTTTATCCATTTATCCATTGATGGACACTTATGTTGTTTCCATACCTTGGTTATTTTGAATAATGCTGCAATAGATAGGGAATGCATATATCTCTTTGATATTCTGTTTCAATTTCTTTGCGTATATACTCAGAATGGAATTACTGTATCAAATGATAGTTCTATTTTTAATTTTTTGAGGGACTTCCATATTGTTTTCACAGTGAGTGAACCAATTTACATTTCCACCAACAGTATATGATGGTTTCCTTCTTTCCACATCCTTGCCCACATTTATCTGTTATGTTCTTGATGACAGCCATTCTAACAGGTGTAAGGTGATATCTCACTGTGCTTTTGATTTGCATTTCACTGATGATTAGTGATGTTCAGCTTCTTTTCATGTACCTGTTAGACATTTGGATGTCTTCTTTAGAAAAATGTCTATTTAGTTCTTCTGCCCATTTTTGGATCAGATTGCTATTTTTGTTACTGAGTGATCTAAATTCTTTATATGTTTTCATATTAACCCTTATTTAATATATGATTTACTGAATATTTTCCCACTCTGATATTGCCTTTTCATTTTGTTAATTGTTTCTTCTGCTGTGCAGAAGCTTTTAAGTTTGATGTAGTTCCATTTGTTGATTTTTGTTTTTGTTGTTTATACTTTAGGTGTCATATCCAAAAACATATTGCCAAGGCAAATGTCAAGGAGCTTCTTTCCTATGTTTTCTTCTAGGGCCTTCCATATATTTTTCTTCTATTCATTGCTGGTTAAATTCTCTTGTTAATGAGGGTCCATAAGGCAAGCTGAGGACCAAGCACAAGCTAGCACAGACTCTTCCCTAGGTGGATTATGTGTGATATTCCTTGGGCACTCCTGGCTGCCCAAGAACAAAGGAAAGGAAAGAAAACAAGTAGCTAACTGATAGAGATCACAGTCATGCAGGACATGAGTCTCCATCAGTTTACAAATATCTTAGTAAATTACAAAAAAAAAAAAAAGCAATTTTATCAATAGCCTAATCTCCAGAACGCTGTAGAGTCAGTTTTCTGGAGCCCCAACATCACCCTTCCATGGTGATATGGGGAACAAAGGCAAGAAGGAAATGAAGGTAGAAATAAATTTCCTGAAAACGTGCAGTCCATTGACAAATACTTTTGCCTGACAGAATTAAAACATTTCTCCAGGAGCTCCCTACTGTCTTAATGTTAATGATTTGCTAGAGGGAAAAACAGCCTTAGTTTGACAATAGCTAGGCCTCCAGTACCTTGTGAGTCTTAACATAAGAAAATCCTTTTAGAATTTCCCCCTTACCTTTACCTCCCCCAACACCCAAGTATATAATCTATCTCTCCTCCCAATCTAGGGGCAGCTCTTTCTGCCCACAGTCTCCTGTCCCTGTGCTTTAATAAAACTACCTTTTGGCACTGAAGACATCTCAAGAATGGCCATGCATTCTGAACTCCATCATCACTCCAAAACCCCCATCAATGAAGACCTTTTTACAAAGGAATTTCTTTTTACAAAGGAGTGCCAAAATTCTGTGGACTTCAATATCCCTACATCTCAAAGAAAAGAATGAATAAATGACTCGCAAGTGCACTGGCAGAAAGAAGAGGCTGAGTGGATTGTGGGTTCATCCCCTAGCACCTGTCCTCTCTCTTCAGAGCACACTCAAAGCCCCCTCAAGCTCTGCCACCGCTCAGGCGCAAGACTGCCCCTGACAGATCTTTTCCTTTAATGAGATCGTGTTTTGGGCCTGACTCAGGCTATCCATAAACAATGTTCTTGCCAGACCAACCCCTGTGATTCTTAAGATTGCAAGACACCTTCAGCAATAACCAACAGGAAACTTTCAAGGAGACAAGTTTTGTTCCTTACAAATCTTGGAAATTACACAGCACGCCTAGGGCCATGTACTGAGGTCACAAGGTGAGGGTGGGGAGGAGTTAGCCTGAGAGCAAGACTGGTGTTGCAGGATTTATTTACCTCAATACCCAGAGTTCCTTGTCTCATCGCTTGGGAGAATGAAGAGAAGCACACAAAATGAGCAGCAGGCAAAAGTTTATTAGATTATAAGAGAGCTCTCTTTGCAGAGGGGGGCTGACAACAGGCAAGGGTCTTTGTTTTGTGATTCTGCTCAGCCCTCCTTTCCCTTCCCCCTCCCTTGTTTCTTTTCAGGTTCTGCCCTTACTGGTTAGGCAACTTACTGGCTGGGTAAATGCCAAGTTATTCTTTTTTAATTGGCTCTTTTCTATTGGATGAGGGGTGATCTAAGGCCATACCTTCCTTGTGAGTCATATGTTTTATGGTCTGTTTATTTTTCGCTAGATCTTTTGTCAAATTCCTGAGGGGAACGTGAGGGGGCAGTATGTGGTGTCTGTTACATTCTTAAGAGGGACCTTAGGCCCTGAGGGAGTTTGCTGTAATCAGTCGCTCCCAGCATTGTTCCAAAATACGTGTTTTTTCCTCACCCAGGGACCTCAAGTCCTATCCTTTCCCTCTCTCCCTATTTTTATCCTATCTTTCCCTATCTTACTGGGGTTCTGTCTTTATTAAAGCTGAATGGGGGCCCAAGGTTTTGCAGGTTCCCTCTGTGGATGAATTTAAAACAGAAGAGGAGAAATTAAGGTACAGGAAGAGAAAAAAGGAAGCGGAGGGGAGTCAGTTCTCTAAATCAACAAGATCTCTAAAACAAACAAAAAAAATCAGAGTAGGACACTCTGGCTCTTTATCTAGTCCTTTGGCTGGCAATGTGTTCATTCAAGATAGCTTTTGCTGTGGATGTTTCTTTGTAGAGGATGCCTGAGCAGTAAAGGCTAATAGAGGGCACTTGCATTACAAAGAAAGGAAAACCAACTGCCAGGGTTCACACTACAGAGAGTTTTAGAGAAATGGTCCAGTAAGAATAATTTGTAATCAACTGTATTATTGTAAACACAATTTTATAAGATACTTCTTTGGTTTGAAGCATTTTTTCAAAATTCCCAAACTTTACACACATGTGGAGTACTTTTCCTTAATACTGTCAGTTATTAGAACATTAGAATTCTACGTGTGTTATCACTTGTATTTTTAATTTCTGGTTAAATCACAATTTAAAACTTTCTAGGCAAAATGCTTTAAATATGTGTGTTGATATCTGGTTTAAAAAATGTAATTTAAAATAAGTTGGTTTAAAATTTCATTTCAGCGGCACGTGGGTGGCTCACTTATTTGAGCACGGACTCTTATTTTGACTCAGGTCATGATCCCAGGATCATGAGATCAAGTCCTGAAACAGGATTCACACTGGGCAAGGAGCCTGTCCAAGATTCCCTCTCTCCCTAGCTCTTTGCCCCTCCCCCCTTGCATTTTTTCCCTCTCTCTCAAAAAAAATTTTTTTCCTAGAAGATTCTTTTTCATTTGCTTAATTGGCTAATGATAAATAAATGTTTCTGTGTAATGAATGTTCATGATAAGTAGGTACATTAAGATTGGAGAGTTCTTGGAAAGAGAACCAGTCACCACTGGATATGAAGAATGTCATCTGTCTCCAGGCAGTCAGTTCTGTAACCTGATGAAAATTCAACAAGCGTTCATTGATGATGTGCTATAATCTTAGCACACAGGCCTCATTAAATAACCTATTCAGTTTAGCTGAACAGTTCCCTTGAGCTATAGTGAAAGTGGATCTGGACATGGAGACAATTTTTCAGGTTTGTTAGTAAAAAATTGTTCAGGAACAGTTTAAGGGAAAAAGCAACTAATTCATACATACAAGAGTTGTTGGTGGCAAAGAATAGGTGAAAAACAGAATAATTGTCTTTGCAATGCCCGTCTGCTCCTTTAACTTTGTCATTTGAGAGACCATGTGACTGGATATCAGTACCCAGGCCTTTGTATCAGAATATGCTTGGTGACCAAAAGATCACTTACAATTCTCCAAGTTTCTGTGTTTTCATCTGGAAACCTCTCAAATGTTGTGAGAACAGGGGGTGCCTCAGTGGCTCAGTGGGTTAAGCCTCGAACTTCAGCTCAGGTCATGATCTCATAGTTTGGGGGTTCAAGCCCCACATTGGACTCTGTGCTGAGAGCTCAGAGCCTGAAGCCTGCTTTGGTTTCTGTGTCTCCTTCTCTCTATGCCCCTCCCCCACTAATGCTCACTTGCTCGCTTTGTCTCTCTCTCTCTCCCTCAAGAATAAACATTTAAAAAAAAACTTAAAGAAAAAATTTTAAAATGTTGTTAGAACAAACCATAGCATCTAGTGTATGCTGGAAATCAACAGTTCTTAGTTCACATCCCCTTTGAGAAAGCTAGGAGATGAAGTAAAATTTAGTAGAGGTGAGTGGGTGGAAATCATTTCATATACGGAAGCACTCCAACTTTCACATGCAAAACTCCTTGATATATACCCAAAAGCCAGAGAACATTTGTGGTAAATAGTCATAAATTATTTGCAGCTCATTCTATTAAGAAATGCAATGTTAGGGGCGCCTGGGTGGCTTAGTCGGTTAAGCGTCAGACTTTCGCTTAGGTCATGATCCCGCGGTTCGTGGGTTCGAGCCCCGCGCCGGGCTCTGCGCTGACTGCCAGCTCAGAGCCTGGAGCCTGTTTCAGAGTCTGTATCTCCCTCTCTCTCTGACCCTCCCCTGCTCACGCTGTCTCTCTCTCTCTCTCTCCTAGAAATAAATAAAAATATAAAAAAAAAAAGAAATGCAATGTTAACTCTCCTCTTGAATTGACGTCATATGGTGACTTGCTTTGACTAATAGACTGTAGTGGAAGTGATGTTGTGAGTGGAAATTTTGGCCGAAGAAGCCCTAGAGTTTCTCTTTTACACTAAGGAGAGTCCCAGCACCTTGTGAATATGCCTCCGCCAGTCTGCTGGATGATGAGCCCAAATGGAGAGGCCCAGCAGTTTTGGCCGAACCAGTTGATGCCACAGACATTTAAACACCTGAAAACAACTGAGCTATCCCAGAACGCAGAGTGCCCACATGGGCTTGGCACAATTTGCTGCCTTAACAGAATCAGGAGAAAATACTAAAACCTTGTTTGAAATCATTACATTTTGGAGTAGTTTGTTACATCGAAAAAGCTAACTGATACAACATCTTTCCAAAAAAATTCTATTTCCTAGTGATCTCTTAGTGCTCCTGTGGGTCACAGGCTTCACAAACCTACACTGCCACTAGAGAAGGTTGGATGAATGAGGGAAAAGCTATAGGCCACCCGTGGCCTAACATGATTAATATTTGTCACAATAGAGTTGCTATCATTTGGGAGCACTTGTCATGTTCCAGGCACTGGGCTGTATTTAAATCTTATAATTTGTAGTCATTTATAATTTCATTTCATCATATACTATCATGTAATAGTTTTTATCCCATTTTATCAAAAAATACACTAAGGCTCATATATTTTGAGGTACTTGCCCATAATGATGCAGCTGATAAAATCAAAAGCAGTGTCAAGGGGCGCCTGGGTGGCTTAGTCAGTTGAGCATCTGACTTCATCAGCTCAAGCCATGATCTCATGGTTTGTGAGTTCAGCCCCACGTTGGACTCTTTACTGTCAGAGCACAACTCACTTTGGATAGTCTATCCCTCCCTTTTTAAAAAAAAAATTTGTTTAATGTTTATTTATTTTTGAGAGAAAGAGAGAAAGCGTGCATGCACACAAGTCGGGGAGGGGCAGAGAGGCCGGGAGACATAGAATCCAAAGCAGGCTCCAGGCTCTGAGCTGTCAGCACAAAGCCCAACCCAGGGCTCCAATTCAGGAACTGTGAGATCAGAACCTGAGCTGAAGTCGGACACTTAACAGACAGAACTACCCAGGTGGCCTCCATCTTTGCCCCTCCCCTGCTCATGCTCTCTCTTTCAAAAATAAACATTTAAAAAATATATTTTTAAAAAGCAGTGTTGAATACTTATTTATTTGATTACAAAGTCCTTCCTCTTCTTACTTTGCTGCTCTGGACTCGGTTATTGTTGTGAAGCACCTTTGCTGTAAGATGGGAGAGGCTTTGCCCTTTTTAGTAAAACTTCACCAATATGGTAACAAGGGTTTTGTCAGGACAAAAGAGTTGAAAGTCAGAATTAAAGAACTTGAAAAGACACATGTTCTTAGAAAATGTTACAAGTGTTAATTAGTCTGAATAATTAACATTCTGTCTGAATAATTTCTTAAGGGCTTCCAATGACATAAATTATAATGACATGTTCCATTCATATTGATAATTTAAGAATTAATGTAGGAAATTTGTGCTTTTTGAGAAAATTATTGGACAAAGTAATATTTTAAACCTTGAATTTTTATTTTACCATTAATTAATAAAAAGGGCCTTTCATTTTCCTTATAACGGAAGGTAACAAATTAGTTTTTGTCAAAAGTGGTACACCATTCCTCTGAATCTAATTCACTAATAATTTTACCTTACATTAAAATTATGACCTGAAGACAGAAGTGACTAGAACAGATTCATATGTGACAGCAGGAGGAGGTGAGACACCAAGTTAAGGTCAAAGACAGACCTCATCTTCTATTAGTTAATAACATGGGTTTACTCAGACTTCATCCCATACAATTGAGGATCTGAGACTGGACCTTCAGCTTCCCATCCAAGATGCAATTCTGATCCACATGGTCAACACCCTAACTTCTTAATTTGAGTTGAATTTTTTAACTATAATATTAATAGGTGAAATACTGGGGCATCAAGAAAGGTTTTATTTGTCAAAATCTTAAGTAATTTCTGCAAGGAAATATCAAAGGTTCAAAATAGCCAAAGTAGAACCAATGAATCACTGAAGTAATAATTAGTAAAAATTTATTGTGCCCATGCCAAAAAGTCAGGTTTTGAATTAGGAGCATTTAAACCAAAATGTAGAATGAGGCTCAGGGGTATCTTGTTATAAAGCAGCCTATGTCATGAGAAAGCAGTGGCTATTTATTCTTCACAGTAATTGGCTACCATATGAGAATTTTCAGTGGTTACCTAATACCAACCCTGGGAAACAGTTCAAGTTCGTTTGTCATTTCCAGAGACATAAGGAAGAAATGCTCTAGTTCAAGTTAGCTTTGCAAACTAAGCTAAATTAAGCTTTGTTTGTATGATTAAACTGTTTTTGTCTGCTTAGGGAATTTTCAAGGTTGGACTCCATTTGTTTCTGATTTTAACATTACAAAGCAGGTAAGTCTGGATCCAGGAAGAAGCATAGCAACATGTTATTTCCTGCACAGAAAGGAGGATGCTGCATGGTAAATGAAGCCTGCCTCAATGGAACCTCAAAATCCCTCTTGATCCATAATGCCAGAAACAATGATAAGTCCACACATAGGGTCAAGTATCTATCCTAATTATGTTAGGACACTGGATCTGAATCCACAAAGGAGACTCCCTCCCCCTACAAAGCCTCATGGCTTGCTCTTGTCACACTTCAGCTCTGCACTCACCAGCTGCATGACCCTGGGCAAATTTCTGTATCTCTCTGAAACTCAATCCCTTCCTTGTAAATTAAAGTATTACAGGTATAGTAGGAGTCCTAGGAATTTTTCATCCCAAGTGCAGGTTATGTATATTTCTCACAACAATGTAATGAGGTCCTGTTAATACCTGCAGCCAAAGACCATCAGGAGCACACCTGTGGATGAACAAGTTGGTTTTATTGTTCATTGCAGTGAGGGAAAACTCACCAGGGAGAATCATGGGTCATCTCAGTAAGAGAGTGTTGGAACCAAAGAAGCAGAATCAGTAGGAGATATCCATTAATAGCTAGGTAGTTTACACAATTGTCAGATGCACTAAGCAAGTCCAAGATCCACAGGGAAAGGAAAGGCAGGCTGTGGCTCCCAGCACAGGCTAAATTACAGGCCTGCAGGGAAACCTCATCTCTGCTCTTAAGACTTTTCATCTCATTGGTTCTGACTCACGCAGAACCAGCCTCTCTTACTGAAAGGCAACTCATTATGGACTTTAATCCCATCTACAAAATATTTTCAAAACACCTAGATTAATGTTTGAGGACTTGAGGACTACAACCTAGCCAACACATAAAACTGACTATTAAACTAATAGGGTTTGAGCTTGTGTTAGGTGATTTTGAGAAGGATTTAAGAAAGAGAAATTCTGTTCCCAAACCAGGAAAAGACCCCACTAAAAATGAAAACTAATCATCCTGATGAACGTGGATGCAAAAATCCTCAACAAGACATTAGCCAACTGGATCCAACAATACACCAAAAAAATTATTCACCATGACTGTAGGCTTTTACCTGGGATGCAGGGCTGGTTCAATATCTGCAAAACAATCAATGTGATTCATAACATCAAGAAAAGAAAGGACAAGAACCACATGATCCTCTCAATAGATGCAGAGAAAACATTTGACAAAATACAGCATCCTTTCGTGATAAAAACCCTTAAGAAAGTAGGGATAGAAGGATCATAACTTGAGATCATAAAAGCCATGTATGAAAGACCCAATGCTAGTATCCTCCTCAATGGGGCAAAACTGAGAGCTTTCCGCTTAAGGACAGGAACAAGACAGGGATGTCCACTCTCATCACTGTTATTCAACATAATATTGGAAATCTTAGCCTCAGCATCAGACAACACAAAGAAATAAAAGGCATCCAAATTGGCCAGGTGGAGGTCAAACTTTCACTCTTTGCAGATGATATGATACTCTATATAGAAGACTCAAAAGATTCCACCAAAAAACTGCTAGAACTGATCCAGCAATGTGGCAGGATATAAAATCAATGCACAGAAATCGGTTGCATTCCACCCTAGAGGNAAAAAAAAAGAGAAACAACAGAAAGAGAAATTAAGGAATCAATCACATTTACAATTGTACCAAAAACCATAATATACTTAGGAATAAACATAACCAAAGAGGTGAAGAAAGAGGAACATTGCTCATAGTTGGATTGTCAGGAAGTGGATGATGGTATGGAGTAATTCTATAATTGGGCATCTTAATAAATCTTACCTAGAAGGAAAGAAGACTATGCTGAGGATAAAGCTCTAATTGGTAAAGAAGCAGGAGGCATTCACCCACCTAGGAGGGAGGCACACATGTCATTTTTGTGGCTGTCTGATATTACTGTTCCATGACATTGCTTACATTCATCAGGAAAACACCAGAATCTAGGCTGTAAGTAGCAGGCCAGCTGCGGGCAACACCAAGACCTAGTTAATAGTACCAGGCAGCTCCCAGATGCCAGGGCCTTTTCTGTCTCTGTCTTCCATACATCATGATTTATGACACATTGCTGAGAAACAGAAGGCCATCTGAGACAGAGTGATTGATTCTAAGTGGAACTCCCTGTTAACTTGTAGCTTCCAGAAAATCAATTCTTCTAGAAAAAAAAATAAGTGTCCTTCTAATGACTGCCTTTGAGTTTATCTCAATTCCTAGTCCCTCACAAATATCTGGAATATCTAGAAGGATAAAAAATATGAAAACATCCAGTAGGTTCTGGGAAGGAAACCAGTTTCTAAGATGCAACAATACCCTCTATTCTGCCCTCAACATTTAACTTACATTCTTAAGTGTAAAAATGTTTAAAAACTAAAAATCATAGAGTGGGGCACCACAATCTTTCTTTAATTTAATCAGTGTCCCTAAATTGCCTTTAAATTTAGATAGGCAGCACTAAAATGAGAGCACAAAGAATACTCAGGGCAGGGCAAAAATTGAGAGGAAAGATCATACAGTTACTATAGACAGCATTAATGCCATTATGACTTTTCTCATTGTCCCAGATGCAAACACTGGAGCTTTTGAGAACATGATAAGAACTGAACTGGATTTACGTAAGTAAAAAGGCAAAGGTATTCCTTAGCTATCACCAGCAAAAATACTCTAGGTAAGTGAATCAACTCAAAATTTGGAGAATTTATGCAATATGGAAGTGGAAAAGAAAGGCTACTCATGTATAGAGGCCAGGAAAAGGGAAGGAGTTAGGATTGCCAGAGAGAGGAATCCGTTTATTGAAGAATTTTTGGAAGTTGTAACCCAGAAAATTCTGAAGAACACTGTATTAGTGTTGATGGTATGTATATATGAGCTACTCAGAAATTCCCCCTCCTTTTGCCACCAGCAAGCATTCGCACCCATAGGAAGATTCAGATTTAACACTCTCCCTCATTTCATAGATAATTCCCCCAGGTCAACTCTGAATGGAGGCTACATGAGAAGGGGATTACCCAGGACACCTGAGTGACTCAGTCAATTAAGCGTCCAGCTTCGGCTCAGGTCATGATCTCACGGTTTGTGAATTCAAGCCTGGAGTCAGGCACTGAAGCCTGCTTCAGACACTCTGTCTCCCTCTCTCTCTGCCCCTTCTCTACTCTCTCATGCTCTCTCTTTCTCTCTCTCTCTCTCAAAAACAAATAAGTTAAGTTTTAAAAGAAGAAGAAGGGGATTTCCCAATCCTTTCCAGACTTCTTAGTACAAATTCTTCAACTGGCAACTGAGATGTCATCATAGGGAATTTTTCTGTTTGGCCATAGCGTGACCTGGCAAGGTTTGGCTTGGGTGTCTTTAGATTCCCTTCTTAGCTGGGTCCTCACCATTGCTCTGCAACTCAGAACAGCTACTGCAGAGACCCTTTGAGAAGAGTATGACCCTAAATGGTGTTCTAATTCTGGGGATCCTTGCCCTGACCACCACAATGAGCCCCTGTGGTGGTGAAGACATTGTGGGTGAGTGCACAGTTGAGGGATGTGGGGACTTAACTTGGGAAAAGGAATTTGAAGGGAAAGAGACTGGCGTAGGAATAATAGATTCTCCTCAAAGGTGTTCTCAATACTAAAAAGTATGGTCTTTCTTCCTTCCGGAAACTAGAGACCCAACCCACTCTCTTTGCTATCTGTGCTGTTGCAGAGTTCAAGGACATTATTCTGTTTCTAATATTAGATCCACTGAATATAGCCTGGAGGAGTCCATGGCATTCATTCATGATTGCCTCAAAGATTAGGGATGTTTCCATGAATGGATGTTTTGTTACTAAAATTCATGAACTATTGCTTCCAAATGACTCTGAATATATTTTAAACGTTTTTATATGTTTCTTCTATACTTTAACTTGGGGGAAAGAGCTCTATGAATTATGTATACTATGTAGATATAAAGAAGAACATCCTCTTCTTTGCCTCAGATTTACACACATTTTCATGCTGGGAACTGGCAGGGAGATTGAGTACACAAGCCTAGCTGAATAGCTTTAAACAAGTCATTCTACCACATGACTTCGTAAATGTCACTTTACAAATCATCAAATAAAATATGTATTTAGAAATGCTTTTCCAAGAATGAAGATACATAAATGCCAATGATCTCTCTTGTTTCCTAATTATTACTATTATAGGTGTGGCTTAACAATTTTTTAAATTTTAATTCCAGGATAATTAACATAAAGTGTTATATTAGTTTGGATTTGCAATATAGTGATTCAACTATTCCATGTATTACTCAGTGCTCATCTTAATTCCCTTCACCTGTGTCACCCATCCCCCCCAACCACTTCCCCTCTGGTAACCATCATTTTGTTCCCTATAGTTAAGAGTCTGTTTTTTAGTTTGTCTCTCTTTTTCTTTGTTCATTCGTTTTGTTTCTTAAATTCCACATACAAGGGAAATCATATGGTATCTGTCCTTGACTGACATTTCATTTATCATTTCATTTATCATTACACTCTCTAGATCCATCCATTTTGTTGCAAATGGGAAGATTTCATCCTTCATATGACTGAATAATATTGCATTGAGATTATACACACACACACACACACACACACACACACACCCCTCATCTTCTTTACATTTGGGCTGCTTCCATAACTTTTTTCTTTAACAAAGCAGTGGATTTATTTTAAAATTGAGAACTTTATGATGAAAAACTTGGTTAATTAAATTATATTATATCCAAATTGTCAGCTCAAATGACCTTTCATTCTATCTAATGCAGACCTATAAGAGGAAAATTGGGCAACACACGTTAATTACTTAATCCCTCCTACCTCTCAACTTTCACTGTCCACCTCTTCCCATCTTCTCTTCATGTATTCCTTTATCCTCCTTTCCTTCCAGGATCTATCCCTGGCCCTTTTCCCTGTTGTTTGATTGACATGAAGAGTGGGTTTGTAAAAACCAACATAGAAAAAAATAGTTAAGAGCAGAAGTGAAATGGCATGAAAATGGCATGAAAGCATGTACTCTAATTTTCAACACCTTTGTTAATCATGACTACTCCCATTCTAATTTCATTTGGTGGTGGAAGTTTCACTTGCTTCTCCACAAAATTTCCAATTTCCTTCCTTCCACATCACAGCAGAGTGCCCTGGTCAAGCTCAACTTACCCGTTAGGTACAGGAAGCACAGTGCCAAGGGACTGCGCTGCTCGTAGGGAATCATGAGAATGTTTTAATTGCTTTTAAAATTAGAAGAAAAAATGAACTTTAAAGGTAGAAGAAAATGTTTTAATTTTTAATCCAGCTTGCATTACATTTGTCTTTGTACCAACACAGTAGCAAACTATCATTTTTAATATTTTTATGGAAAAAAGGGCTCATGAAAACAATAGTGCTTAGGCTCACAATTCATAATACAGCCTCGGTCACCATATGGTTCTGCTCCCTCTGAGTCTGTCAGTCTCCCACCTCCACCCCCTCAACTTCTATGATCTTTGAAAATAGCAACTGGTATTCAATATGCACTTTTGAGCACACAATGAGATAAATTTGTGGGATTCAAAGATGAAAATACATGCTCTCTGCTCCCTGGTGCAGGAAAGCAGAAGGACCATTGCTGAGCAGGACAGTGGACCCAGCTGAGGCTGAAACTATAAAAGTGAATTGGTTCCAGCTGGCCCAGCAGGTGTGATGATTGTCAACAGTTGGCAGCCCAGGACAAGTACCAGATGAAAAGAATAATTGCATATATTCGTGTTTGAAAAAGGAGTTAAGGATAAAGGATAGATGATAAATAGGCTTTGTTGGAGGGCCTTTTAGGTAATCAACCAAGAGGGTCATGCTGGACAGGGAAGGGAGTGCGCTGGATGACATACAGATGAATCTGGAAACCAACACATTGGGATGGAGGTGCTGGAGGTTATAATGTGGTCAAAAACATGTTCAATGAGAGAACTTAGCTAAAATTTTGGTAACTAAGCAGAAACTTCAAGAAGGAATTAGAGATGTCCAGGAAATATAAAAAGATAGCTTTGTGTCAAGAACAAAGACCCCTGCAAAGACCAAGGAACATGAGAGAATAAGCTACTTTGGTTTGACTGGCAGATAAGGTATTTGCAGAGCAGGTGGGACCATAGTAACACTGCTGCTCTTCCCATTGTGGGACTCACTGCAGCACGCTGCGTTTGCTCCTGTACTCACCCAACTCTCCCGCTGTGCAATAAGCTCCCTGACGACTGAAACCATGCTGATTGGTGTTTTGCTCCCTGCTCCTCATGATGTCTGACATCTTGCTGGTGTTCAGTAAATGGGGAAGAACATAAAGAGGAAAGGATTAAAAACAAAAAAAAAGCAAAGCTCATATATGTCCTCACAAAATTGTCCCTATAGGCTCACTTGGTGGAATCATACTGCCAAGCTGCCATGCTACTTCAGCATCCGTGCACAAGTACATTGGCCGTTTGAGGAAAAAGGCCATAGTTTACGTGGAGTCCTCAACAGAGAGAAATGTTGAGTCAGGATAAGAAGAGAGGTTTAGTAACCTCCTCCAAGGCAGGGGATAGGGGTGGGAAGAGGGCTGGGGAGTGACAGAAATCTAAAATCTAATAAAGCTTCCACTTTATATTTCTGATGAAATCAAGTGCTCTCCTCTCGGGATTACTACTCAATCAAGGAACCTTAGGAGCATTGTTTATTTTTTATATACTTTGTAATACTGTAACTGTCCTTGTCACACTCTTTCTTATACCCTATAATAGTTGGAAGAATCTCTTTTAAAACGGTAAGTTCCTGTGTGCTTTTCTTTGTAAAAATTAGAAGGAAGAGGAGGAAGAGGAAGGGGCAGAGAAGGAGGAGGAAGTAAGGAAGGTGCCAGGTGCTGAGCTAGCCATGCAGGGAATAACAGTAAACAAGGATGTTGAAATTCTGCTCTCATGGAGCCTACATGACAGTGGAAAAGCTTACTGTATTCTAACTGGACAACCACCAACACTGGGGGAGAGGGAGTGGGTGCTGGGAAATTTGTCTCAAGACTGTGCCAAAGATGAGCCCACTGTACTTAAAAGCCAGTTTCTTCTGTCACTTGGTTTAATACGTTTCTTTTCTCCCTCTGTTGTCTACTTTCTCATCCTCATCCTCACTCATCAGCTGACCACGTTGCTGCCTACGGCATAAATGTCTACCAGTCTCACGGTCCCTCTGGTCAGTTTACCCATGAATTTGATGGAGATGAGGAGTTCTACTTGGATCTGGAGAAGAAGGAAACTGTCTGGAGGCTTCCTGGGTTTAGCACATTTGCAACTTTTGACCCACAGAGTGCACTGAGAAATTTGGCTATAACAAAACAAAACTTGAACATCCTGATTAAATCCTTCAACTATACTGCTGCTACCAATGGTATGTGTCCACCATTCTGCCTCTCTTTACCAGGTCTCATTTCCTTCCTCCTTAGGGAAAGATAGCCTTCACTGCTTTCCAAGGATCTTTTCCCAGATCTTCTCATAGTAATTACTGAATACTCATCCTCTCCCATCTCAAAACTCAAATATTGCTATGTAATACAACGATCATACTCCCACACCATGTTCCTTGAATCCCTCAATGAGGGATCCCGCAGGCCTCTTACTTTAATAAGTGTACCCACAAAGAGATGGCCCTATGGATAAAGTAGAGGCAGTGTATATATAGCATTTCCCAAGCAGAAGGTAAACAAGAACTCTTCTACCATCAGATGGGGAATTGTTGGTGGGACGGTTCCCCCAGGAGGCAATGCAGAGCCTCTGGGCAGAGCTATTTGCAATTCCTATCAGTGCCCCTTCCCCACCACAGAAGTTCCTGAGGTGACTGTGTTTCCCAAGTCTCCTGTGACACTGGGACAACCCAACACCCTCATCTGTCTTGTGGACAACATCTTTCTTCCTGTGATCAATGTCACATGGTTGAAGAATAGGCTCTCAGTCACAGAAGGTGTTTCTGAAACCAGCTTCCTCGCCAAAAAGGATCATTTCTTCTTTAAGTTACCTCACCTTCCTCCCTTCTGCTGATGATATTTATGACTGCGAGGTAGAGCACTGGGGCCTGGATGAGCCACTTCTCAAACACTGGAGTATGTATGAATTCCACTCCTCTTGGTACCTTCTTTTCTCTGTCAAGTCCAGAATATTCTGCTTTTTAACCCCTGAATTTCATGGCCCAAAGCTTGTTTTCCACACTTCAAGGGTTTCTAATAATAGACTTCACTCTCTTCCCTAAGCCTGGTGCCCTATGTCTTCATGGAACCCCTCTGGCTCCATCCCACACACTGCATTCTGACTTCCATAACCTCATTTTCACAGAACCTGAGATCCCAACCCCTATGTCAGAGTGGACAGAGATTGTGGTGTGTGTCCTGAGACTGTCCATGGGCCTTATGGGCATCGTGGTGGGCACTGTCTTCATTATCCAAGGCTTGAGCTCAGGTGGTGCCTCCGGACATCAAGGGCCTTTGTGAGCCACACCCTAGAAAAGAAGGTAAGAATTCAGATTTGTCAGAGCTGAGAGCTGGAGACACAGCACAGAAGGCAGGAGAGTGGGAGGAGTTTGTGGACACAAATGTGGTTGACAGGTTGTAAGAGAATTGGGAGAGGGCATGATGATAGCACAGGAGCCCCCCAGAATCAAGATATCTTATGTCTGTACTGTTGCAGGTACAATGCATACCCACCTCCAAAGCAGAAGAGTGAACTTGATAGATGACCTAGCATTATTTCCTGGCCCAGTTCATCATATTCCTACTCTCTTGTAACACTCCTCCTCTCATCTAAGTCCCTCTTCCCTGGGACTTAGGGTGCTATAGCCTCTGAGAGTTCACATACCCTTTGGAATTCTGCCTTTGACTGTCTGATTTTTTTTTTTCTTTTCTCAATTGTTACCTATTAGGAGATCTCTGGGATATTCCACTCAGTTACCTGATCCCTTGTGACCCTGATCCAATATTCCTTCGGAAACAATAAATTTCCCTTTATGAGATCTTTTAGTAAACTTTTTCTTGTCTTTCATCTCAGGGCTGATGAAGACCATGACCTTTTATGCTTAAGGCCCACTTAATCTCATTTTCTGGATTGTGCTTCATGCCCAGTAACACAGGAGCAAGCAAGTATAAACTAAAATTATATTGATATCTTAGCTAAGGTTAATATTTCTCTCTTTCTATTTCCTACATTTGGGCACTGCCACCCACCCTCACCCAATTCAGTTAAAGTGCTATATGTCCTCTGTCCTTGGTATAGATTTGTTATAGAAGAAATACAAACACCAGTAAGTAAGTTTGTATTCATTTTAATACAGTTTGAGAAAACTATAACAAAGAAATAAGTTAGGATAAAGGAATTTTGAATGTCAAAAGTACCAGAAGTCAAAATTGTTTTCTAAAACTCTTTGAGAAGAATGAATGCTGTTAGGAGAAGCTTGCCTCTCCCAAATCCACGAGAAGATAAGAATTCTTTAGGCAGGAAAAAAAAAAAAAAGAAAATCAATAGGAGAGCATTAAGATAAGACCATAAAGTGAGTACTTGAGAAGAACCCAACACTTTGTTCTTACTTAGAGTTAGTAATGACAGGAAAAGAGGTGGGAGTAGAAACCACACACTTCTCTAAGGTTCCTACCGTTTGTCTCACTCCTACTTGAGTCCTTGCTAAATAAGCACAAAGATTTTCCTTGCCACCATGGCATGTGAGGGACGTAGAGTGACTATAGCTGCAGCATGTTTCTAGGCAGATAAGCTTACGTCAAACTCACTAAATCCCTGTGCATCCCTGTGCACCCTGGGAAACAGCAAAAACACGCCAATATCCCCAGAACCCTGCCCCTCACTCCTTCGGGTTAAGGAAAGAATGAGACTATGGAAAAGAAATCCCAGGAGAAACAACTTGGTTGAGATAATAGCAGCTATAGATGCTATATCTTCCTCTAGATTCGTTGTGTCCCAGTGGAAACTCTTGCAGAGGAAATGGATCAACAGATGGAATTCTCTGGCTTTCTTGAGTGTGTCCAAGACTTCATTCTTCTTTTTTTTTTTTTTTAATGTTTTATTTATTTCTAAGAAAGACAGAGACAGCGTGAGCAGGGGAGAGTCAGAGAGAGAGGGAGATACAGAATCTGAAGCAGGCTCCAGGCTCTGAGCTGGCTGTCAGCACAGAGCCCGACATGGGGCTCGAACCCACGAACCATGAGATCATGACCTGAGCCGGAGTGAGATGCTTAACTGACTGAGCCACCCAGGCACCCCCAAGACTTCATTCTTGAAAGTGTATGTGACTTGACTTGGAGTCATTTTGCCCTTTGAAATTGTTTTAGGCACATTGCCTCTTTTCATTCTGCAGCTACTGTGTCCATACATTATATCTAAGAGAGTATTATGGAAAAGCTATAAAATGTATGAGGCTATTCCTATCCATGCTGCCTCTATCAGTGAGCTTAAAGTATAATGGAGGCGGGGAGCAGGGAAGACACAATTTTAACACAATAATTGATAGAACATAGTTTGATGGAAAAAAACCTAATCCAAATTCAGAACTCAGCTTTTTATAGCTAGTATTTTAAACTTTATAACACTGACTAAATATATTCTGAGTCAAATCTTTCTCATCTGTTAATGTGGAAATGATAATACTTTCCTTGCAGTTATTGACAGAATTGGAATAATCTCAATATATAGATTGTGCCTTAACATTGTACACAAATACATAAGAAAACAGTGCTAGTTGTATCCATAATTAATTTATTAAAAAGAATAGATCATATCAAATAAAAAGCACACTACTTTTTCTGAGTCCTTTAATGATTTAGGAGATTCAACCATGGAGCTATGAATGAATTTATTTTCATGAGTTAATGAGAGGATTTTTTTCCCCAGAAACTCAGAGAAACTGAGATTGGGTTAGGCTAAGAGAATACATAGGGTATAGCAGTCAGTGACATGTCATTGGTGGAGGGTTGCTAAGAGAATTCTTAGAAAAACAAATTGTAATATTTGACTTTGGGTTTTTAATCTCTAATAAAAGATGTGTCCTCTCCTTATGGCACATAAATCTTTAGACAAGTTGTGTTGCATGTAACAGATCTTATGCATATTTACTTTGGAGAAAAAGTCAGAAAGATTCAAGGAGACAAAGTTACCTATAAGGTACAAGTAAGAGAATAATTAAAAATAGAGACTAGGAATCAGGAAACTTAGGAAATCTGACCCAGAGGTGATTATGAAAATGTAGGTAACAGAACACAGAGGGTTTCAAGCCAAAGAAACTACTCTCTGCATGATACTCTAATGGTGGATACATGCCATTACACATTTGTTCAAACTCACAGAATGTACACGAGGAGTGAACCCTAACGTAAACTATGGAGTTTGGGTGATAATGATCTGTCAATGTAGTGTCATCAGTTGTAATAAATGTACCACTCTCGTAGGGGATGTTGATAGTACAGGAGGCTGTGTTTGGTGGGGACAAGGATATATGGGAAATCTCTGTACCTTCCACTTAATTTTGCTGTGAACCTAAAATTGCTTTAAAATAAAATATATTTAAAAGAAAGAAATGTCAGTAATTATGATGTAAAATGTACAGAATAAAAAATTTAGAATAAAAATGTAGATCATCTGAAAATACCAAATGTACAAATGTACTCAGAAAGAGTTTTTGGCAATAGGCTTTCAAACAAATGTTATATAAATTTCAATGGTTCATGAGATGAGAATTTGGGCATGGTGTGTGTGTGTGTCTGTGTGTGTGTCTGTGTGTGTGTGTGTCTGTGTGTGTGTGTGTGTGTGTTATTGTAATATAAAGCTTATATTGAATTGCATTATGACCAGTGTTCCAGGAATATACAGATACTGACCTATTCAGACTCCTTCCCCATAAAATATTGAGGAAAACAAACAATGAAAGTTGCGCTTTATAAAGTTTTCATATAATTTGAAAATAGAATTAAATGTAATTCAAAAAACAAGAGCAATCATTTCATTTTATCAGCTAAAAGCTAACCGTGGGATCACCACTTGACGTTACTGTAAACAAAGCTAGATATCAGTCCTCATGGTATTAAATTATGTGATTCTTAAAAAATTATTTGAGTTATTTGAATTATTTCTGATTGTGTGCATAATGTCTGACTTTACTAATATTTAATATTACTGTCAGACTATTTTAAAAGGTACATAATTAGGAAATCACATTTTTTTCAGCAACGAGTTTGTAAGGAAAAATAGAAAACAGAGAAACTTCACATTTTAAAAAAAACAGAAGAGGGGTGCCTGGGTGGCTCAGTCAGTTAAGGGTCCAACTTAGGCTCAGGTCATGACTTCACCATTTGTGAGTTCTAGCCCCATGTTGGGCTCTGTGCTGACAGCTCAGAGCCTGGAGCCTATCTCAGATTCTCGGTCTCCCTCTCTCTACCCCTTCCCTTCTCATGTTCTGTTTCTCAAAAATAAATAAATTGTGTAAAAAAATGTTTTTTAATAAATAAAAATTTAAAAAACCAGAAGATACATATCAACCAAATGTCAGGCTTTGTTTAGATGCATAGTCAAACAAAACAACTGTTAAAAAAAAACTCTTGTGAGACATTCACAAAAATTGAACACTGGCTGTACTAAATTATTTATCTAATGTTAGGTGCAACAATGGCATTGTTATGTTTCTAAAAATGTCATTATATTTTAGATTTTCATAATAAAATGTTCATCAATGAAATTATGTGATGTACAAAATTATTTTCAAAATAACCCAGTATTTTATAAATTAAGTGGATAGGTTTACAAAATTATCCATGAATCAATAATTATTAAAGCCAGACTTATGTTGATAGATGGCACTACTCTTTCTACTGCTATATGTAATTGAAATTTTCCATAATATAAAGGTTTTTTTCAAGTATTCTAGGAAACACAAAGAAAAAAAGTAGTCAGAGAAGTATTCTGTTTGAAGTTATGTTGGTTTTTAAGATTTTCCTCTTTTTTATCCCAGTTAGGAAACCATGAGTTTGCAAATCCTGCTTTAGACCATAGACTTCCCAGAAATGTAACCCTAAAGAATATATATGTCACAAAGAATATGGTAAAGGAAAGCAAAGTAATGCTCACCCTATCATTGTATGAACTAAGCCCCAAACTTTGCTAATACATTCATTAGTTTAATCATTACTGCAAAAATAAAAGTGGTCATTAAGTACCAGTGTGATACATACCATATACATTCTGAGTCTATTAAAATAATGTGAAAGTAGATACATTCATTGTCTTCACAGAATTTAAATTCCAGTGGGAAGAAATATGCATATATAAAATAACCACAAATTGCAAACACTGAAGAATTTATAAAGGAAAAGAACAAGGAAACATGAATATCACACAGGAACAAAGAATAATTGGGTGGAGGTTAGAGGAGGCTTAAACAAATTCTGAGATGAAATAGATACTGTATAGTATGTGAAGCAAAAAATATAATAATAATCCATTTAAAATAGAAATAATTGACCTGAACCATACTTTAGACCAAATAGATCTAATGGATATTTTTAGTGATCTGATCAGACATTTTTCCAAGAAAGGTATTCAAATGGCCAACAGGTACATTAAAAGGTACTCTACATCATTAATCATTAGGGATATACAAATCAAAACCACATTGAGATATCACCTCACACCTGTTAGAATGTCTATCATCTGGGCATGGAGGAGGACACTTGTGGGGATGAGCACTGAGTGTTATGTGGAAACTAATTTGACAATAAACTATTTGTAAAAAAAAAAAAAAAAGAATGTCTATCATCAAGAAGATAAGAAATAAAAGGTATTGGCAAGGATATGGAGAAAAGGGAACCCTTATACACTGTTGGTGGGAATGTAAATTTTCTATGGAAAACAAAACGGAGGTTCTTCCAAAAATTGAGATACCTGCATCTTCATATCCATCGCACCATTATTTACCATAGCCAAGACATAGAAACAACTTAAGTATCCACTGATGATAAAGGGATAAAGCAAATGTTAAACACACACACACACACACACACACCATATCACAATGAAATACTACTTATCCATAAGAAAGAATGAAATCTTGCCATTTATGACAAAATGGATAGACCTTATCATGTTAAATTAAATAAGTTAGACAGAGAAAGATATATACCATATATTTTCACTTATATGTGGAGTCTAAAAAACAAAATAAATGAAAAAACAAAATCAGACCCCTATATACAAAGAACAGACTGATGGTTGCCGGAGGAGATG
Source organism: Crocuta crocuta (assembly GCF_008692635.1). Classification (NCBI taxonomy): domain Eukaryota; kingdom Metazoa; phylum Chordata; class Mammalia; order Carnivora; family Hyaenidae; genus Crocuta; species Crocuta crocuta. Next base: position 5,515,241 of record NW_027528611.1, on the reverse strand, counting down.
GTGGGTTGGGTGGTGGGCAAAATGGATAAAAGGTATCAAGAAGAATAAATTTCCAGTTCTAAAATAAGTAAATCATTGGGATGCAATGTATAGCATTGTACAGTAGACAATAATACTGTACTAACTTTGTATGGTGATAATTGGTAACTAGACTTATAGTGATCATTTCATAGTTCATATTTATGTTGAATCACTGTTGTACACCTGGAACTCATATATTGTATGTCAATTACAGTTCAACTAATTTTGTATGGTGACAGATGTTAACTAAACTTATTGTAGTGATTATTTCACAAGATATACAAATATCAGATCATGTTGTACACCTGAAAATATTATGCTATCAATTATACCTCAGTAAAAAATAAAAATGACTGTTTTAACTTTGGGAAAAAATGTCTTGGCAATATTTTTTTTGATATAAAATCAAAAGCACAAGCAACAAAAGCAAAAATAAACAAGTTGGACTACATCAAATTTAAAAACTTTTGCACGACCAAACAAATAATCAGCCAAATGCAAAGGTAACCTGTGGAATGAGAAAAAAAAATATTTGTAAACCATCTATCTGACAAGGGGTTAATAGAAAGGTACCCACAGAAATCAAGACCAAAGAAAACAAAATGATTTATAAATGGGTATAAGAGGACTTCCAGGGAAGATGGCAGAGTAGGAGGATCCTAAGCTCACCTCATCCCACGGATACAGCTAGATAACATCCACATCAGTGTAAATAACCAGAAAACCACCTGAAAGCGGGCAGAACAGATTCTCCACAGCTAAATGAGAAAAGAAGCCACGTCCAAGAGGGAAGGATAGGAAGAGACGTGGCTGGGAGCCAAATGGATCCACAGGAGGGGGGATGCTGTGGGCTCAGAGAGAGGAAAGAAAAAGACCTTCACACCAGGTACTCCAGGCATGTGGAACACACACCAGGAAGACAAATTTCCATAACATTTGACTTTGAAAACCAGAGCAGCATAATTTTGCCAGTTCTTACAACCAGCATGGCTTAGCACCCAGAACCTTAAAAGTCAGCCTGCTTGGCTCCAGGGGACCCAGAGAACAATAGGAAACTGAATTCTTGTTCTTAAAGAGAGAACACAACAAACAACCCCATGGAGATACAGCATACAAACAGCAGTTTGAAAACTGTCTGGAGTACACAGGAGGGAGTTTTGTTTACTAATCTCAGAGCCCGTGCTGAAGTGGCAGGGATCCTTGGGCGATTTCTCTAAGAACAAAAGAGCTGGTGGGTGCCATTTCTATCCCTTGCCCCCCCACCCTAGACACACAAACACCTGCAAGAACAGCACAGCACCAACACTCACTACTTACCTTGCTAACAGTGCACCTCCACACCTACCTTCTCCTACAGACATGCCCCCTTCAACCAGACCTTAGCTCTAGGATCCCTCCCAAATCAGACCTATGCAAGCCTTGATAATACCTCACACCCTGCCCCGCCTTCTCCTGTGGACTTGCCCCTTAAAATACTTCTGGCCACAGACCATCTGAAGCCATGCCATAGGCCTGCAGAGTGCAAGCAGCCCTGACAGGGCCAGTACCACTCCAAAGTGACTTCTGCCCCAGGAAGAGGGGAAGATGAACACACACACCAGTCCAACTGCAGCCCCAACAGTGAGCTGGAGGTAGACATCTGGTCTGACTGCGTGCCCTGCCCACTAGTGGAAGCTTCTCAAGAGACAACACAAGGAAAGCAACCAGCAGTGCAGTGCTATCCCTATCTCTGGCAAATAGCTGGTTTGACTCAACTCAAACCCAACACAGCCCCCAGACTGCCCCACTGACAACATAGGGACCAAACCCTGCCTACAACAAACAAAGAGAGCCATTGCAGACGACTGGACTGAATGCAAGCATGGCTTGACCACAGCAGAAGGGTGCTTGCAAAATACATAGAGACAGCCCTGAAGCACCAGGTTCTGGTGAACAGGAGACATTGCACTGCAGGGCACCACAGGACCTCTACTTCATAAAACCACTAATTTAAAAGCAGGAGACGTAGCTAACTTTTCTAACACATAGAAAGAGACACAGCGAGTTAGACAAAATGAGGAGATAGAGGAATGTGTTCTAAATAAAAACCAGGACAAAATTACATCCAAATAGTTAAACCAAAAGGAGAAAATTAATATGCAGAATACAGAATTTAAAGTAATGGTCATAAAGATACCCAATGGACTAGAGAAAAGAATGGAGGACCTCAGTGAGACCCTTAATGTAAAGGTATACTTAGGGATGATGGCAGAGTAGGAGGACCCTGAGCTCTCCCCATCCCATGTTTACATTATATATCACTGACATCCAACCCAAAAACCAGAGAGTGATGAGAAACTGGCAGAACAAACTTCACAACTAAATAGAGAAGAAGCTGCATCTGAAAGGTTAAAGGTCAGAAAGGCGAAGGGAGGCTGTCCACAGGAGGGAGGGAGTTGCACGCATGGAGAAGGCTGAGAAACAGGCCCTCACACCAGGGAGCTCACATGGAGAAGACTAATTCCTATAATGTCTGGCTTCAAAAAACAGAGGGACTAAATTCTGCGAGTTCTTAAAACGAATGAGACTTGCAGCTTGGAGCTGCAAAAGTCAGCTGACTCAGCACTGGGTGAGCTGGAAGGGCAAGGGATAGCTGGATCGCTGCCTTTAAAAAGAGGCAGGAAGACCCTCTTTTTAAAGGCAGATTGCAGAAAAAGAACGGCAAGATGGCAGAGAAGTAGGGAGCTCCATGCATTTCGCTTGCACCCATCTCTCAAACAGAGAAGGCCTGAAGTCATAGGACACTGAGCCACCGGAGTTTGGGAAGAGAAAGAGACAGAGTACACTGGGAAGGAAACCTCATAAGTGTGCGAGTGCGAACTTGGGAAGATAAAAGCGGGACAGGACCCAGAGATACAGAGGGAGGGGAGGGAACCCGGCTTGAGTGCAGCTGCGGTGAGTGATGAGCCATGGCCAGCGGTGGTGAGCTGCGGGGAGTCCAGGGGAAAGGAAGAAGAAGCTGAGATTGCTCATAGAACCGTCTCTGGTGAAGAGAAAAACCTCGGCTTGGAAAGAGTGTTTTTTAGTTCTGGCTGGGGTGCTGACTTTGAACTAGGTGCCCCCGTCCCAGAGGCGCCAGAAAAAACTGCACTGCAGCGCTCCAGGCACCATCCCTGGCGGTGGCGGCTGGGTGGCACAGATCCGTTTATCTCTCTTTTTCTCAGCTTCCTCTTTTTCTATAATTGTGTCTTCTAAATCACTTATTCTCCTTTCTGCCTCTTCAATCCGTGCATTGGACGCCTCCATTTTATTGTGTATCTCATTTATAGCATTTTTAAATTCATCATAACTACTTTTAAGCTCCATAGTGTTTGTAGCCATAGTTTCTCTGATGTCTTCCATGCTTTTTTCAAGCCCAGCGATTAATTTTATGATTGTTGTTCTAAATTATTGTTCAGTTATGTTGCTTATATCTATTTTGAGTAGTTCTTTAGCTGTCATTTCTTCCTGGAATTGCTTTGGAGGAGAGCTCTTCTGTTTTGTCATTTTGGTTAGCCTTCTATCTCTTGTTAATTTTAAAAGCTTGTTGTACACTCAGCCCCTGCGAGTTCTGCTATATTAGAGAGGGCTCTTTGACTGTTGAGGGCCTGTCTGTTCAGGAAGTGTTCTTTGAATGGTGTCTCTTGGTTTCTCTTGTTGAGTGGTTATTTTGTTTTCCTACTCACAGCAGTATTTGGGACTCTCCACCATGTGTAGTTTGGCTTGTTTCTTGAGGTAGTCCTGGAAAAAGAAAACAGACAACCACACAGGGAACAAAAGTACACAAACACACAGATAAAACCAATAAACACGCAAACCCAGGCTCAGGTAAAAACAACAACAACAACAACAACAAAACAGCTCTCTGGAGGGGATGGGCGTGGTTTGGTGTAGGCAGGTCTCACCTCCACTCTGTCCCCCGCTGGCCTCTCCCTGAGGTCCCGCCTTGGTGGTTGTGGGGAGAAGAATGGCGACGCCCCAGTCCCTTCTCAACCAAGTGTTGCAAATCACTCCTTTGGGTCCGATCTCCCTGTGCTGAGGACGTAGCCAAGGTGGGGCGAGTTCTATGCCCCACGCTCTGCCTCTTTTCCAGGTCCCAGTCCGTGGGCTTTGTTTATACCGCCCTAAACAGTCCCACAGGTCGCTGCTTTCCTGGTGCCTGGGGTTGAGTGGGGAGTTGGGGAAGTGTCGCAGCCTCAGATCTGCTGGGTTAAGCAGCGATACAACCCAAGTGCGTGCGGGGAACGTAGCAACTCGAGGTCCACAGAGTCCGTCCGCACCCCCATGTGCTGCTGGTGCCCCAGCTGCCCCCAGTGATGGTGCCGGGAGCGCTGCAGTGCAGTTTTTTTTTTTTTTTTGGTGCCTTCTGAGACTGGCAGCACCTAGTTCAAAGTCAGCACCCCAGCCAGAACCAAAAAACACTCTCCTTCCAAGCTGAGGTTTTCTCTTCACCAGAGACGGTTCTATGAGCAATCTCAGCTTCTTCTTCCTTTCCCCTGGACTCCCCACAGCTCACCACCGCTGGCCATGGCTCATCACTCACCGCAGCTGCACTCAAGCTGGGTTCCCTCCCCTCCCTCCGTGTCCCTGGGTCCCGTCCCGCTTTTATCTTCCCCAGTTCGCATTCACACACTTATGAGGTTTCCTTCCCAGTATATTCTGTCTCTTTCTCTTCCCAAACTCCTGTGTCTCAGTGTCCTATGACTACAGGACTTCTCTGTTTGAGAGATGGGTGCAGGCGAAATGCATGGAGCTCCCTACTTCTCCGCCATCTTGCCAGAATTCAATAATTACTCTTAATATAAATGCACTAAACTAGTCAAAAGACACAGAGTGTCAGAATGGATTTAAAAAAATAACATCCATATGCTGCCTACAAGAGACTCATTTTATTTTAATTTTTTAAGAGACTCACTTAGACTCTCCACCATGTGTACTTTTGCTTGTTTCTTGAGGTAGCCCTAGAAACAAAACAGACAGACAAACACACAGGAAACAAAAGCACACAAATGCACAGACAAATCCAACAAACAAGCAAACTGAAAGGGAAAAAGAAAAAGAAAAAAAAGAAAAAAAGGGAAAAGAAAAAAAAGGGAGAAAAGAAAAAAGAAAGAAAACCAAAAGACAAAGGACAGTCTAAAAGCATAAAACCAGAACTCCCAGCTACAAATAAAGAGCAGGGTGTATGCAGTGCTGATGGGAGAGCATAGAGAAAGAGAAATGACAGGGCAGGGAGAAAGGGAAAATGGACAATGACCAGGCAAAGAGACTAAGAGGCTTAATTCAGAGAAAGAGGAGAATACGGTAGGAGGCGAGGAGAAAGAAATGAAGGTAATATTACTCAGAGAAACTATATAGTCTGATTACTCCAGAGAGAGAGAGAGATAGATAGAAAGGTAACAGTGGAGGTGTAGAATATACATCTAGAGAGTAGATTANAAAAAAAAAAAAAAAAAAAAAAAGCAGCTCTCTAGTGGGGATGGGGATGGTCTGGTGTAGGCAGGTCTTAGCCTCCATCGTAACCCACTGGCTGCTCCCTGAGGTCCCACTGAGATGCTTGTGGGGCGAAAAATGACGGCGTCCCGGTCCCTTCTTGAACCAAGTGTTGCAAATCACTCTTTTGGGTCCGATATCCTTGTGCCACCTGTTTAGCCAAGGTAGGCCGTGTTCTATGTCCCAAGCCTCGCCTCGTTTCCAGGTCTCAGTCTGCACGCTTTGATACTGCCATAAGTATAATCCCGCCAGCCGGGTCCTTTCCAGCTGGGGATTGAGCTGGGAGAGCAGCGGAGCAGTTTCAAGCTAGGCCGCTTCCCTGCTGGATGGAGCCAGAGAGCTCCACTATGAGCTTACATATACAATACTCACCAAATCTAAAGAGAGGCCGGCACATCCGTAGGCCATTGCACTGAAGAACACTAAATACCTATGGAGGGTATGACTACTGAATTGATTTTCTCTCTCCTCTGCCTGTTCTTAACTTGGCACCCACAGATGTCTCTAGTCTCCCTTCAAGGAACTATATGATCCTTCCATTCTGTACTGGTTCCCTGCCTCCACCCAGTTAAGAAGACTCAGGGAACATATAACTGGTAATCATGTTTAATTATGATAAAATCTCTATATACAGATAAATGGCTTCAATGTGCTTCTCCTGCACAATCAGTGAAGAAATCCTTAAGGGCTGAGTAGATGCTGCTGGTAGGGAGCACATAAGTAGAGGCTCCGAGGCCAATACAGGAAGCAGACTCATAACCAGATCCTCGGGGCAGAGGGGTCACAGGAGGTGACCTGGAGCTTGTGTCAGAATCACTGTAGAACTGACCTATGTGACAGGCTGTCAGGCAGCTGGGAATTCTGGGCAAGGACAGGCAGGCATTACAGAAGACAGACTCCCAGGTATCCTCAGGCATCAGCGCAGGAGCCCTGTAGAAAAGAGAGTGGCCAGCACCCGGCACCATGAAGGATGTGCCATCTCCCCTCCTCTCAGGGCCACTGCAGCGTTAGAGAAGGCTGAGGCTCAGGGCCTATGGTCATCACCTCCCCCAATATCTGTGTAAAGATGAAATCAGCTAAAGAGAACATGCCACTCGAGCTGCACACAGATGTGTGGGAGGCAGTAGACCAGCTGTCATCCTTTAGAGGTATAGAAGGGTTGCAATCTTTTTAATACAAGTAACAATAACTCACCTTCTTTCCACTGGAGGCTTTTAGCCATTTATAAATGCATATAGGCAGGAGCCACCAACATGTAACCCAAAGTGGGCATCATCTTGGTATCTAACACCCAAGTTGTAGCTCTGGCTCCCACTCTCACAGAAAGATGCCACCAAAGTTATGGCTTGGTTCTGGGGAACAACTCATCTTCCTACAGAAACTTGGCAAACTTCTCCCGTAACTCTTGATCTCTGTAGCAGGGAACAGGCAATGAACTAAGACCATTGTGCCTGGTACACTCACCTCATGTTCTTCCCTCTTTTACCTGTCCCCACACCCGCACTGAATCAGAGCAGAAATAGTACTTACTCGTGGGAGCCCATGAGGTCCTACAAAAAGAAGTTGTGCATAAAAAGGTCTCATACACAAATAGCCAGTCTCTCACTTGCCCCAAAGGGAGGTGAGATGAGCAACTTAATTTTACTTTCTCCCTACCCATTAACCACAAGACCTTAGCTGCCCTAAGCTAAAATTCCCTAAAATGAATGAAACTGTCATGAGGAGGAAAGGAAGCAGATGCTCTGACCCTCTTAAAGAAGGAAGCTTTCAGAAAGGAGCCAGTGATGGGTTGCCTGTGTGGTTCAGTCGGTTAAGCCTCCGACTTCGGCTCAGGTCATGATCTCACGGTTCGTGGGTCCAAACCCTGCTTTGGGCTCTGTGCTGACAGCCAGCTCAGAGCCTGGAGCCAGTTTCAGATTCTGTTTCTTCCTCTCTCTCTGACCCTCCGCTGCTCGCTCTTTCTCTCTCCCTCTCTCTGTCTCTCAGAAATAAATAAAAACATGTAAAAAATTTTTTAAAAATTAAAAATAAAAAAAGAAAAGAGCCAGTGAGATAATGATGAACTGTAAAGAAGGCCTAGAATATACTCCATCTGTTATGTCTATGGTAGGGCTCCCTTTCAACAAGTAAAATTAGATTCCAAACCTCCCCCTAGGTTGTCCCATCTCCCACCACCAGCCCATCTTCCTTTCTTTTAGGGTCAGAAGGAAAGAGCTACATCTAGAGGCAGAGGCTCCCTGAACAGAGGGCCTCAGGCACAGTCTATTCCCCCCTGCCCCCCATTTCTCCAAAGTGCGTTACCTTTCTGGTTCCTGCGATGGATGATAAGGCCCAGCCCGAGGAAGATCATCCCCAGCACGAAGCCTCCGATGCCACTCAGCATCCTCCTCTGGGTAGATTCAGACTGTACCCCTGGGGAGCAGAGCCTGAGTGTCAGGGTTGTCCCCACACTCCACAGGGTCTCTTTGGGAAGCCTGAAGTTCAGTCTGAGGCACAGGAGACGGAGGTGCCAGGAGAAACTAGTGCTCCATTCTGACCACCCCTAGGGGAGGGAAGGACCCACCGATAGTTCCTTGCACACAATAGGTATGTGAGAGAGAGAGGGGGGAAGCTGATCTTTGCTCCTCCAAACACATCTATAACCTTAGACTCTAAGACCCCAGTCACCAGCCAGAATAGTAAATCCTTCAGTGCTATAGGGCTAGGCTGTGGAAGCATGGTGTGAAGAGTGATCTCCCTAGTATCTAGAAAGACAATGAGATCAAGATACTTCTGATGCCCCTGCCATGAGGCAAGAGGCGCTCTAGTTTCCTGTGATTTCCCACTCAGTAGTGACATTAAGGTTGAGGAATAGAGTCGGATGGGATGGAGGAAGCTCTGCCCTCTGTCTTATGGGGTCCATAGTAACAGGAAACAGACTGCTCCTTACTCCACTCCACTGTGATGGGGCTTTGGAGGCTGGAGTGTTCCACTTGGCAGGTGTAGACATCTCCTTGCTGGAGAGTCATTTCCAGCTTCACAAGGATCTGGAAGGTCCACTCCCCATTCCTAATAAGTGGAGTGGACACGATGCCAGCTGTCTCTGCCTGGTCATTCCGAAACCACTGAACTTTGATCTGGCCAGGATAGAAATCTGTCACTGAGCAGACCAGCAGATTGCGGTGGTTCAGAACCTCCATCCTGGATGGGAAAATAGTCACTGCAGGTTCCACTGAGGAGAGTAACAGACAGGAAAAGACAATGAGATGTGAGACCACACGGGAAGGCTCCCCATGGGGAAGAGTCCTCTCTTGGCGCCAGAGTAGAAAGATCCCTGGATTCCAAGTCGGATTGGGATCTGAATTGGCCACTTGATTAGTTTGAATAAACACATTAGTCAGCTTACTTTTCAGAGTCTGAAAAAAATAATAGTAATCATTCCATGAAAGCTATTCTGTTGATACTAATTGATGAAATGAAACATTTTTAAATTATAGATAGCTATATTGCACAGGGCACTATTTATAAAGTTTTTAAAAATAAAAATAAAAGGCTGGACTTCTTTCCCTCCACACCTATTGATATAGAAAATGGTTGCTAATCTCTAACACACAAGGTAGTTAGTTGTGAAATTAAACGGAATAATATAGGTGGTTTGGTAAAATATATGTCTAGAAACAGGTGTTTATTCAATGGCTGCAATTAACATCCAGAATATCTACCCCTAAAGTGGATGGTGATGTCAGAAGGAAGGGATGCAGGGGGTAGAGGATAGGCAGGGTTTCGGCCAAAGGAAATCTGAAACAATTTTTATTCAACACTTTAATAACATCAATTTATTGACTCCAAAACTTCAACTCCTCCTATTCTGACATTGGTTGAGATTTTCGTAAAATTAAAATTCTGCCTTACAACACCATTCAAATACTGTTTATATTTTTAGTAAACACTTTTTTCTTGGACTTTGCATTCACAAATCTTAATTTATAAAAACCAAAGTCACAAAGTTTACTTTATATCATTAAGCAAAACACTAAAAACTAATTAATACAGTCAACTTTTAAGGCTTATTTACCCTTCTATTTTCTCTTGAGTGAAAGTGGACAGGCAGCCGAGTACATTAATTCACTAATTCCACAAAGATTTGCTCTCACACTGTGTGGGGTACTAGTCATACAATGAAGAGACAGTTCCTTGCCTCAAAGAAGTCCAGGACTAGTGACAGCCATTTAAGAAAATAGAAATTGGAGGGGTGCCTGGGTGGCTTATTGGTTAAGCGTCCGACTTTCGCTTAGGTCATGATCTCGCGGTTCGTGGGTTCGAGCCCCGCATCGGGCTCTGTGCTGACTGCCAGCTCAGAGCCTGGAGCCTGTTTCAGTCTGTGACTCCCTCTCTCTCTGACCCTCCCCTGCTCATGCTGTCTCTCTCTCTCTCCTAGAAATAAATAAAACATTAAAAAAAAATTTTTTTAAAAATAGAATTTGGGGCTCCTGGGTAGCTCAGTTGGTTAAGCTGGGACTCCTGATGTTGGCTCAGGTCATGATCTCACAGTTCATGGGATGGAGTCCCAAGTCAGTCTCTGTGCTGACAGCGTGGAACCGGCTTGGGATTCTCTCTGTCCTTCTCTCTCTTTCTGATCCTTCCCTTGCTCAAGCGCCCTCTCTCTCTCTCTCTCTCTCTCTCTCAATAAATAAACATTTATAATAATTTTAAAAAGGAAACAGACTTTCCAAGTCCTACAAGAAAATAATAATTTGGAACAAAAAGTCAAAATTTGCCAAGTCACACTCTGACATATTTGCCACGCGTACAAGGTGCCCCAGCCCCACCAGGCCCAGCCTGCTAAGCCCCAGCTCACCGCTGGACAGGCGGGGACAGGGGCGCACTGGGCTCGCCTCAGGGAAAGGTGAGGATGGAGGAAGCAAACACCGCGATGGCCGAGTGGTGGAAACCGCCGCGGGAGGGCGGCCGCACTGGGCACAACTACCTGCCTAACAGCGGAGGGCTGCGCGCGGGTCCCCCGCTCTGCCCCGCGGCCGCGTCCTTCCGCAGGCTGAGGGGGCTCACCTCGCCGCTGCAGGCTGGCTCTCTCCTCAGCCCGGTAGTTGTGTCTGCACACCGAGTCCACCTCGGCCCGCCTCCGCTCCCTGATGTCCTTCTGCCGGTTCCAGGACTCGGCGAACGGCCGCCCCAGCTCGGTCACCGCCAGGAACTGCCCCACGCCGCTGTCGAAGCGCGCGACCTCCTCCCGGTTATAGATCTGTCTGCTCAGGAGCCGCACCCGCTCCGTCCCGTTGGTGAAACAGCAGCCCTCGGCCTTAACCTGGAGCACGAAATCCTCTGCGGGGAATCACCGCGGACCAGTCAGGCCTCCCCCCCGCGGGCCTTGTGCGGAGCGGCCCGCCTCCTGCCTCCTGCCTCCGCCGGCCCGAACCTGAGCATCCTCCAGCGGCTCTTTCCCAGGCCTACCTGCGCTCCTCAGAGAGCCTCCAGAATCGCCTTCCTACAGGGACAGGAGGGAGGAAAGCCTCACTCTAAGGGCAAGGCCTGGGACCCGTGAGCCCAGTCTGAGCCTGAGAACAGAGTAAAACAGGCCACTGGGGTCCCTGTACTTGGATCGGGACGTTCTCACATAAAATCCCACTTTCCATAGAATTCCAGAGACAAACAAGTGTCCACATAAAACACAAGAGTTCAAGGGAATGAGAAAGGCTGAGAATTGAGTTTGACTTCATCCTGACAAGCATTTTCATTTCTCGGAAACTGGCAAAGGGTCTTCCTTCCTATGCCTGGGTTTATGCTGAATTTCTGTCAGCCCACCCAACTGCAGTGTGAGCTCTGGTTACTCCTACAGGGCTAGAAGTGACCCACGCCTTCCAAGCCCTACAAAGAAACATCTTATTCATGGAAAGAACACAGTCTTTTGAATGAGATCAAATAGATTCCAATTAAACTGTGCCACTTACCAACTTGGGTATGTTACTAAAACAGAGTATTGATATCGTACATATAATTTGTAAAAAGGAAGTTGTAATACACAGAGGGGTGTTAGGAAGATCCAGAGAGAATGTATATTAAGATACTAATCCTGTGTCTGAATGGTTTCTTATTATGTGCTACTTCCCTTCTTTAACTTCTCCTTTCTCCTAAACTCAACCCACCATCAACTCAAGTCTCTGAATCCCACTCAAGTTACCACATGACCATAAATCAATGATACTTGAAGTTAAGACCCCTGTCTGTGGCCACCCAAGTCAGTTTTACCCAAATACCATGAGTTCACCTCCATGTGTATCCACTCAGAATCAGGAATGTAGAGTCCTTTTTATCAACTACCATGACTACAGAGACCACTGCTGCCCTACATTTCTCCAACACAGAATCCCAAAGTGTATAGGCTGGACAAGGTCGTGAAGGGCCCTGAAATGAAAAATCCTGCTGTGTCTTCTTTGGACAAATTCTATCTTCACAAATAACCCCAATTTCACTTTGTCCTGTCAGTAGTAGCAGATGCACTCTTTGTTTCCTCCTCCCCACTACAACATCGCCATGGGATAGAGATTGTCCTTGCTTTATCATTAGAGATGGAAATAGAGCTCTCTTCCCCAAAGAGTAGAAACCTGTGAAAAAGGACTGTATTCTGACCTCATAGAACCTTCCACACCTCAGCCCAAAGGTCCTTCAGAGCCTTCTCCCCAAAGTGGCTCTGGGAGCAGCTGCCCTGTACTTACGTGGAGAGTCTTTGCCCTCAGTTACTGGGATGCTCAGTACCACCATGATCATCACAACTGCTGTCCAGAAGCCTCTGGAGACCCACAGAGCCATCTTCCTGGACATAATTGAGAAAAAGGAAAAAGTAATGGTAGCAAACACACCTCATACCTGGTGGCTCTCACCTGAAGTACTTCAAGGAATAAAAATCTGAGAAAGCCTCCATTTACAGTAGGATTAGAGAGTATCTAGGAAGGGAACCAATCAGCACTGGGGCTGAAGTACTTCACCTGTCTCTGGGAAGACATTTTTTATGAAGGTTCTCAGCCCAGTGCCTGGCACAGTATCTTCATCAAATTGCACTAGATGGACATTTTAGGTGAAGATTTCCCCTGGTTACAGAAGACCTAAAGATTTAATGTCTTAAGGGTTTAAAAACTGAATGAAAAATGACTCAAGAGTAGACATCTTTGTGATATTTGGGATTTTTAGTTCTTATACTTGAGATTTTCAGTAGGAAATATGTGGGATCATATTTCAGGGAAGAGAAAATTATTGCCACAGAGATATCCACTTCTGTTATCTTAGACACTCTGAGGAGCCTTCAGCTGTGGTGGGAAGAGCATAGTTCTTAGATGGAAATGGTTTTGAACTGCAGTTCTACCACTAATGGGCTTTACAAATGTCAGAAAATTACTGAAATTCTTTTAGCCTCAGGCTTCTCTTTGTAAAATGTGGATCGTGTTTCATGCATTTTATATCCAGATCATCATATATACAAACTTAACAGTAATATGTTTTGTTTAATATTGTGAAATGTTCCTCAGCTGCCATGTGTAACTGTTGGGAATATCAGGTTAATATGTGGAGCAAGAAAGCAAGCAAAAAAAAAAAAAAAAAATTGACCCAGCCCTGTGGGTAAGTGATTCTTCATGTGCAAGAATCTATTACCTTTGTGCTCTTTGAGTGAAAGTATTTGGAAAGTTCACTTTTCTCTTATAAGCTCTGCAGCTGATTAAATCCTCCCTAAACCATAAAACAGGTTCACCTGAGGTCAGCAAAGGTGCAGTCCACAAACATTCACAGCATTCAGACACAATCAACTTTAGTTTCAATGATAGAGAACAAAAGATCTGGAGAAGCAGTTTCTGAGGCCCAAATGGTATTAATGAGGGAGCAGATATTAGAATTAACAGATTGTATATGGATGTGGCACTTACTGTGCCAGTCCTAAGTTATCAAACCCTGAATGGCAGAAGTATCCATGTATTTTTTAAAATAAATCTATTATTTATCAGGTTCTTCTTACCCATGACTAAGGTCAGTGCCATATGGTTATAGAGCAATTAGAACTGTGTATGGCAAACATTAATAAACAAGACAATAAGTATCTCCCAGTCTTTTCTCCCTCCTTCTGTTTCTTCCCTGTATTTAAAAGTCTGTTTATATATTTTGAGAGAGAGAGAATGAGAGTGCAAGAGCAGGGGAGGGGCAGAGAGAGAGGGAGAAAGAGAATCCCAGCCAGGCTCCACGTTCAGTGCACAGCATAGTCGTGGGGCTCAATCCCTATGAGACATGACTGTGAGATCATGACCTGAGCCAATATCAAGAGTCGGATGTTTAACTGACTGAGTACCCAGGTGTCCCTCCCTGTATTTTAGGTTCTCCTTCTATAATAGAGGCCAGCATCTGAAAGCAGATATAAGGAGTTTACCAGGTAAAAAGAAATAGAGCAAGACAACAAGAAGTTTCTATTAGTGGCACGTGAAAGCAATGAGTTACTCCAATATTCTGTATTAGATGCAAGATTCCAGAGCACCTGAGACTTAGTCACTGGGCTTCCAGGAGCAGGGGTGTACTTATGATCAGGGTAATTCTAGAATTAAAAAGGGTTTCCATGGTGGGATGGAAGCAGAAAGGAGGAACTCAGAGCTGGAATAGGGTTGAGAGGCAAGAACAAATGGTCAAAAAAGGGACATGGAAGATACATTTGTCTCCTCAACCTCCGCCTCAGTGTCACTCAGCATAAACAGAGGCCTCTGGCCCATCCCTTCCCTCTTGTCCTGAGGAGAAAATTCTCTCCGTTCTATTCTGGGGCTATGTGGTAGTCTGTGTCAGACCTGGGCATTGCCTAATCTCACAGGCCTCTTAACACAGATTTTTCAACCAGCAAAAAAAAATGTGTCAGCTTAGAATCCTTTTTCTGACTGGTTAAAACCTCATTTGAGGGGCCCCTGGGTGGCTCGGTCAGTTAAGCATCTCAGATCATGATCTCACAGTCTGTGTTTGAGCCCCACATCGGGTTCTGTGCTGACAGCTCAGAGCCTGGAGCCTGCTTCGGATTCTGTGTCTCCCCCGTCTCTCTGGCCTTCTCCTGCTCACGCTCTGTGCCCCTCTCTCTCAAAGATAAATAAACATTAAAAATGAAAAAAAGAAACCACCTCATCTGAAAGGCTCTGGTCCAGACTTCTGCCAGCTGCTTCCCCCTGAGCCAGTCGGCATTCTCTACATTTTCTAGAGTTCTCTTTGCTACTGTATATATTCCCCTGTATTACTCAGGGGATCCATGGCTGGCCTGGCCTGAGAGGAAGGTAACTCAAACACCTGATTCCAGGAGCTTACCTGATCACCCCTCTGGGCCTCTCTGGAGGCAGAGCATTTAAGATGAAGGCAGTGTGTGCCCCATGTGGGTAGACGATGCCATCAAGAAATTGTCATGATATGGGTCAGAGTTACAGTAGAGAGACTTTCCCCAGAGGACATCCTTTCTCCTCTCAGGGTGGAAGATAAAAGTTTTAGACTCTTTTCTTTGTGGAAAGTCAGAGAAAAATCATCTCTGGTCAGCATCCCTTGAAATCTGCGCTGGGTCAGATTTCTTTAATTCAGGAATTAGAAAATATTGTATATTCTGAAACGTTCTGTTATTTACTTCATGCCAGTAGTTAATATAATTAGAAATACTGTCCTCAGAATGTTGTTTTTTTAATAAAGATTTATCAAGAAATTATCCCTAAATTTTTCTAAATCTTAATTCATGAATAATAATTTTTCAAAATGAGGAGGACAGAGAGTTGGTAGTGTAGAGGTAATGAGAGAGATGAACAACTTCTCAGGTGTGCTTCTTAGAGGAGGTGATGGTTCAACAGATAAAAGTCTATGTTCATTTCAGGCAAGAAGGCTTACTTGAGCACAGGAAAATTTGGTAAGACTTGGGGGTGGATGGGACTTTCACAGCATATGGTTTGGTGTGAGCAGAGGGTGGAATTCAGTTATCCTAGTCTTTGTGAGGTTTGATGACAGCACCATTCAAAGTTGCCTGGGTTTTCACAGTATAAGAAAAAAAATAGTGGGAATTTAAGCAGAGGAATACCATGATACACTTTTCCATTCATAAAGCTATCTTGGAAGCCACATGGAAAAGACTCTTTAGACAGTGTACATTACCTTTCATGATCCAAAAAAGACTCAAGTTAATGTTATGAACCCAATCCACCAAAATCCAGTTTACTGCAGAACAAATTTGCCAATGACCAGTTTGCTAAATTTGCCAACATTATTAATGTACCCCAGACTCACTTCTTTTTTTCTATTTCTAAAGTTTGTATACATTCATATTGATGTGTTGGAAGTGTACCAGAGACCTGTCAGTCACAGACCTCACGTTTCTGGGGCCTTTCACTCTCCCATGATTGCCCTTCTCTTGCTCTCTGGGCTCCACTCCATCTTACCACTGACAGACAGCTCCCCATTTCCGTGAAGCTTTGTAATAAATGCACTTACAAAGACAAAATGAAAACTGGTCTATTACACTTTCCAACATCCGAAGTTATTTGAATTCTTTTAATATAAATTGGAATAAATACTTTAAATAATTAAAATACATGCTTTGGTTGAATTTGGTAAAGGTTATAAATTGACCCTTTAGAGAAATTAGCAAAAAGCCTTTTAAATGCTAAAATTCATAAAATAAAATATAACTTTAAAAAGGATTTTATGCCAATATAAATATGAATTAAAATTTTTCTATCTGAAATGCTGACATTTTGTTATGTTCACTAGACGAGTAATGAATAAGCAAAGTTTTGTTAAATTACTAAATGTACTAAATCTACTCAGTATATCATTCAGCAAACTGATGCTTGAGCTAGTTGCTGTGAATTGGCCATTCATTCAGTAAATGGATCTTTGGGCAAATAAGCCCTGACCTGTCAGGCACATCCTTGAGAATGAACAGGAACCTTCACCCACAAGTTGTTTTTATCCAGTTCTTGTTTCTGGGCCAGACTCCTCAAATATAAGACTCTCCAACAGTAACCCCCAATGTTTAAAGCAGAATTAACATGAATTTTAAATAATCTCTTCCATAAAATAGAAGAGGAACAAACACTTCCCAATTCATGGTATGAAGCCTATATTATCAAACCCAAGCAAAGAAAAGATAAAACAGAAAAAAACTACAGAACAATATCTTTTAGGAGCATAAATATAAACATCTCTAACAAAATATTGGCAAAAAGAATTTAACAATCTATAAAAAGACTTATATGCCATGATTCAGCAAGATTTATTCCAGTATGGTTCAACATTCACCTATCAATCACTGTAATCCTCCATAGTACATGCTAAAGAACAAAAAAATTACATGATTATATCAACTGATATAGAAAAAAAATTTCACAAAATTCAACACACATTTGTGATAAATGCTTTCAGAAAATAAGAATATAGGGAACTCCATAACATGATAAAGACCTACCAAAAGAACCTAAAATTATACTTAATGGTGAAAAACTGAGAGTGAGGGGTGGCAAAAACAAACACAAACAAACAAACAAAAAACCTGAATGCTTTACCCCTAAGACATGGGACAATGCAGAGGTTTCTTCACTCAACACTGTTATTCAACATAGTACTAGAAGTTCCAGCTAGATCAATAAGGCAAGAAAAGGAAATAATAGGCATAACTATCAGAAAGAAAGAAATAAAACTGTCTCTACTTACAGATGACCTTATTGTATATAAGGAAATTGCCAAAAAAAAAAAAAATGTGAGTTTAGCAAGATTGCAAGTTACAAAATCAAATTAAAAATCAATTTTATTTTTATATACTTGCAATAAACACAAAAAATCAGAATTAAAATATAATATTATTTATTGCTGTTCAAAAAAGTGAAATACTTAGTATAAATCTAACAAAACTTGTGTGTTTTAATTTTCATTCATTATATTTTCATTTCCCTTCAATTAGTGGTTTCCAGGGATCAGGAGGGTGGGAGAAAGATGAGTGTGACTACAAAGGAGTACCAAAAGGGAGATCTTTGCGGTGATGGAATCATTCTGTACTTGCCAGATAATGAGCTTGTTGAATTCCTCGTTTTTCTTAATGTGGTTTTTTTTTCTTTCTAGGATTTCCATTTGATTCTTTCTTACAGCTTCCATTTCGCAGCTGAAATTGTCAATCTTATCTTGAATGATGTCTACCCTTTTTAAGATATTTTAATGTGTTAGCATAGCTATTTTAAATTTTTTATTTTATTGTTTCAACATTTATGTCATATCTGAGTATGGTCCTGATAGTTTCTTTGTCTCTTCTCATCTGTTCTCAGTTTCTTTCTTGCCTTTTGGTGTGCCTCATAATTTTTTGTTAAAAAGCCACACATGTTGTATAAGCAAAAGCAAAAGGTACTTGGAAATGAGCATGCCTTTCCTTCTGCTCGGTCTTTATTATGGGGATTTTGCTAACTTAGTCATTAATTGAACTGGATTTGATATTTATTGTTACCGTGGTCACCTTCAGTACGTTAGAGGCTTTAAATTCCTCTGATGATACCTTGATTTGTCTCTTCATCTAGATTTGTGTCTTCCGTTTGGGCCACTTCTCCAAGAGAATTTGTTTCTTAAAACTCTGCCAGCTCTATGCCACTTTTTATTCATTATTTTTACTCAACAGTTGTTAATATATGGTGGGGTGTAGGATGGGGTTATTCTCTGATGTTATGATTTTACTTAAGTCTTAGGCAATCACTGTGGACTTAGGTCTCATCATGTTAGCCTTCAGACATGTTTTTGTCTTCCACATGGATAAGACTTCTTTCCTCATCCCCATCCCCCCTCAAATGCAGGCTTATGATACAAACCTCACTACCAAGATGAAGCCAGCCCAATAGAATGATCAAATATTGTTGGGGGGCACTGCCCTCTAAGATGTGGTGTAAGCCTTGCACCAATGAAGTGAACAAAAATAGAGTAATTTCTCACACTATTAAACCTACTGGTGGATTTTATGCTGTCTCTACAAACTTGGATTGTTCCAATTTAGATATCCTGGTTCCTTTCTGAAAAATATTTCTGAAAAATGATATCATAAGACTCCAGTGAAAGTTGACTGTGATTGCCTTTCATGCCAAATAATTAACAAGTAAACAAGGGAACTTATGTACTGAATGGAGAAATTGACCTTAATTACCAAGGTAAACTAGGGTTGCTCAAACAATAAGGGCAAGGAAGAATATGCTTGTAATCAATGGAATTTACTTGATAGTCTTTTAGTGCTATTATGCATAGTAATAACTGTCAATAGACATTAAGATAATCATGATCCAACAAGAGCAGAATAAATAAGAACACAGAGACTTCTGAGATGATAGTTGCTATAACCAAACTAGGAAAGCAATCGAGACTAAATTCAGACAAGAATTGAAAGTGGCTTGTGAAAGAAAGAGATGATGAGTGTTAGTTACAGTCACAAGCAAACTACAGCAGTGGACACTGTAGCAAATCTCATTAACCTCCATGCTTTAGTCTTCCAGGGGATAACGATTGCCCAATTTCTTGACCTTTCCTCCTGTGGAAAAATTGAGATACGTAAATTTGCACAGGAAACTATATTGAAGTTTAGAAGCCTGGGTCCCTGAATTACCACCTAGAAGAGAGTTACTCACTAGTCATTAATACCTGCTTGTTGTTACATGAGTGAGATATAAATTTCTACTTTATTTAAGCCATCATACATTTTTCAGTCTATTTGTTACAGCAGTTTGGCCTATCTTGATTAATATAGAAGAAAAGAGTGTGGGGACATATTATTTTTACCCATGAAATGGGAAGAGCTCAAGAAGTATGATAATACACTCTCACACATTGATAGCGAGTTGTAAATTGGTAAAACTTTTGCAGAGGAAATTTTCGCACTATCAATCAAAATTACAACTGTGCAGTCTTTGACCTAGCAATTCCATCTCTAGCAATTTATCTTCATATATCTTGAGCGTGTAGAAAGTAATGTGTGTATAAGGTTATTTGTTGCACCATTGTTTAAAAAAATATATAAAGGGGCACCTGGGTGGCTCAGTTGGTTAAGCATCCAACTTCAGCTCAGGTCATGATCTTGCAGTTTGTGGGTTTGAGCCCCACATCAGGTTCTGTGCTGACAGCTCAGAGCCTGGAGCCTGTTTCAGATTCTGTGTCTCCCTCTCTCTCTGCCCCTCCCCTGCTTGTGCTCTGTTTCTCTATGTCTCAAAAATAAATAAACTATTTAAAAAAACAATTTAAAAAATAAAAATAAAATAAAGAAAACAGATAGAAAACAACCTGAATATCATCATCATCAGACTAATAAGTGGCTATTTTCAAAATGTGGCAGATATTATGTTCCGATATGAAAACCCCCTAATAGTTGCAAAAAGCAAAGTATATGCCATATTATGATCTCTGTTAGTAATGGAGTGCTGTACAGATGACAGATGGAGATATATGGGTTTTGCTTTCTTATGTTTAAAATATTTCATTAAGTACTAACCGTGGTTAGTGCCCTCTCAGAGGCACACTTGGTAACTAAGTTTGGGGTGGGAGAGAGATAAACTTTCTAGTGTAATGCAATTTTGTAGCAAATTTTTTGTCATAAACTATTAGCTAAAATAAATCAAATTAAAAAACAAACCAAGACCACGTGGCTGGCTCAGTCAGTGGAGCATATGACTCTTGATCTAAGAGCTGTGGGTTTGAGCTCTATACTGGGTGCAGAGATTACTTAGAAATAAAATCTGACTGAAGTGCCAAGATGGTGGAGCAATATGGAACATTTTTTTTTTTACCTCTCTCATGCATGAAATGCAGCTAGATCAATGCCAAACCATCTTGAACACCTAGAAAACTTATTTGAGGATTAACACAACAATCTGCACAACTTGAACTGCAGAACTCAGCAGGTATGTGGCATGGAGAGGTGAACTGGGGGAGAGAGAAGCCATGGAGGGTAGGGAGATGTTTTTGCTTGTGGAGAGAGGACAGAGACAGGGGGAAAAGTACAAGAAAAACATTCCCCTGTGAAAGCACTTGGAGAAAAAAAGAAAGAGTGGACTGAACAAAAAGGGGAGAAAGGAGAAAGGGACTGCAAGGGACTGAACAACAACAAAAAAAGGGATAAAGGAGAAAGGAGAGGGTTTAAATTCCATTAAGATGCTACCAACAGAGGAGTGCAGAGTCTGAGCTCTGCAGCAGGATACCTGGCAGAGCTCTAGTGGGAAGGGAAAATCCCCAGCAGCAGACAGTGAGGTCTGAGGGATCCTCAAGCCACGCTGGGAAGAGGTGGTTTCCTCTGTTGCAAAGACATTTCATAGAGACTGTGCAGCTTCCCCACAGGCAAAGGTCTCAGCGGACCCCAGAGAACAGCCACATTCACTGGTGTTGGAACAAGGACGTTAAGGGTGAAACCTGGCACCAGATGTGTGTTGTGATTTACCATAATCCTTGAAATACAGCTGCTACACGATCCCGTAAACTTTTTCTGGGGTGGGCTGGCATCCAACCTGCAGTCTCTAGGCATCTGCAAGAACACAATCGCATGAACGTTCCAGGGGGCAGGTAGGCACCCAGCCATTGCTTGGGGAAACTCTTCCCCAGAAGGTCTGAGAGGGTCAAAGCGGAAGAGCACTCAGAAGTGAGGGGGTTGGAGACACAGCCCCATCTGAGATAACATTCAGGAGGGAGATGCCACCTGGCAGGCTGATGGCTTAGTCATAGATATGTAGAAGCAAGAAGTGGATGAGCACTAGAGACAAGGGAGGGGTGCTTGAATTCTGGTAAGCAAGAGCAGAGTTCTGATACTAGAGACTGGGTAGCTAAGTGAGATCATTTCCACCCCAGTAAACTAAGCAGTACCATCTAGTGGAGGATGGTGCTCCTACACCAAGACCCACCCAACTGGGCCAACTGCATTCTAGAGGAACACCATAAATCTTTCTACCTGTTTAGTTTACAGACTCTAAAGTGCTTCATAGTTTCAATTCTAGAGGAAACTAGATGTAATTTCAGAAGTATTTCATTCTGTTCTCTAGTCCAGCTATTCAATTTTTTTCAGTTTCTTTTCTTTGCTTATTCTTGAATACAGAAAAATATTATTATTTTTATTTTCCACTTGTATAAAAATTATTTTCTTAAATTTTTCAGGTATATTTTACTTTTTGCAAATTTTATAAATCCTATTTTACTTTCATCATTTCATTTTATTCCATTTTACTGTATTCATTTTTTTTAATTTTCAAAAATTTTCCTTTTTCTTTTCTTTCTTTCTTTACCTTTTTTCTCTGTTGGAAAAGTTTCTTTCTACAACCAGACCAAAACACACCTAGGAGCTAGTATCCTTTATCTGATTTTTTGGTGTTCCTTTTAATTTATTAATTTTAATTTTTATTTTTATAGTTTTCTTTGTTAATTATTTTTCTTCCTCCAAAATGGTGGAACGAAGGAATTCACCCAAAAAGAATAGGAAGAAATGAGAGCCAGGGACTTAATCAACACAGATGCAAGCAAGATGTGAACCAGAATTTAGATTCACGATAATAAGAATACTAGTGGGACTTGAAGAAAGCATAGAATCCCTTTCTTCAGAGATAAAAGAAGTAAAACCCAGTCAAGACAAAATTAAAAATGCTATAA
The DNA here is from genome assembly GCF_008692635.1 of Crocuta crocuta. Taxonomy (NCBI): domain Eukaryota; kingdom Metazoa; phylum Chordata; class Mammalia; order Carnivora; family Hyaenidae; genus Crocuta; species Crocuta crocuta. The sequence continues at coordinate 5,493,083 of NW_027528611.1, read as the reverse complement.
CTGAGCTGCAGTCTCAAATGGATGCCATGGACCAAGGATGGATGAAGCAGAGCAGCGAATCAGAGTACAGAGGACAAACTTATGGAGAATAATGAGGTAGAACAAAAGAGGAAAATATGGCAAAAGAACATGATATAAGACCTAGAGAACGCAGTGATTCATTTAAAAGAAATATCATTGGAGTCATAGGGGTCCCAAAATATGAAGCGAGAGAAAAGGGGGTACAAGGTTTATGTGAAAAATCATATTGGAAAACTTTCCTAACCTGGAGAAAGACAAAGACATCAAAATCCAGGAAGCACAGAGGATTCCCATTAGATAAAAAAACAAAAAAAAAACAAAAACAAAAACAAAAACAAAAAACCCCACCGACCATCAACAAGGCATATCATAGTCAAATTCACAAAATACTCAGGTAAAGAAAGAATCATAAATCAGCAAGGGAAAAAAAGTCTCATTGACCTACAAGAGAAGACAGATTAGGTTCCCAGCAGACCTATCTACAGAGACTTCGCATGCCAGAGGGAGTGGCAGGATATATTCAATGTGCTGAATCAGAAAAATATGCAGCCAAGAATTCTTTATCCAGCAAAGCTGTAATTCAAAATACAAAGAGAGATAAAAAGTTTCCCAGACAAACAAAACTAAAGGAGTTCATGACCACTAAACAAGCCCTACAAGAAATCTTAAGGAAGACACTCTGAGGGATGAAAAAAACAAAAACAGACCAAAAGCAACAAAGACTAGAAAAGACCAGAGAACACCACCAGAAACTCCAACTATATAACAAACATAATGGCAATAAACTCATATCTTTCAGTACTCACTCTAAATATCAATGGACAAAATGCTCCAATCAAAAGACATAGGGTAGGAGAATAAATAAGATAACAAGACCTATTTATATACTGTTTACAAGACCTAAAGTCACAATCAGATTGAAAATAAGGGAATGGAGAACCATCTATCATGCTAATGGTCACCAAAAGAAAGCCAGGGTGGCCATACTTATATCAGAAAATCTAGACTTTAAAATAAAAACTGTAGGAGGGTTTTGGGGGAGATTCCGGTCGGTGAACACGTGGAGGCGTGTCCTGGAGAGGGCAGGAAAGCCGTCCGCCCTTCCCCAAGACATCCTCCTTTGTAACCCATCTGGCTGTCCTGAGTCACATCATTTGTTGATCAACCGGTGATCTGGGGCTGTCCAAGATGGGAGCATAGGAAGATCCTGAGTTCCCCTCCTCCTGTGGACATAACAAGTCTACAGCTACAGAAGGAAGATTCCTTCTGAAAAAGACTTGAAAAACAGTGGAACAACTTCTACACAACAAACAGTAAAGGGCCACATCAAGAGAGGGCTACCTCAAGAAACAAGAGAAAGAACACATGGTGGAGAATCCCAAATACCACTACGAGTAGGGAAATAAAAAAACCAAAGTCTCAAAAAGAGAAACGAAGAGACACCATTCAAAGAACACTTTCTGAACAGAGAGGCCCTGGACAATCAAAGACCCCTTGTTAATACAGCAGCACCCGCAGGGGCAGAGTGCATGAAAAGCTTTCAAAATTAATAAGAGATAGAAAGCTAACCAAAATGACGAAATGAAAGAAACTCCTCCAAAGAAATTCCAGGAAGAAGTGAGTTAAATAACTGCTAAAGAACTAAAGAACTGCTCAGGAACTGCTAAAGAGAGCTAAAGAACTTCTCAAAACAGATATAAGCAACATAACTGGACAAGAATTNAAAAAAAAATAGTTGTGATGAAAAAAAAGGAAAAGAAATAAAAATAAATAAAAGTACAGCATATAAAAAAATAGTTGTGATGAATTAAAAAATGCTATAAATGAGATGCATAATAAAATGGAGGCATCCAATGCACGGATTAAAGAAGGAGAAAGGAGAATAAGTGATTTAGAAGACACAATTATAGAAAAAGAGGAAGCTGAGAAAAAGAGAGATAAACTGATCCAGGAACACGAAAGGAGAGTTAAGAGCTCAGCGTTACAATCAAACGGAACAATATCCGTATCATAGGAATTCAGAATGAGGAAGAGAGAGAGAAAGGTGCTGAAGGAGTCCTTCAACAAATTATAGCAGAGAACGCCCCCAATCTGGGGAAGGAAACAGACATTGAAATCCAAGAGGCACAGAGAACTCCCCTCAGATGTAACTTGAATCGATCTTCTGCATGACATATCATAGTGAAACTGGCAAAATATAAGGACAAAGAGAAAATTCTGAAAGCAGCTAGGTATAAAAGGGCCCTAACATACAAAGGGAAACCTATCAGAGTGGTGACAGACCTATCTACTGAAACCTGGCAGGCCACAAAGGAATGGCAGTAATCTTGAATGTGATGAACAGATAAAATATGCAGCCAAGAATCCTCTATCCAGCAAGCCTGTCATTCAGAATAGAAGGAGAGATAAACGTCTTTCCAAATAAACAAAAATTGAAAGAATTTGTCACGACTAAACCAGCCCTACAAGAAATCCTGAGGGGTACTCTCTGAAGGAAATGTTGCAAGGAATGCAAGATACCAGAGACACCATCACAAGCATGAATCCCACAAAGGACACGAAGACTCTAAACCAACATTTTTCAGTAATAACACTGAATGTAAATGGGCTGAATGTTCCAATCAAAAGACATAGGGTAGCAGAATGGATAAAAAAACAAAATCCATCTATTTGCTATGTATAAGAAACTCATTTTAGACTGGAGGACACCTTCAGATTGAAAGGGGATGGAGAAATGTATATCATGCTACAGGAAGTCAAAAGAAAGCTGGAGTAACTATACTTATATCAGACAAACTGGACTTTCAAGTAAAGAGAGTAACGAGGGATGAAGAAAGGCATTATATAATAACTACAGGGCCTATTAATCAGGAAGAGCTAACAATTATAAATGTCTATGCTCCAAATATGGAAGCACCTAATTATATAAAACAATTAATTACAAACAGAGACAATCTTATGAACAGAATGTGCTAATAGCAGAGGACTTTAATACTCCACTCATAGCAATGGATAGATCAACCAGACAGAAAATCAGTAAAGACACAATGGACTTAAATGACACATTGGACCAGATGGATTGGACAGATACATATATAGAACTCTACATCCTGAGGCCATGAAATTCACTTTCTTCTCAAGTGCGCATTGCATATTCTCCAAATTAGATCACATACTGGGACATAAAGCAGCCCTCAATAAATATAAAAGATTGAGATCATACCATGCACACTTTCAGATCACAATGCTATGATACTTGAAATCAATCACAGGAAGAAGTCTGGGAAACTTCCAAAAAACATGAAGTTTAAAAAACACCCTACTAAAGAACGAATGGGCCAATCAGGCAATCTCGAACATACAGAAACTGATGAGAATACCATAATAGTAAGAGACTTCAACACCCCACTTACAGCAATGGACAGATCATCTAAACAGAAAATCAACAAGGAAACAATGGCTTTTGATGACACACACAGATGGACTTAACAGATATATTCAGAGCATTTGATCCTAAAGCAGTGGAATATACATTCTTCTCCAGTGCACATGGAAAGTTCTCCAGAATAGACCACATATTGGGACACAAATCATCCCTCAACAAGTACAAAAAGATTGAGATCATACCATGCATATTTTCAGACCACAACACTATGAAATTCGAAATCAACCACAAGAAATAATTTGGAAAGATAACAAATACTTAGAGACTAAAGAACATCCTACTAAAGAATGAATGGGCCCACCAAGAAGTGAAAGCAATTGCACAACTAGGTATCTATCCAAGGGATATAGGTGTGCTGTTTCAAAGGGGCATATGCACTTCAATGTTTATAGCAGCACTATCAACAATAGCCAAAGTATGGAAAGAGCCCAAATGTCCATCAATGGAAGAATAGATAAAGAAGATGTGGTATATATATACAATTGAGTCTTACTTGTCAACCAGAAAGGATGAAATCTTGCCATTTGCAACTACATAGATGGAATTACAGGGTATTTTTAACCGATATTAGCCAATCAGAGAAAGACAAATATCATATGACTTCACTCATATGAAGAATTTAAGATACAAAACAGATGAACATAAGGGAAGGGAAGCAAAAATAATATGAAAACAGGAAGGGGGACAAAACATAAGAGACTTTTAAATACAGAGAACAAACTGAGGGCTGCTGGAGGGGTTGTGGAGCAGGGGTGGGTTAAATGGATAAGGGATATCAGGAAGGACACTTGAGGGATGGGCACATAGGGGATGAATCACTGGAATCTACTCCTGAAATCATTGTTGCACTATACAATAACTAACTTGGATGTAAATTAAAAAATAAATAAGTAAATAAAAAACTTCAAAAAAACAAATAAAATCTTACTTCTCTTTGAAAATAAATAAATAAACTTTAAAAAAATAATAAAATCTTACCCCAGAACCCAAAGTATAGGGAGAAAGTAAATTAGAATAGATCCCTTTAGTGATTTTTCATGGGCCAGTCTCAGATGAAATGATCCTCATTTTCTAGTCTTAGAATTATCAAAGATATAAGACAGGATCTCTTGAAAACATTCAAGCTGATAGTGATGCTGAATTAGCAGCTAGGGTATGTTGCCGGGAGCCGCACCGGCCTCTCTGGATGGCAACCACAGCAAGGAAGTGGCAATGTTTGCAGCTCCTGCCATGAGAAATGAAAACTGGTATCTCCTTCTGCTACTATTGGCTCATGTTGGATATAAGCCTGCTGGTATTGACCAGGCCTCATAATATTCCATATCAGACCCATATTCTGAACACAGATATCTCATAAGGAAAACAATATTCCTGCCTTTACAAAAGAGATTTTAGATGAAATCTCTATGGGTGATTGTCAAAAGGCTCTTTCTATGGGCCTCCTGGATTTGAGACTTAGGGGGTTAAGAACACAAGAATTACAACTGAGCCTGGCCCTGAGACCAAGGGCCTATTTTGGGGTTAAGAGCAAAACATAGTTACCACATATATCTTTGCTAATTGGTGAAGCATAACAGTCCCTTCCTCAAGGCCTACTTTCCACAAACACCCTCTCTTACACTGGCAGCTGGGATGAGGATAAATAACAGTAGCTAAAACATAACCCAGGGGCAAAAGACTGACTCATTCAGGGCCCCCATGATAGTCTCCACAAACAAACCAATTCAGAAACATTCATCCTCTTGAGAGCCAGACAAAATACTCCTAACTTATCTATATACAATTTGACCTATATGTTATCCTGTTTTTCACTAAGAACATTCTGTTATTTCCTTGGTCGGAATAATTCTGCAATTGATATCACAAAAGGCCTCCCATTGTAAGAAATTCCTCTCTATGACTTCATCTTGTTGCTGAACTTTTAAATAAAGACACAAAAACCGACAGGACAGAGATGCCTGCCTGGTGATCAGAAAGAATCTCGGGGCTCTCTCACTCTCTCTCTCTCGCTGACACCGTCCATCCTTCAGGGACCCCTGGACCTGCCGGAGCCGGCTCGGCCTCCGGCAGTATGTGTCTAGAATTTAGACCATATCAGTCCTCCCTGCTCATCCTTCGCCCAATTCTTCCAAGCAGGGTCTTTTTTTCCCCACTGGCCTCTCTTCCTTTCATGTGCCAAATGATAACATAGGCTTGCCTTTCATTGTCATATTGCCTCCTGTTTCTATATTGATCAAATCAATTCTGATTATTTTGAAAGCATTTTATAGTTGAATGTTATGTTCAATTCTGGAGATTTTGTCCTATGCCCTTGTATTGATATTACTTCAAAATTATATATACCTATATTCTTCACACCTGTGACCAGCCTAAATTGTTGTGAATCGAAACTTAGTAGAAGAAGTTGGGAAGAAAGGCTTTAGTTGGAAGTGAATACATAAAACCAGCAGCCTGGACACTCCGCACAAGAGGAACAATGACTGCATGACCACAGAGGTCATTTTTTTCACCACAAGTCTGGCTCATGGAGGAGAAGAGGGTTGCCTTGCTGAAGGAAGTGGTTATCAAATCAGGGTATTACCAGATATGGACTGTTACTTTTAAAAACATTCAGTGAGGTTGTGTTTGAGTTAAATCATTAAGTACTCTCCAGCCAGTGAGCAGATGTGAGGTAGCATCACTTGTCTCTGGCAGACCAAGTCACTTAGTCTGTTCCAGAAAAAAAAATTATTTATAAAAGCAATAAACCTTATCAGCCATGTGAACAATCTCCCCAAAAGAAAAGAGTTTACCTAAGAACAGAAAGAAGTTTAATAACTAACGCTAGAGTTCAGCTTGCCATATCCCACCCTCTGGTCCCCAATAATTTACATTCCTCCCAGATGGGAAATACATTAAGCCCTTCCCAAGGTCCCCCAAAGTCTCATTTCATTACAGCCTCTGTTTAAGTTAAATCTTTCATTTACATCTCGTTAGCTTAAAGTCCAAGTTCTTATCACCTTCATACCAAACTACAGGGCCTAGAGGTGTAAGAATCAGGAATTCAATGAAAGGTCCAGTGTATGATGACTGAAGAAGTCATGAGATGAGTTTATTAACTAATATCCAGATAATAAAGTGTGTAAATGTCATTGGATCCCTGGAGTTAGAGATAGGGAAGCACATAGATCTGGTGACATTTACAGTCATTTAGCTAGAAGGACATGATGCTATTTTTTCAACCCACAACTAACTTAGCCAGCAGGACACTGAGAAGGCACACCTTCACCATTCTTCACCCACACAAATAAAAATGAAGTTACTATTATTGATGTCACCTGCACTCCACTTATTTATATTTTACATACTTACATGGTATGTACCAGAATACTTTATAGAATTAATTTCATTTCTAATGAATTTATATTCTAGATGGTTTTATTGTCCATCTCTTACTCTTTCTCTTTCCACACCCTCCCTCCTTTCCTCTGTACTCTACTCTCCCTATCTTGAGTTTTTAGCCACCTCCACCCCAGCAATTTAGGTTCCCCATTGAAACCTCAGTTCTCTAATGGCCATCCAGGTATATTTTGTTGTAGTGGTGTCTGAAACAACAACTCTGTCAGAGAAGTCATGCTTGGCTTGCTTCAGCTCCATTTGTGGGGAAGCTGTGCTATATGCTCATCTCTCTATATCTATAGTACACAAGTGTTTAGAAACATTTTCCTCAATCTCCCCTAAAACCAGGAGAAGACCAACCTCAGCCCCTAGCCAACCTCAGAAAGCCCATCTTTCACTCTTTCCTGCATGGAACACTTTTGTTTTTGTTCCCCCACTTAGTAGCTAAATATATAGGGAATGAAGCCTGCCTCCAGACATGGAATTCAAGACTTTAGCCTTAATCTCCATATGCATTTCTGGTTTTTTGAAGTTCTGTTTAGTATTTTAACACAACCATGTTTTTTTAAATCTTTTATTTATTTGTTTATTTATTTTTAGTATATTGCTTTGTATAGCCTTCATAGTGGTCGCTCTAGGTGTTGAAAGGCACACATGTAATTTATCACAGTCTACTGGCATTGACTGATATTTTACCAATCTGAGTGAAGTATAGATTCCTTACCCTTAGTACCATTAGTACTCCTTACTCTTTTCATGTTTTAAATATAATTATATTAAGTATTTCTTCTACATATTTTGAATGCCACTTCAAATGGGACTATAACTTTTACTTCAATCATCAAATATGAGTTAAGGAATTCATAAGGAGACAGAGAAGATAGTTTATTTAGAACAATTTCTACCCATTCTGTTGCTGTTCTGTCCTTTCTGAAATCTCAAGCCTTCTGCTATCATTTTCTTTCTGTTCAGGAACCTTCCCTTCATCATTCTTATCCATTCTACCCATTTTTAAAAATTTTATTTATTTTTCAGAAAGAGAGAGTGAGCAGGCAGGGGCAGAGAAAGAGAGAGAATCCCAAGCAGACTCCATGCTGCCAGCACAGAGCCCAACATAGGGCTCAAACCCATGAATGGTAAGATCATGATCTGCCACAAAATCAAGAGTCAGACCCACTGAGCCATTAATGCACCCCTAACCCATTCTACACGTTTTAAGGATAAATTTTTTAGTGACAACATTTTCTTAGTTTTCCTCTGAGTGTCTTTTTTTAATATATGGATTTTTTAAAATGTTATTTGTTTTTGAGAGAGAGAGATAGAGAGAGTGAGTAGGGGATGGGCAGAGAGAGAGGGAAACAGGATCTATTATGATAGAATTCCCTTCTTCATCTCTTCTTACAGTTTTTATTTTATTTTATTTTTTCTTAAATAGTTGTCAAGTTGGTTTACATTTAACACCCAGTGCTCATCCCCACAGTGCCCTCCTCCATGCCCATCACCCCCCTTCCCCTTCCCCCCACCCCCATCAGTCCTCAGTTTGTTCTCAGCATTCAAGAGTCTCTCATGGTTTGCCTTCCTTCCTTTCCCCCACTATTCTCCCCCCTTTTTCTCTTTTTCAATACTTCCAACATCTGATTCATCTTGATATTGGTATCAGTTGATTGTCTTTTCTCATTTAAGTTGTTCTTTTCCTAATTACCACTATGACAGAAGCAATATTTATTGTATCCTGGAAATTTTGCTATTATGTTGGGAGACTCTGGGTCCTATTCAAACCTTTTCTTTTAACAGGCGGTCCCCCTTTTCAGGATTAGCATGCATCCTGGCCTACTTTTTTGATCTGTGTTCTAAAGACAATTTTGTTTTCAGAGCCACTGGCAGTGCTATTCTAGTCTGTTTCATTCACTTTGTACCTCTGGGGCTCCCACTCAGTTTCACCTGGTGTTATCCATGGGAATGGACTCCCATGGGCCAACTGGTGCTACTAGGTGGATGATGGGCTCAATCAGCCTGGAGAAGGGAATTTCCATTTGTTGGTCTCCAGCCTCTCCGGTGCTGAAAAGTTTCTTCCTTGTTCTTTGCTGGTGCCACAGCGAGAGAAAAGCACCTACCTGGGCTGCCTTTTTTGCTTCTGGGCACAGAATGTCAGGAAGTATTGGGCCTGGGTCACTCTGCCTCAAGGTGACCAAGAGGCACTGGGCCTGCTAGTGCAGTGGGGTGGGGGTGGGGAATGGGTTTCCACACCGAGCCTTTTTTAGCTCTGGCGTGGGCAGCATGTGCCCTCTGGCAGCCACTTTTTGTTTGTTCTTCCTTTTTCATTTGTCCACCACTTCTGCAGCTGTGGGGTTGATGAATGTATCCAATTTCACTTTGACCAGAAGTCTCCTTCATTTATCTCCTTGTCATTATTCTGTGTGTTTGATGTTTTGGGTCTGTACTTTTTATCGTGATCTCATTTTTGTTAGGGATTTTTTTTCTCTTATGGGAGTCCTGTGTGCCACTGATTATACAAATGCCCCTAATAAGTGGCTATGTTTCTTCTATTATAGTTCCAGAAATTTCATGATCCTGTGTCACTTGTAGGTTAATGTTTTACTTTGGTATTTTTACAAAAGTAGGAGGTCATTATTATAGTTCATTTTTATCAATGAAATAGATACTTTCATTTGCAGTAATGAATAAGGAAAAGGAAACCACAAAGACATGTCAGAACTTCACTTATTTGTCGATGCTGTGGCAACTTTTTTGCTCAATCAGTTAATAGTTTTCAAATACTGGGAGGACATTTTCTCACGTTTTTGTGCTATTTACAATGGATTGGCTACAGACATGATATCCTTCTAAGCTTAATCTGCATCCACCACTTTCTTAAGTCTAAACCAGGGTCTGCAAACTGTAGGCAGTGGGTCTGCCACCTGTCTTCGCAAGTAAGGTTTTATTGGAAACCAGCCACATTCATTTATTTATATATTGTCTATGGCAGCTTTAGCACCACAATAGCAGAACTGAGGAGTTGTGACAGAAACCATACACCCTACAAGCCTGAAATATCTTCTATCTGGCCTTGAAAAAAAAATTGCCAATCTCTGACCTAGACAATCAATCAAACAATAAGTTCAGTCCTGATTTATAGTATTTGCTAATTTCCTTAGTGTAAATATTTTCACCATGGCTGATTTCAAATTACTAACCTGATGTCACTGAACAAAGAGTTGGAAAAAGATGTACAGTAGAACACCCTTACGTAGCATTTTCAATATATATCTACAAATGTTGTAAATAACCCCAAGAGCATATACATTGGTAACATGTAGTAAAATAATTAGAAAGTGAGAAATTCCTAGTATTTATTTCTTTTGTTTTTAATATTAATTAAAAACAAAGTTTAAATGATTTAATTTTTTAAGTTTATCTATTTTCAGAGAGAGAGCATGAGCAGGGGAGGGGCAGAGAGAGAGAGAGGGAGAGAGAATCCCAGGCAGGCTCCACACTGTCAGCACAGGGCAGTGTGGGGTTCAATCCCACCAGCTGTGAGATCATGACTTGAGCCAAAAATCAAGAGTTGGATATTTAACTGGCTGAGCCACCCAAGTACCCCTACATGATTTAATTTTGAATAAAAGCTGTGCTTAACAACTGACTTGCAAAATTCATGAAGCAGTTTGCTCTTATAAGCTTGTATGAGCTGGCTTGAGTGAAACACTGGTGATATGCATAAAATAATTCTAGCGTCTTCGGTGTGGTGTGTTCTCTTCAATATTAAATTTCAGCTTCGACTCAGCTACAGCTGGGATTTCCCTCCTTATTTCTGATATCTTTAGGTCACTTTTCTTGAATTTTTAGCTCTTTTTTGTATATTTTATTGTGATAACCTTCCAGTAGTTTTATATGTTTAGTGTAGGTAGAGGTACTTCCCAAGAGACTTCATGTTGCAACACTGATAGGTAGCGTGATCTTTTACATTCTTACCACTTATTCCCTACCCTGTAAATGAATGTTTTGTCTTTCATCCTAGAGCTTCATTTGCTGACACCACAGATAGAAATTATGGGAGTTTCTTGACATGGCCCCATAACTGGTGGCAGACATTAAGATTTCACACTATATCAAGGGACAAGTATGCAGGTTTGGGCCCAGAACAACAAGAGGTACATTCCGGGAGGAAGGAGGAAGTTGGAAGCTGGGTTTAAATAATACCAGTCAGATTCCTGGCAGGAATAAGATGGCAAACTCAAATTGGTTAGTTTGAAGAGAGTTTAATAAAGGATCTATTGGCAAAGCTATGGTCATCAGAGTGTAGTCAAACCATAGGGACAGAGAGGTATCCTGGGCTAGAGAGAGCAGAAAGTATTGTTACCCTCCACAAACCTGAAGGGGTGAAGGAAAAAAGTGATAAAGGGGCCCCGGAGGCAGAAAGTGCTGTGGAGAGAGCCACCTGATAACATGTGTGACCTTCTAGTTAAGTGGCACTGCCAGTCTTCTGTGACCTACCCAGAGATGGAGTGGGGGGCAGGGGACATAGGTTAGCCCACTTTCCTCTCTTCCTCCAATCCCCTGATTATGCTCTTTGATACTCAAAGCAAGCCGGAGTTAGGAGGTAATTCAGTGTGGATCAGCTGCTGGGAGCTCAGAGAAAGGCAGAGAAGAGAGGAGAATAAATACAGAGGATCAATGGAAGATATGTGGTGAAGAAGGAGTCATGGAAACTGAGAGAAAGACAGCCACAGTTTGGAGGTGATGCAAACTCAAATCAGCCATTTGAGTGGTTTCTCCCATTGTCAGAAAATCAAAAACAAGAGTGATTTGGAAAGGAAGCTCATCCTACACTGGCTGGGTTTCAGGACTATTTATATTAAAATGAAATTCATGGTTGTTTATATGGAGTCAAATCCATCCCAGTCTTTTTCTCTCTCCCTCTCTCCCTCTCTCTCTCTCTCTCCCTCTCTCTCGCTCTCATTCGCGCTCTCTCCTCTCCTTGCACACACAAGGTGTAAGATTTTGAATGATCGTAATTCTTGGTTTATGACTTGCTCTCTTTCATCTAAGTTTACTCTTTACCTTTTTTTGCTTGTTTGTTTTCAATAATATAGTAAGATCTGGTGAATCCAACACCTAGCACATGTATGAGAACCTTGGCAATAAGTTTACAATATATCCAAATCCATTAGGTCAAGCTTACTAATTGTGGTGTTTAAATCTTCTGTATCCTTTCTCTCTCCTGCATGACCTATGAGGAATTGAGAGTCATAAATTAAATGTCTTAGTAATAAAAAATATATCCTACTACAATGGCTTTTTTTATCATCTTCTATTCACATATTGTATTAAATGTTATACTATTTTTGAGGTTATTGTATTAGATGCACATATACTTATAGTTGCTATGTTTATCTTGATAAGGTGAATGTTTATCATTACATGAGTCCTTCTGTCCTACAATGCTTTTTTCCTTAAAATTTACTTTTTAACTTTAATATATCCATACCAATTTTATTTACTTAATACTTGCATGATATACCCTTTCCATCTTTTGCACTCAATCTCTGAAGTGACCTTATGTTTTTAGTCATATGTCTCATAAACCATATCACTTGAACTTATATTTTTCTAATCAATCTGTCGATCTCTATCTTTTAATCACAAATTTAATGCATTTACATTTACTAGAATTAATGAGATATATAGACCTTTTATACCATCTCATGTCTTACATTTCATTCTCTTCACGATTTCAACAGCTTTTTTTCACTGGTCACTAATTTCTGGAATCCATGCTAGTATGTGTATGAAGCCTCTAGCTACTGCCTGGCAGGTGGCTCTCTTCTGACCTCTGCTCTGAAACATGTTTTCAGAATCTGTTCAAGTTTAGGTTGCTCATTTTTAACATCTTCCTTCATGTAGGAATTATTATTGCATACCCAGCCTTTTGCAGATATTAAGACTCTGTCTTGGCTTTCATTATAGCTTGCCTCTGGACTCCAAATCCCTTGTCTTCATGCAAATTGCATCTCTTTAGACACTGCCTATTGATAGGGATTCCTTGATTGCTTGTATTTTTTCAGGAAAACTTCTAAAAAGTAATTACAAACATCCTTGAAACATTAACTTGATGAGTTCTTTTCAGATAAAGTTATCTGTTGAGAATTATGTGGGTGCTCCAAAGTATACCCCCTTGATAATCCTCCCTGTTTGAGAAAAGTAAATTAGGTTATGAGGGAGGACTTACACACTTAGCTCTTGCAGGAGGAAAAAACTATCTGGAAAAGGTTCTAGACAAGATTTGTGGTGAAAAGAAAGTATGATGATAAATAGCCTTTGCAAAAGCTCATTAATATCACTAAATATATTTTTTTTCCAAAGAGTGAGGACCATGTGGGGAGGCAACATTGCTTGACTTAGTAAGTCCAAGCTACTAATAACCACAAATAAAATATACAGTAGTAGCTGGGGGGAAGAGAAAGAAGGTGGAGTGAATTTCCATTCAAAATAGGAACAGAAATATAACATTGCAAAGAATAAATTCGACAAAGAAACATAAATATTTAAATTTTTAATTACAGACTTTACCATGGAGTAATTGAGGAGATATACCATGTTCACAGATGGGAATATAATTTTGGACTTAATGTATTTTCAAACAAAATCCACATAAGAATGAGAATACAAACCATAGATTAAATAAAAGTACTAAATTTAATGAATTTGATAGCTATACTCTAGTTATATAAAAATAAGTCCTTTCCTTAGGAAATACACACTATGGTATTTCAGATAAAGGGCAGATATTACAGATAAAGGGCCTGTACAATTTCCAAAAAAAAATGTATATATATATATATAGCAATTTTCAAAAAAGTTATATATATACACATATAGTATATATACTCTCTTATTCTTCCAACTTTTCTCTATGTTTTACATTTTTACAACTAAAGCAGAAAAAAACTAAAAAATTAAAAATTTTATAAAAATATACCCCTATAAAATAAAAATAAAATTCTATGAAAAGAGGATAGAAAACTAAAAGATTCTAAAAGTTATTAAAAATAATAAATGAGCAAAACTAAGTACAGGCATTATCTTCTCTTACTGCAAACTTTACTTTTTTTACTTCTCTATACACTGTTATACTTTCTAAAGAACATTCTTATTCTCTGATTGTTTCTTTTTTCACAGCATTTCAAATCCTTCTGAGAATAATAATTGTTTGTTTAGGTTGTTTTTGTTCCCTGCCTTACCTCTGAGATAATTTTTTCCCTTTATCATATTGTTGGATTTCCAAAAAAATATATTCTCTTCAATGGTTATTCGTTCATTTTTTTAAATGAGGCATCTTACATGGTTTAAGAGATTGTAGCATTAAGGGGCTTATAAAAAGATGGGCTTTGGGCTTAACTTGGCTGATAACTCACTGGAAATATAATGTGAAGTTTCTCTCTAGATAACTTCTATATGCAAAAAGCAAGCTTTCAGCCTCTTGGGGGATGGAAGGAGGGTATAGTAAATAAATGACTGCCTAGATTCTACTGTGGGGGAGGGCCAACCATTCAGTAAAGATGCTAAAGATGTTTTCAATTAATTCCCATAAGTGTACAAGATTTTAAATGACTAAATAAATGAATGATGGTACAATAATATAAATCCTTCAGAGCAATGTTTTAGAAAAACATTTAATGACAAAGCAAAATTGTTTATCATATGTTAAATTAAAAAGTAGTTACCAATTAACCTATTTACTATGATCTCAACCCTCTAAACATCTTTTTATTTAAATCTATATCTACATTTAATATCTTCAAAGCCTGGAAGGAAAAAAATGTCACTCAAGGATCTACAATAAAGAATACAATAGAATACAATAAAGGTGATCTTGTTTTCTCCTCCTCTTGCTTCAAATCTATTGCAGTTGGCTTTAAAAGTACAGCAGTTAAAAGAAATCTGCATGTGGAGTATTAGTCACAATATATGGAACTCTTGAAGTTGATTGACCAAATTCTTTCCCTTTGTTCTTCTATACCAGGCTTGTGGTACCACCTACTGTCAAGGCAACACAGTTACAGTTTTCAATCTCATTTGAACTGCTAAACACACTTCTCAATCTTTTTTTAAAAATTTATTTATTTTGGGGGGCGCCTGGGTGGCTTAGTCGGTTAAGCGTCCGACTTTTGCTTAGGTCATGATCTCGCGATTTGTGGGTTCGAGCCCCGTGTTGGGCTCTGTGCTGACTGCCAGCTCAGAGCCTGGAGCCTATTTCAGAGTCTGTGTCTCCCTCTCTCTCTGACCCTCCCCTGCTCATGCTGTCTCTCTTTCTCCTAGAAATAAATAAAAATATTTTTTTTAAAAAAAGAAAAATTTATTTATTTTTATTATTTTATTTTAATTCCAGTATAGTTAACTAACATATAGTGTTATATTAGTTTCAAGTCTACAATATAGTGATTCAGCAATTCCATACATCACCCAGTGCTCATCACAGTAAGTGTACTCTTAACCCCTTCACCTATTTCACCCATCCCTCATCCACCTCCCCTCTGGTAACCATCAGTTTGTTCTCTACAGTTTTTTTTTTTTTTAATTTTTAATGTTTATTTTTGAGAGAGAGGGAGACAGAATGTGAGTCAGGGAGGGGCAGAGAGAGAGACACACACACAGAATCCAAAGCAGTCTCCCTGCTCTGAGTTGTCAGCACAGAACCTAACACGGGGCTCAAACTCACAAACTGGAGATCATGATCTGAGCTGAAGTTGGACGCTTAACCGACTGAGCCACCCAGGTGTCCCAGTTTGTTCTCTATAGTTAAAAGTCTGATGGGGCGCCGGAGTGGCTCAGTTGGTTAAGCGTCCAAATTCAGCTCAGGTCATGATCTCACCGTTCATGGGTTCAGCCCTGCGTAGGGCTCTGTGCTGACGGTTAGCTCACATCCTGGAGCCTGCTTTGGATTCTGTGTCTCCCTCTGTCTCTGACCCTACCCTGCTCATGCTGCCTCTCTCTCTCTCTCAGAAATAAATAAAACATTAAAAAAAAAAAAGTCTGTTGGGAGTTGTTTGTTTTGTATCTTAAATTCCACATATGAGTGAAATCACATCGTATTTTTCTTTCCCTGACTGACTTCTTTCACTTAACATAATACTCCTTAGCTCCATCCATGTTGTTGCAAAAGGTAAGGTTTTCTTTTTAATGGCTGATTAATATTCCATTGTGTCTGTACACCACACCTTATTTTTCCATTCATCTAGCAATGGACACTTGGGCTGCTTCCATAATTTGGCTATTGTAAATAATGCTGCAATAAACATAGGGGTGTATATATATTTTCAAACTGGTGCTTTCATACTTCTCAATCTTTTCACCTGGACTTGTCATCAACTTTTCTTATTTCACTCAAATATAATTTAATACTTTTAAAAAAATCACTTAAAAATTAACACAATAAATTTATATCATATTTCACTTAAAAGTGAGAAAAACAGAGACAAAGAAATCTCTCACACTCTCCACATGATCGAAACCTTGAACCCATAAAGACTAGGGTATTCAGAGGTCGAAATAGAAACACTGACAAGGATAGCACACTCTCTCTCATGGGAAAAGGGAGTTGTCAGAAGTGTTCACCTCATGCTGGTACACATACAAGCCCTGCCTCTCGCAGCCAGAAATGACCATGGCTAATTATCTCGCTGTGAGAAGAGAAGTTTTACCAACCACAAAGGATGGTAGTACATAAGATAAAGATAGTTTCAGGTTTCTAACTTGTGCAGATTCTGTCTAATATACATTCATACAGTCAAGCCTATGTGTGGATGTTTATTTATAAATTATTTATTTTTACTTACTCATCATCTACTTAATAGATGCCACACATTACAATAAGTGCTGAGAACACAGAGATGGCCACGCAGACCTTGCCCTTAGTGAGGTGACAGAAAAGGACATAGCAAAAACAGCACAAATTTCTATCTTCTGAGAAAGGGCTGGTCCTGGAGAAGATTGAAGTGAAGAAAGATCTAGGCAGACCCATATTCATTTACTTCTTTTGAATAATGGAAGTGGGGATTGGGGATCATAAAGACCCAGGCGCTATTAGAGGCAGTGTTGTATAATGGTTAAGCACACCCTCTGGAACCAGACTGCCTATGTTTGAATTGTGGCTTCTCCATTTACTAATGTTGCAACAACACACAAGTTAACTCCTCTGTATCAGTTTCATCTGTAACTGTGAATGATGATTACCATACTTCCTCAAAATATTGTTGTAAGGATTCAGTGAGCCAATATTCATAAAGTATATAGAAAGGTACTAGGGATATAGTAAGTTCTCAATAATAAAAATAGAATAATAGAAACAAAAATATAGAGTAATATGATAGGAGACACTTTGTGCTAGAGTTCTACCATTCCCTTGGTTTCCCTAAGAAAATAAATTAGCCTCCAAACAACTGGGAAGGCATCTATGCACACTTCCCTTACTCCCAGCCTTATTTTCTTTTAATCCACTAGTACATCATGTTGCTTGACCCAGAAACTGTAAGAATCAGCTGCTCATTAATGGGTCTGAAGTCATCACTTATTTTCATTGTTTAGAGTCCAGATGAGGAGCACAGCTGGGTTATAAATGATTTCATTTGACTCTGATGTTCATTTGACCCCTTATGCAAGAGCCATCTCCCAGATTTCCCAACTGGGAAACACATTAAACTCCTGATATTTATATTCACTTACATCTTGCAATACCTGCTAGTGCCAGGCCACCTCTGACCTGTTTTAAGATCAATGACCTGATTGTGATTTAGAGACCTGAAATGGTATCTGTCCCCTCATCCTACTGCTGATCCTATCGTGTCCCTGTGGGGTTAGGGCAATCTTGTAGAGGCAAGATCAGGGAAGATACACATACACACAAAGGGGCTTCCCACAACTACTTCCCTTCCCCAAAACTCTGACACCTAAAGCTAACACTCAACTCTGACACTCAAGTAAAGACATTAATGATGAAGAAACTTTACAGAGCTGTTTTCAACGATAATGGTTTCTTCTCCAGCCAATGAGAGAAGTAGGTGTGAGGCAGTATCACTTGTCTCTAGCAGACTAAATTACTAAGAAGGTCAACAAGAAGCATAAAGCTGCAATTATGGGGAAAATAGCATAAAATAAACATATCAAAAATATGTAGAATCATTAGGAATTACAAACATCTGTGAAGTCATATAATAAAAGAGTTACTGAAAAGAGGTTCTATATTCTAAGATTCACAGTACAATTTAAATCCGTTGAGCTTTAGTACAGAAATCGGTTGCATTTTTATACACCAATAATGAAGCAACAGAAAGAGAAATCAAGAAACTGCTCCCATTCACAATTGCACAAAAAACCATAAAATACCTCGGAATAAACCTAACCAAGGATACAAGAGATCTGTATGATGAAAACTATAGAAAACTTATGAAGGAAATNTGTTATGTGGAAACTAATTTGACAATAAACTATTTGTAAAAAATAAAATAAAATAAAATAAATAAATAAAAAATAAATAAGTTGAGCTTTAAAGAGTTGACCATGTGATTTTAAAGAACTATCAGCAAGGGTAGATGGGCAAAAATAACCACCATAATTATCTTTTCTGTCACCACATCTATTCATTTTGTAATGAGCATTCTAATACACTTTGCTTTTTTTTCTCTGATTATTCCTTTTATCAGAGAACAGCTTCTTGTTTTGTGAAAGCAACTGTTACATAGAAACTACTGAATATACAGTTTGGGAATATAACAGAACTATTTTCTAGCATCAGGATAAGAGCAGCAATGGAATGAAGGTCATTCAAATACAATAGAATGTAGTGGTCCACAATCCAGACCTCTTTGATACACACAGAACCTCAGCAGCCACAACAGTGATGACAAAATGCTCTTCGGCAGATCGGAGGCGACATCACATGCCTCTGGAAGATTCGATCACAAAGAAAGCAGATAAGAAAACTATATTTGGAGAAATTGGAGAGATGCTGTTTAAGGATACAAACTTGCAACTTGTAAATAAATCAGTCCTGGAGAACTAATGCACAGTGTAGTGAATATAGACAATAATATTGGATTATAACCACCAAACATCAAAAAAAAAAAAAAGGAAAATATCATGTAGAAATTTTTCTATTTGTAATTGAAATAAGAAGTAGAATAACAAGGAATGAAATTAAATATATGGAGAGAATCATGAAAAAGTTAAGAAATTTAATAGATGTCCATAGAAAATATAGATAAATGGAACAATATACCCTGTTCCTAGATGGTTTCCAGATTCTCTCCATCTCTCTGTCTCTGTCTTTACAGCTTTATTGATATATAATTGACATACAATCAACTGCTCATATTTAAAGTGAATAATTTCATGAGTTTTGACATATGCATATACCCTTAAGGTCATCACCACAATCAAGGTAGTGAAAACATCCATCATCCCTAAAACTTCTTTGTGACTCCTTATAAACAATCTCCACCCCCAATCCCCAACAATCACTAAACTGCTTTCTTTCACTGTAAATCAGTTTGTATTTTCTAAAACTTTGGGTTTTTTCTTTTCCAAATTTTTATTTAAATTCCAGTTAGTTAACACATGCATTGCAATATTGGTTTCAAGAATAGAATTCAGTGATTCATCACTTAGATACAACACCCAGTGCTCATCATAACAATTGCCATACCTAATACCCATAACCCATCTAGCCCATCCCCCACCGACCTCTGTCCATCAACCTTCAGTTTGTTTTCTATCATTAAGTGTCTCTCATGATTTGTTTCCTGCTCTCTTTTTTCCCCTTCTCATATGTTCATCTGTTTTGTTTCTTAAATTCCACATATGAGTGAAATTATGTGGGGTTTGTTTTTCTCTGACTTATTTTGCTTAGTATAATACACTCTAGTTCCAGCCACATCATTGCAAATGGCAAGATTACATTCTTTTGGATGACT
>NW_027528611.1:5470092-5473223 GCF_008692635.1 Crocuta crocuta | reverse complement strand
CTTGGTTATTGTTGATAATGCTGCTATAAATCTAAAACTTTAAAGTTTTTATTGTTTGTTTGTTTGTTTGTTTTTTAGAGAAAGAGATCATACAAGCAGGGGAGGGGCAAAGAAGGAGGGAGAGAGAGATTCTTACGCAAGGCTCCATGCCCAGTGTGGATCTTGACATGGGGCTGGACCTCACAACCATGAGATCATGACCCGATCCAAAATCAAGAGTCAGATACTTAACCAACTGAGCCACCCAGGTGTTCCTATAAATCTGAAATTTTAGATAAATGAAATCATACAAGAACACTTATTTCTGTCTTCTTTCATTTAGCATAATAATTTTGAAATTCAGCCATGTTGCATATATTAATGATTTCTTCCTTTTTATTGTTGTGGAGTAGTTCATTAGATATAGACCACAATTTCTTCATCCATTCATCTATTGATGAATATTTGTGTTGTTTCTAGTTTTTTATTATTATGAATAAAACTTCTATAAATATTCTGTAGAAGTATTTGTATGTACATATATTTCCCCTTCTCTTGGGTAAATAGCTATGAATGGAATGCTTTAAAAAGTAGGGTATGTTTTGTTTACCTTTTGTAAAAGCTGCTATTTTCCAAAGTAATTTTTGGTGTCATTTTACATTCTACATCAGTGTAAGAGAGTTCTCACCCTTGTCATAACCTGGTATGGTCACACTTTTTAATATTTGCTGTTTCAATGAGAACATAATGCCATTTCATTTTGAACTCAATTTGAGTTTTTATAATGGCTTATACTGTTGAGCACTTTTCATGTGCTTGTTTGCCATCTGTATATCTTCTTTGATGGAAGTGTTGCTTCAAATCTTTTGACCATTTTTATTTTTTTAATGTTTATTTATTTATTGACACAGAGAGAGAGACAGAGAGAGAGAGAGAGAGAACTTGGGTGGGGGAGGGGACAGAGAGAGGGAGAGAGAGAATCCCAAACAGGCTCCACGCTATCAGCACAGAGCCCAATGCAAGGCTCCATCTCACAAACTACAAGATCATGACCTGAGTTGAGATAAAGAGTAAGATACTCAACGGACTGAGCCACCCAGGCTCCTCCTTCGCCATTTTTAATTGGGTTGTTTTTGCTCTTATTACATAAGTATTCTTTATGTATTAAAGATAAAAGTTATTTGTCAGATGTTTGTAAATATTTTTCCCACTCTATGGCTTGCCTTTTTATTTTTGTAATAGTATCTCTGGAAAACAGTTTTTGATTTTGATATAGTCCAACTCACTGATTTTTCTTTCATAATTTTATCTTTTTGTTATTACAAAATCTTTGCCTAGCCTGAAAACCCTTTGATTTTTTTCCTATGTTTTCTTATTGAATTTTAATAGTTTTCACTATTATGTTTAGGGCTATGATCTATTTTGAGTTAATTTTTGTACAGTAACGAATTTGCATTGTTGTGGCTGATTAAGTTCTTTTCCTTCAGTTCACTAAGGGCAAGGTCTGGGTGGACATCTTTTGTATTCTCAGTATTTATTATAAAGCCTGGTGTCTACTAAGCAAGAGACAAGGGTCTAGGTTCAATTTTTGTTTATTGAAATCTACTTGTCCCAGCACCATAGTGCCATATGTTATAAAGGTAATCATTCTTCCCGCTGAATTGCCTAGGCACCTTTGTCAAAAGTTGATTATATACATAAAGGACTATTTCTGGAATATCTATTCTGTTCCATTTGTCTATATATCTATCTTTACAATTATACTACATTGTCTCGATATAGCTATCTAAAAACATCTTATAGGGACACCTGGGTGGCTCAGTTGGTTGAGCGTCTGACTTCAGCTCAGGTCATGTTCTGACAGTTCCTGGGTTCAAGCCCTGTGTTGGGCTCTGTGCTGACAGCTCAGAGCCTGGAGCCTGCTTCGGATTCTATGTGTCGCTCTCTCTCTGTCCCTCCCCTGCTCATGATCTGTCTCTCTCTGTCTCTCAAAAATAAGTAAAAATAAATGTTAAAAAAATAAATAAATAAAAATAAAAACATCTTATAATTAGATATTATGACCCCTCCAACTTTATCTTTTTTCAAAATTGCTTTTGGTATTATATGTTCTTTGCATTTCCATATAAATTTAAGAATAAGCTGATTAATTTTTTTTTAAGAATTCCATGTTTGTTTTTTTATGTTTTATTTATTTCTAGGAGAGAGAGAGAGAGAGAGCGTGAGCAGGGGAGGGTCAGAGAGAGAGGGAGTCACAGACCCTGAAACAGGCTCCAGGCTCTGAGTTGGCAGTCAGCACAGAGCCCGACGCGGGGCTCGAACCCACGAACCGCGAGATCATGACCTGAGCGAAAGTCGGACGCTTAACCGACTAAGCCACCCGGGCGTCCCGCTGATTAATTTTTTTAACAAAGTCTGTACAGATTTGAACTGCAATTGTGTTGAAGCTACACATCAATTAGAAAAGCACTCATACATTAACAGTATTGATTCTTGCAGTTCTGAACACAGTATATGTTTCTATTTACTTGGGTATTTTTAAATTTCACTCAGCAATATTTTGCAGTTTTCAGTATGCCGGCTGTAGACATTTTCTGTCAAGTTTATTCCTGAGTGTTTAATATTTTTGATGCTATTGTAAATGAAAGTTATCAATTTCAAATTTTGATTGTTATTGCAAGTATATAAAAATAAAATTAACCATATTTATTGAATGTGTATCCTGCAACCTTCCTTGACTCATTTTTTCCTTATACTGGATTTCTTTTGTAGAGTCCACAGATGTTCTATTATAGGAATTTAATTTAAATAAGAAGTTCAGGGGCACCTTACTGGCTCAAGTAATTAAGCATTCAACTCTTGATTTCAGCTCAGGTCATGATCTCAGGATCATGAGATCGAGCCTCACATCAGTCTCGGTGCTGAGCATGGAGCCTGCTTAAGATTCTCTTTCTGCTCTGCCACCACACGCTGTCTCTCCCTCTCTCTCTCTCTCAAATATAAATAAACAGGGGTGCCTGGGTAGCTCAGTCATTTAAGCAGCCAGCCTCTGATCAGGTCATGATCTCAGGGTTTGTGGGTTTGAGCCCAACATCACATTTGCACTGCAGTGTAGAGCCTGCTTGGGATTCTCTCTCTCTCTCTCTCTCTCT
>NW_027528611.1:5462411-5469992 GCF_008692635.1 Crocuta crocuta | reverse complement strand
CTCTCTCTCTCTCTCTCTCTCTCTCTCTCTCTCTCTCTCTCTGTCTCCCTCCCCTTTGCACTCTCTCTCTCAAAATAAATGAATACACTTTAAAAATAAATAAATAATTTGTTAAAAGCAAAATAAAAAATTAAATATGAGCAAAGTTAAAAGAGAAAGAGAGAGAGAGACAAACCTAGAAGCCAACTCTTAAATATAGAGAACAAACTGATGGTTACCAGAGCAGAGGTGGGCAAGGGCAAGGGGAGACGGGTTACATAGGTAGTGGGGATTAAAGGAGACACTTGTCTCCAATACAACAGGATGTTGTATTGAAGTGCTGAATCACTATATTATATGCTTGAAACTAATATTACACTGTATGTTAACTAACTAGAATTTTAAAAAACACACAAAAAAGGAAAAAAATAATATAAATAAATAAATAAAGGGGATTAAGGAGTGCACTTATGTGTTGAGCACTGGGTGTTGTATGGAAGAGTTGAATCACTATATTGTACAAATGAAATGATTATTACACTGTATAATAACTGGATTAAAAGTAAAGCCTAAGGAAAAAAAAAAAGGAATTGACAAACTACGGCCGGTGGGGCAAATCCAGACAACTACTGTATTTTGTACAATCTATGGGCTACCGTGTTATGGGCTAAGGATGACTTTTACATTTTTAAATGGTTACATTTTGTATTCTTGCGTAAGTATAAACATAATATCCTTGATTTTGTCTGGCCCTTTACAGAAAAAGTTAGCCAATTCTTACTTTTTTAAGGTTATTTATTCTGAGACTAAGACAGAGTGGGGGTGGGACAGAGAGAGAGGATGAAAGAGAATCCTAAGCAAACTCTGCACTATCAGTGTAGAGCTCTCCACAGAGCTCTAACCCATCCACTGTGAGATCATAACCTAAGCAGAAATCCAGTCTGATGTTTAAGTGTCTGACCCACCCAGGGGCCCCATAAATTCCTGCAACATAGTTTTATTCTGTCCTTTCCAACTGTCATGGTCCTTATTCCTTTCCTTGCTTTTTGCACTGGGTAGATTGACAAGAAGTAATTAGAGCAGAAATTTTTGCCTTAGTCTCATTCTTAGGGAGGAAGCATTTGTTCTTTCATCAGTAAATTCATGCTAGCAGTAGGTTTTTCTTGGATAAGCTTTTTAAGATTGAGAAAATCCCCTTCTATTCCTAGTTTATTAAAAATTTCTGTTATGAATAAGTGTTGGATTTTATCAAATATATTTTTCCATTAATTGAGTGGATAATTTTTGTTCTTTTGTCTGATAATATGGTGAAATAAACCATATTGGTTTATAAATACCAATTTACCATATTGGTAAATAAAATTCAACTTACCATGTTGGTAAATAAACCAATCAACATTGGTTGATTTTTGAATGCTCTAGGAAACTTGATTTCTTTATTTATTCCACTTGGTAATGCTGCATTATTTTATATATATATATAAAATATATACATATAGTTGGATTGATTTGCTAAAATGTTGATAAGATTTTTTACATCTATGCTCATGAAGGATATTGGTCTGTAAATTTCCCTTCTTGTTATTGATTTTGGTAAAGGATAACAACAGCATCATAGGATAAGTTGGGATGAATTCCGTCCTTTTCTATTTGCTATAACATTTTGTGCAATGATTTTATGTCTTCCTTAAATGCTTGGAAGAGTTTGCTAGTAAAAACACCCAGGTCTGCACTTACTTTATGGGAAGGCTTTCAGCTACAAATTCCATTTCTTTATTAGGTATAGGGCTGTTTTAGGTTATACCAATTTCTTGAGTGACCTTTGGTAGTTTGTATTTTTCAAAGGGTTTTCCCATGTCAACTAAGTGGTCCAATTTTTAAGGATAAAGTTTTTGATATATCTTTTTTATTATAATTTTAATTCACAATCTATAGCGATGGTCCTCTCATTCTTGATATGTACTTTGCGTTTTCTTCTTTCTTTCTGTCAGTCTCACTAGAGGTTTATCAAGTTTACTTGACCTTCCCAAAGAATTATATTTTTGTTCCATTGATTTTCTATTATTTTTTTAATTTCCATATCATTGATTTCTACTCCGATTTTTAAAATTTCCTTTCTTTCATGTAATGTGGGCTTCAGTTTCTATCCAATTTTCCAGGTTTTTAAGGTACAATTTTAGTCTATTGATTTGAGATCTTTTCTTATTTCTAGCATAAGCATTTAATCCTATAATTGTCCATAGAAAGACTGCTTTATGTGCATTGCATAAGTTGTGATATATTATGTTTTGTTTCATTTATCTCACAATACATTCTAAATCTTCTTCAGATTTCTCCTCTGACCCATGTTTTATTCATAAGAAGTGTGTATTTTTGGCTTACAAATAGTTGGTAATATATTTTTTAATGTTTATTTATTTTTAAGATAGAGAACATCAGCTGGGGGAAGCAGCGAGAGAGGGAGACAAAGGATTTGAAGCAGGCTCCACACTGACAGCAGTGAGACTGATGCCAGGCTCTAACTCACAAACCCCTGGGATCATGACCTGAGCCGAAGTTGGAGGCTCAACCAACTGAGCCACCCAGGTGTCCCTTTGGTAATACATTTTCACATCGATTTCTAATATCATTTCATTTTGGTCAATGAACAAACTTTATATGGTTTTAATCCTTATGAATGCATTGATCCTTAGATGCCCCTGCGAAGGAAGGAAGGAAGAAAGGAAGGAAGGAAGGAAGGAAGGAAGGAAGGAAGGAAAAGAAAAAAGTGTTTGATATAATTCAGAGTCCTCTCATTTCAAAATCATAAAATAAGAAGGTGTGTTCCATTGGAGAAAAAGGGAGGCATGAAGAGCTCCTATTTTATTAAAATACATTGCTATTGTTTAATCTTAAACCTATATACATGCTTCCTGATAATTTCAAAGTATAAATTTAAGGGGTGCCTGGGTGGCTCAGTCAGTTAAGCATCAGACTTTCAGTTTCAGCTCAGGTCATGATCTCACAGTTTGTGGGGTTGGCCTCATGTCGGGCTCTGTTCTGACAGTGCAGGACCTGCTTGGGATCCTCTCTCCCTCTCTCTTTGCCCCTTACCTGCTTGTGTTCTCTCTCTCTCTCAAAATAAATGAATAAACTTTTAAATGAATAAACAAATAAAATATAAATTTAAAATAAAATATCACTCTTTCTAATGGATCAGGAATGAGTGCATTAGATAATGGCAGAAGATAATGAAAGCTCAGTGTGAAAAAGAATAGCAGCTTGCACTGGAGTTGTAACAATGAGGGTTTCTTTTTTTAAAGCATGCAATTTTAGAGTAATGCTCTCTTACCTGTTTGAACATGTAGAAGACTCTGCTCCTCAGTCTTCAGGCAAAATCAGGCTTTAAATTCAGCTCTGCATCATGCTCTTTGTTTCTCAAACATATAAAACCACATCTCGGGTTGCATCATATTTTGGAAACGTGGAAGATATAGAGAAATAAGAGCTGGCCAGGCTCTAGGAAGGAATGCTGCCCTTTCCCAGTACAAGCCTGAGCAGGTGAGACGGAGAAGGGAAAGCCACAGCTTGCTTTGAATTTCTAAAGTGCAGTGTCTCCACCTGCTGGTATAAGTGACCCAATTAATATGCTTCTAGCTGTCATTCTTCCAGGATGGTAAGAGGGATCTTGAATTTCCAGTACAATTTTTGAAATATAATCTAGTTCTGTGAGGATGCGGCAATGAGAGTTTTGAATCATGCTACAAAGGAAAAGTTTTAAAATAATTCCTGGTTAGCAATCCCTTCCCCTAATATCCACTCCTCTTAGCTTCTGCTCAGATTTTCTTCTCTCTCCCTTGTCTCTCTTTCACACCCTCTCCCAGACCTCCTCCTCCACTACCTTTCCTGCCACGCCCAGCTTCCTGCATTAGCCTCCTTTTTTTCTGCATTGTTTTCTGCCTTCTGATATTTCAGATAAGAAATCTGGTTCCAGTCCTTTTATGTATACGCTATTTGTTAGTTAGCTTGTTTGTTTCCTTTCTAAAAGCTGTGAGCTCAATCTTTAATGATCATTGCTTTCTTTTCTTTTATTTCTGATCTTGTAATCAAAAAATTTCATCACTATGTATGTAACTATCTGTATATTTTTATTATTCCTGCTTGATGCCTTTAAGTTGCATGAATCTTATCCAACCAAAGACTAAAGTCTTCCTTTAACTCAGGAAACAGTTTTCTATTATTTCTTTAATTATATTCTCTTCTACATCCATTATGCAGAAATTGGAGGTTGCTGTATAGAACTTCCTTGGTAAATGTTCTCAATTTTGTGTGAATCAAGGTAGCTGGAACAAGGCTCCAGTTTTGTCTTGTTCTCTCTGGCTCCCACCCATCTATATTTTTATGATTATAAGACCATAACCTGAACAGTCTAACTGATAACTGCTTAGTACTTCTGGACCTGCCTTAAAGAATCATCCCTCATTACCTCCAATAATGAAAGTAGTTTAAAATGAAATCATTTTAACATTATCTTATTCTTTTCTCTCTCCTTTAAGGTTTCCAGTGTGTATATATATATATATATATATATATATATTTTTTCCCCCTTCTCTTGCCTGTCCTCTGTATCAACTGCTGTATCACTGTGGCAGACACACTTTGGAAAGAGCAAATGGTTAGAGGACCCAGTCCCACACAGGGCCCTCTCAGTAGCTTCAAGATGCATCTCGCCGCCTCTCTCAGGTGTTGTCTGTCAAACAGCTCAGCTGGGGCCAACACTGAGAAGTGACTAACTTGTAAAGATCGGTAGATGTGGCTTGTGTCTATGGACTGAATGCCCATGAAATCCACAAAAGACACACAAATTTTGAGGAAGGACTGCTTCATGAACTAAAGGGGGAAAGTANACCCACAAATAGGTGCCACTCTCCATGGAAAAAGAAGGATGACTCAGAGGGCAAAACCAAGAAACCAGAGAGAGAACAAAGTCACTGAGGATCAGCCATTGTTTCCTAGGCTGGCGGGCTGCCGCTTTCTGGGAAGGAATGCTGGCCCTTCCCAGTGCAGATCTGTGAACGTGAGAAAAATGAATTATTCCTAGTCCTTGAAATGTAATCAAGGAACTCCGGCTGGAGCTTTCAACCGGAATTCAGAACCACCATGGACCAGTGACTCCTTTTCACCTTCCACTTTCCTTTTTGCAAACAACAATATTTAGAGCAGTTATCCTGTGCCTGCCCCACAACTGTAAGCTGGGTGTTTTGGAGGCGTAGAACTTGTCTCTAGTCTCACGGACTCACAAATGAAGAGAAATTGTACCCCAGGAGTTGTACCTAACAGATTACAACGAGGAGCCTCGTCCTCACTTGAACCTGATTTAGACGATGATATTTGGGGCGCTGAGCTGATGCTGTAATGGAATGAGATTTGGAGGGACCTTGGGATAGGATGGATGTATTTTGCATGTGGGAGGGACATGGGACATTAGGGGCCAGAGGGTGGAGGCTCTCTAAGGTGATCCCCAATGAGTCACGCCCTTGTATAATCTCATCCCTTGAAAAGTAAAGGGAATTGTGACTTGCTTCTAAATTGACCATATAGTTGTGGGTTTATTTCTAGGTTTTCTAATTTGTTCTATTGATCCATGTGTCCATTTCTGTGCCAGTACCATACTGTCTTGATCACCATAGCATTCTAATGTAACTTTAGTCCAGAGTTGTGATGCCTCCAGCTTTGCTTTGCTTTTTGAAGGTTGCTTTGACTCTTTGGGGTCTTTTGAGGTTCCATACAAATTTTAGTTCTGTTTGTTCTAGTTCTGTGAAAATTGCTGTTGGCATTTTGATAAGGATTGCATTAAATGTGTACATTGCTCCACGTCATATAGACTTTTTAACAATATTTGTCTTTCTAATTCATGAGCATGGAACGCCTTTCCATTTCTTTGTATCATCTTCAATTTCTATCATTAGTGTTTTATAGTTTTCAGAGTACAGGTCTTTTACCTCTTTGGTTAAATTTATTCTTAAATGTCTTAATATTTTTGTGCAATTGTAAGTGGGGTTATTTTCTTAATTTTTCTTTCTGCTGCCTTATTATTGGTATATAGAAATGCAACAGATTTCTGTACATTGATTTTGTATCCTGCAACTTTACTAAATTTGTTTATCACTTCCAGAGGTGTTTTGTTGTTGTTGTTGTGGAGTCTCTCAGGTGTTCTAAATGGAGTATTATGTCATCTGCAAATAGTGAAAGTTTTACTTCTTCCTTACTGATTTGGATACCTTTTATTTCTTTTTGTTTTCTGATTTTTGTGGCTAGAACATCCAGTACTATGCTAAAGAGAAGTAGTGAGAGTAGACATCTTGTTCCTGACCATAGAGAAAAAATTATCAGTTTTTCTCCACTAAGGATGGTGTTAGCTCTGGGTTTTTCACATGTGGTCTTTATTATGTTGAGGTATGTTCCCTCTGAACCTACTTTGTTGAGGGTTTTTATCAAGAATGGATGTTATACTTTGTCAAATGCTTTTTCTGCATCTATTGAAATAATCATATGGTTCTTATCCTTTTTCTTATTGATGTGATATATCATGTTGATTAATTTGCTAATACCAAACCATGCTTGCAACCTAGGAATAAATCCCACTTGATTATGGTGAATGATTTTTTAAAAGTATATTGTTGGATTTGGTTTGCTAGTATTTTATTGAGGAAATTTTGCATCTATGGTCATCAGGGATATTGGCTCTTTTTTGGTAGTGTCTGTTTTGGTTTTCATACCATGGTAATACTGGCCTCATAGAATGAATTTGGAAGTTTTCCTTCCTCTTCTATTTTTTGGAATGGTTTGAGAAGAATAAGTATAAATTTTTCCTTAAGTGTTCCATAGAATTCACCTGTGAAGCCATCTGGTCCTGAACTTTTTGTGTTGGAAGTTTTTTGATTACTGATTCAATTTCTTTGCTAGTTATCTGTCTGTTCAAATTTTCTATTTCTTCCTGTCTCCGTTTCGGTAATTCTATGTTTCTAGGAATTTATTCATTTCCTCTAGGTTGTCCAATTTGGCATATAGTTTTTTATAATATTCATTTGAGTACTTTCTCTTTTTTAATTTTTTTAAATGTTTATTTATTATTGAGAGAGACAGAGCATGAGTGGGGAGGAGGGGTAGAGAGAGAGAAACAGAATCTGAAGCAGGCTCCGGGCTCTGAGCTGTCAGCACAGAACCCACAAACTGTGAGATCATGACCTGAGCTGAAGTCAGACACTTAACTGACTGAGCCACCCAGACGCCCCTTTCTCTTTTTTATTCATAAGTCTGGCTAGCAGTTTGTCAACTTTATTGCTTCTTTCAAAAACCGAGCTCCTCTCCACAATAGCTAAAACATGGAAAGAGCCTAAGTGTCCATCAACAGATGAATGGATCAAGAAGATGTGGTTTATCTATACCATGGAATGCTACATGGCAATGAGAAACAATGAAATCTGGCCATGTGTAGCAACATGGATGGACCTTGAGGGTGTTATGCTGAGCAAAATAAGTCAGGCAGAGAAGGACAAATATCATATGTTTGCACGTATAGGAGGATTAGGAGGAACTTGACGGAGGAACAAGGGGGAGAAG
>NW_027528611.1:5457882-5461335 GCF_008692635.1 Crocuta crocuta | reverse complement strand
AAATAAATAAAAGCTTAAAACACTTTAAAAAAAAAAACTTAAAAAAAAAACAAACTGAGATACTGATTTCATCGATTTGTTTTTTTGGTTTGGTTTGGTTTGGTTTGGATTGGGTTTGGGGTTTGTTTTAGTTTCTATATCACTTATTTCTGCTCTAATCTTTATTATTTCCTTCCTTCTGCTGGTTTTAGTTTTTGTTTGTTGTTTTTTCCGCAGCTCCCTTAGGTGTAAGGTTAAGTTGTTTGAGATTTTTCTTATCTCATTAGGTAGGCATGTATTGCTATAAACTTCCCTCTTAGAACTACTTTTGCTGCATCCCAAAGCTTTTGAACCATTGTGTTTTCATTTTCATTTGTTTGCATGTACTTTTTTATTTTTTCTCATATTTCCTGGTTGACCTATCCATTGTTTAGTACCATGATATTTAACCTCCATGTATTTGAGATGTTTCCAAATTTTTTCTTATGGATGACTTCTAGTTTCATAGCATTGTGATCAGAATATGCATGGTATGACTTCAATCTTCTTGAATTTGTTGAGGCTTGTTTTATAGGCTAATATGTAATCATTTCTGGAGAATGTTCCATGTGCACTTGAAAAGAATGTGTATTCTTCTATTTTAGGATGGAATGTTCTAAACACACCTGTTAAATCCATCTGATACAGTGTGTCATTCAAAGCTCAATTCTGGCTTGGAATTTTTCTACTAAAAAAAATCAGCTGATAGTCTTTTGGGTTTTCCTTTGTATATTACTGTCTTAATTTCTATTCCTGCTTTTAATTTTCTCTATCACTATTTTGCCAATTTAATTAACTACATCTTGGTGTGGATCTGCTCATGTTAATTTTCTTGGGGGTTCTCTGTGCCTCTTGGATCTGGGTATCTGTTTCTTTCCCCAGATTATGGAGGTTTTCAGATATTATTTCTTCAAATAAATTTCCTGCCCTTTTCTCTCTCTTCTTCTTCTGGGACTCCTATAATACAAATGTTGTTGTGTTTGATAGAGTCACTGAGTTCCCTAAATCTATTTTCATTTTGCATAATTCTTTTTATCTCTTTTGTTTAGCTTGATCACTCTCCATTACTCTGTTTTCTAGGTCATTAATTACTTCCTCTGCTTCTTCTATCAGGCATGTTTCTCATTTTGTTTATTGAGCCCTTTATCTCTGATATGTTATTCCT
Organism: Crocuta crocuta; assembly: GCF_008692635.1. Taxonomy (NCBI): domain Eukaryota; kingdom Metazoa; phylum Chordata; class Mammalia; order Carnivora; family Hyaenidae; genus Crocuta; species Crocuta crocuta. The sequence continues at coordinate 5,460,152 of NW_027528611.1, read as the reverse complement.
TATCTCTGGATTAAGTTCTCACTGATGCCTTCACTTTTTTTTCAAGTCTGCTGAGTACCCTTATGATCATTGCTTTAAATACTCCATCAGACATGTAACTTACATCTGTTACACTTAGGTCTTTGTCTGTGGCCTTGTCTTGTTCTTTGCTTTGGGGTACATTTCTCTGTCTTCTCATTTTGGCAAATCTTTGTGCCTGTTTCTGTGTTTTAGTTAAGACAGCTATTCTGTTCTTGAGCATAATAGCCTTACGAAGGGGAGATCATGTAGTGCCCCGCCATGTAGTATCCCCTCTTCCCCAAGGCCTGATGCTTCCAGGTGTGTCTCCAATGTGTGCTGCATGTGCTCTGCTGTTTTTTCTGGCCACTTTATCAGGGCAGTCATCTGCAAAGGCTCTGTTGGCCTGTGGTGGGCAGTGTTTGGACCCCAGGCTGAATGTGGAGCATTTTAACTAGGTGTGCTCTGGTCTGCTTGTGAAATAAGACCTGTTACACCACTGCCAGAACTGAAGTTCCACAAAATTTGCCAGTCAGAAGATGTGGTGTGAGTACAGATTTGTGTCTGTCTTCTGAGCGAGGGAATCCACTCCACTGGGACTGAGGCAAATATGACTGGGAAGGGCAGTTCCATAAAAGCAGGGCAAGGGGGGAGGGGGGCAGAGCTTGGGGTAAGCAAGTTAGGCAGCAAGTATCAATGCTGTGCTGTTTCCCACAGGTGGTCCTGTGTTTATGGTGAGGGGTAGGAATGGCAGGTACCATTACCTTTGTTCCCAGAGTGATCTTCCTGTTAAAGCTGCCTCCAAATGAACAAATAAGCTCCCCACCGTGTGCCACAGGTGCTCTTCGGATCACTGTTTCCACACTTTATGTCCATGGGCTATTTACCCTGCCTTCTCTCTAAGAACAGCTCTAATTCTTTCTGGGCTCTACCCAGGTCAAATTCACTGACCCTTAAAACCAGGCTTTAAGCCCCTCTGGTTGCAAGACTCCATGACATTTGGCACACCCTGGTTTTCCAAGCTAATTGCTATGGAAATTCATTTTCCCCACACAACCCCCCCCTCCAATGTGTTAGTCTGTCTCTCACCACTCTCCTTGACTATGGCTCCCTACCCTCAGTGAAAGCCAGAATCCATTTCTGTCTCAAACTGTATCTTTGCATTTTCCTACCATTTTCAATGTGGCCTCTTCTCTATCTTTAGTTGTGGAGCTTGTTCTGCCAGTCTTCAGGTATATTTGCAGGGTATTTAGGATGATTCTATAGTTGTCTAGTTGGATATGTGTGACAAGGCAAGCCTAGGGTCCTCCTACTTCACCATCATCTTCCCTTCTCTCCACAGAGATTTTGTTTTTAATTTCTTTAATGTTTATCTATTTTTGAGAGAAAGACATAGCATGAATGAGAGAAGACAAGAGAGAGAGGGAAACACAGAATCCAAAGCAGGCTCTAGGATCTGAGTGGTTGGCACAGAGTCTGATGTGGGACTCAAACTCACGGACCACAAGATCATGACCTGAGCCGAAGTGGGAGCTTAACCAACTGAGTTACCCAGGTGCACCTCTTCCATAGAGATTTTTAGATGGTTTTTTTTCTTAGTTTATTGTCAAGTTGGTTTCCATATAACACCCAGTGCTTATCCAACAAGTGTCCTCCTCCATGACCATAACCCCCCTTCCCCTTTTCTCCACCCCCATCAGCCCTCAGTTTATTCTCAGCATTCAAAATTCCCCTTCTCATTACCCTCTCCTCCCCCATAGTCCTCCGTTAAGATCCTCCTAATCTACCTATACGTGCAAGCATATGGTATCTGTCCTTCTCTGCCTGACTTATTTCACTCAGCATAACACCCTCAAGTTCCATCTACATTGCTACAAAAGGCCAGATTTCATTCTTTCTCATTGCCATGTAGTATTCCATCATATAGATAAACCACATCTTCTTGATCCATTCGTCCGTTGCTTGACACTTAGGCTCTTTCCATGTTTTGGCTATTGTTGAGAGTGCTCCTATGAACATTGAGGTACACGTGCCCCTATGCATCAGCACTCCTGTATCCCTTGGGTCAATTCCTAGCAGTGCTATTGCTGGGTCATAGGGGAGTTCTATTGTTAATTTTTGAGGAACCTCCACACTGTTTTCCAGAGGGGCTGCACCAGTTTACATTCCCACCAACAGTGTAGGAGGGTGCCCGTTTCTCCACATCCTCACCAGCATCTCGTGTTCTCTGATTTGCTCATTTTAGCCACTCTGACTGGCGTGAGGTGGTATCT
>NW_027528611.1:5457582-5457823 GCF_008692635.1 Crocuta crocuta | reverse complement strand
GATGCTGAGCATCGTTTCATGTGTCTGTTTGCCATCTTGATGTCCTGTTTGGAGAAGTGTCTGTTCATGTCTTCTGCCCATTTCTTCACTGGGTTGTTTGTCTTTCGGGCGTGTAGTTTGGTGGGAGTTCCTTATAGATTCTGGATATTAACCCTTTATCTGATATGTCATTTGCAACTATCTTTTCCCATTCCGTTGGTTGCCTATTAATTTTCTGGGTTGTTTCCTTGGCTGTGCAGAA
>NW_027528611.1:5403214-5455032 GCF_008692635.1 Crocuta crocuta | reverse complement strand
CCCAATAGTTTATTTTTGCTCTTGATTCCCTTGCTTTTGGGGAGGTGTCAAGTAAGAAATTGCTGCGGTGGAGGTCAAGGAGGTTGTTTCCTGCTTTCTCCTCTAGGGTGTTGATGGTTTCCTGTCTCACATTCAGATCCTTTATCCATTTGGAGTTTATTTTTGTGTAAGGTGTGAGAAAATTATCTAGTTTCATTCTTTTGCATCTTGCTGTCCAGTTCTTCCAGCACCATCTGTTAAAGAGACTGTCTTTTTTCCATTGGATACTCTTTCCTGCTTTGTCAAAGATTAGTTGGCCGTACATATTAGGGTTCAATTCTGAGTTCTCTATTCTATTCCATTGGTCGTTGTGTCTGTTTATGTGCCAATACCATACTGTCTTGATGATGACAGCTTTGTAGTAGAGGTTAAAGTCTGGGATGGCGATGCCTCCCATTTTGGTTTTCTTCTTCAATGTTACTTTGGCTATTCGGGGTCTTTTGTGGTTCCATACAAATTTTAGGATAGTTTGTTCCAGTTTTGTGAAGAATGCCGGTGCAATTTTGATTGGGATTGCATTGAATGTGTAGATTGCTTTGGGTAGTAATGACATTTTAACTATATTTATTCTTCCGATCCATGAGCATGGAATGTTTTTCCATTTCTTTGTGTCTTCTTCAATTCCCTTCATAAGTTTTCTATAGTTTTCATCATACAGATCTCCTATATCTTTGCTTAGGTTCATTCCTAGGTATTCTTTGGGTTTTGGTGCAAATGTGAATAGGATCAGTTTCTTGATTTCTCTTTCTGTTGAGTCATTATTGGTGTATAAAAATGCAACAGATTTCTATTCGTTGATTTTGTACCCTGTGACTTTGCTGAATTCATGGATCAGTTCTAGTACGCTTCTGGTGGAGTTTTTCAGGTTTTCCATGTAGAGTATCATGTCTTCTGAAAAAAGTGAGAGTTTGAGTTCCTCTTTGCCAATTCTGAACCTTTGATTTCCTTTTGTTGTCTGATGGCTGATGCTAGGACTTCCAGCACTATGTTAAACAGCAGTAGTGAGAGTGGACATCCCTGTCATGTTCCTGATTTGTTCCTGAGGCAAAGCTCTCAGTTTTTCCCTGTTGAGGATGATGTTAGCTGAGGGCTTCTCATTGATGGCTTTTATGATGTTGAAGTAAGGTCCTTCTATCCCAGCTTTCTCAAGGGTCTTTATTAAGAAGGATGCTGTATTTTGTCAAATGCTTTTTCTGCATCTATTGACAGGATCATATGATTTTTATCTTTTCTTTTGTTAATGTGATGTATCACATTGATTGATTTGCGAATATTGAACCAGCCCCGTAACCCAGGAATGAATCCCACTTGATCATGGTGGATAATTCTTTTTATGTGCTGTTGCATTGAATTTACAAGTATCTTATTGAGGATTTTTGCCTCCATATTCATCCGTATTCATCAAGGATATTGCCCTGTGATTTTTTGCTGGATCTCTCTCTGGCTTGGGAATCAAAGTGACGCTGACATTGTAGAATGAGCCCGGAAGTAGTCCTTCCATTTCTATTTTTTGGAATAGCTTGAGAAGAATTGGTATGAATTCTGTTTTAAATGTCTGGTAGAATTCCCCAGGGAAGCCATCTGGCCCAAGGCTCTTGTTCGCTGGGAGATTTTTGATAACTGATTCAATTTCTTCACTAGTTATGTGTCTGTTCAGATTTTCTATCTCTTCCCGTGTGAATTTTGGTAGCATGTGTTTGTTTGGGAATTTGTGCATTTCTTCTAAGTTGTCCAGTTTGTTGGCATATAATTTTATATAGAATTCCCTGACAATTGCTGAGGGTATTTCTGAGGAGTTGGTTGTAACAGTCCATTTTCATTCATGATTTTGTCTATTTGGGTGCTCTTTCTCTCTTTCTCTCTCTCTCTCTTTTTTTTTTTTTTGAGAAGCCTGGCTAAAGGTTTGTCAATTTTGTTTATTCTTTCAAAAACTAACTCTTGGTGTCATTGATCTGTTCAACTGTTTGTTTTTTTTTTTTAGAGTCTATATAGTTTATATCTGCANTTTGTGCATTTCTTCTAAGTTGTCCAGTTTGTTGGCATATAATTTTATATAGAATTCCCTGACAATTGCTGAGGGTATTTCTGAGGAGTTGGTTGTAACNTTCTTTCAAAAACTAACTCTTGGTGTCATTGATCTGTTCAACTGTTTGTTTTTTTTTTTTAGAGTCTATATAGTTTATATCTGCACTGATTTTTATTATTTCTCTTCTCCTACTGTGTTTGGGGTGCTCTTGTTGTTCTCCTTCTAGTTTCTGTAGGTGCACTGTTAGCTTTTGTGCTTGCACTTGTTCTAATTTCTTGAAATAGGCCTGGAATTCAATGTACTTTCGTCTTAGGACTGCCTTTGCCACATCCCATAGAGTTTGGATTGTCGTATTTTCATTTTCTTTTGTTTCCATATATTTTTTAATTTCTTCTCTAATTGCCTGGTAGGCCCATTCGTTCTTTAGTAGGGTGTTCTTTAACCTCCATGTTTTTGGAGGTTTTCCAGACTTCTTCCTGTGATTGATTTTGAGTTTCATAGCATTGCGATCTGAAAGTGTGCATGGTATGATCTCAATTCTTTGATACTTATTGAGAACTGCTTTATGTCCCAGTATGGGATCTATCTTGGATAATGTGCCATGCGCACTTGAGAAGAAAGTGAATTCCATGGCCTCAGGATGTAGAGTTCTAAATATATCTGTCAAATCCATCTGGTCCAATGTGTCATTCAAGTAGTGATTTTCTGTCTGGTTGATCTATCCATTGCTGTAAGTGGAGTATTAAAGTCCCTGCTATTAACATATTCTTGTCCATAAGACTGTTTCTGTTTGTGATTAATTGTTTTACATATTTGGGTGCTACCATATTAGGTGCATAGACATTTATAATCTATCCTGATGGATTGACCCTGTAATTATTATATAATGCCCTTCTTCATCCCTTGTTACTGCCTTTAAAGTCCAGTTTGTCTGATATAAGTATAGCTACTCCAGCTTTCTTTTGACTTCCAAGGCATGATAGATATTTCTCCATCCCCTTACTGTCAATCTAAAGGTGTCCTCAGGTCTAAAATGGGTTTCTTGTAGACAGCAAATAGATGAATTTTGTTTTTTTATCCATTCTGCTACCCTGTGTCTTTTGATTGGAGCATTCAGCCCATTTACATTCAGTGTTATTATTGAAAAATGTTGGTTTAGAGTCATCGTGTCCTCTGTGGGATTCATGCTTGTGGTGGTGTCTCTGGTATCTTCGTTCCTTGCAACACTTCCCTCAGAGTGGTTTACTGGTGACAAATGCTTTCAATTTTTGTGTATTTGGAAAGACTTTTATCTCTCCTTTTTTCTGAATGACAAGCTTGCTGGATAGAGGATTCTTGGCTGCATATTTTTTCTGTTCATCATCACATTGAAGATCTCCTGCCATTCCTTTCTGGCCTGCCAAGTTTCAGTAGATAAGTCAGTCACCACTCTGGTAAGTTTCCCTTTGTATGTTAGGGCCCTTTTCTCCCTAGCTGATTTCAGAATTTCTCTTTGTCCTTATATTTTGCCAGTTTCACTATGATAAGTCATGCAGAAGATCGATTCAAGTTACGTCTGAGGGGAGTTCTCTGTACCTCTTGAATTTCAACATCTACTTCCCTCCCCAGGTTGGGGGAGTTCTCTGCTATAATTTGTTCCAGTACTCCTTCAGCACCTTTCCCTCTTTCTTCTTCTTCTGGAATTCCTATGATATGGATATTGCTCCATTTGATTGTATCACTCAGTTCTCGAACTCTCCTTTCATGTTCCTGGATGAGTTTATCTCTCTTTTTCTCGGCTTCCTCTTTTTCTATAATTATGTCTTCTAATTCACTTATTTTCCTCTCTGCCTCTTCAATCCGTGCATTTGATGTCTCCATTTTATTATGCATTTCATTTATAGCATTTTTTAATTCAACACAACTATTTTAAAGCTCCATAGTCTTTGTAGCAATAGTTTCTCTGATGTCTTCCATGCCTTTTTCAAGCCCAATGATTAATTTTATGACTATTGCTCTAAATTCTTGTTCAGTTATGTTGCTTATATCTGTTTTGAGCAGTTCTTTAGCTGTCATTTCTTCCTGGAATTTCTTTAGAGGAGAGTTCTTCTGTTTCATCATTTTGGCTAGCTTTCTGTCTCTTGTGAGTTTTAAAACTTGTTATGCACTCTGCACCTGTGACTACTGCTGTATTAAAGAAGACTCTTTGACTGTCCAGGGCCTATCTGTTCAGGAAGTGTTCTTTTGATAGTGTCTCTTGGTCTGTCTTGTTGAGACTTTGGTTATTTTATTTCCCTACTAGTAGTGGTATTTGGGACTCTCCCTCATGTGTATTTTGGCTTGTTTCTTGAGGTAGCCCTGGAAAAGAAAAAGGCAGACAAACACACAGGGAACAAAGGCACACTAATGCACAGACAAATCCAACAGACATGCAATCCGAAAGAGGAAAAAATAAGGAAAAAAAGGAAAAAGAGGAAGGAGGAAAAACAAATAATAAAATAAATAGAAAAATAAAAAATAGAAAATAAGAAAAGAAAAGAAAAAAAACCCCAAAAGGCAAAGGACTGCCTAAAAGCATAAAACCAGAATTCCCAGCTACAAATAAAGAGCAGGGTGTATGCCGTGCTGATGGAAGAGCATATACGAAGAAAGAAATGACAGGGCAGGGAGGAAGTGAAATTGGACGATGACCAGACAAAGTTTAATTCAGAGAGAGAAAGAGGAGAATACAGTCGGAGGCAAGGAGAAAGAAACGTAGGTAATGTTACTCAGAGAAACTATATAGTCTGATTACTTCAGAGAGACAGAGATAGAAAGGTAGAGGTAGAGGTGTAGAATATACATCTAGAGAATGGATGAAATGTGACCAGAGTGCCCAGTCCAGCCGAGGGGAGAGATCCAAATGAGACAAGGGAAAATATATCTGAATGGAAAGAATTGATCTAGAGTTAATCATGGCAGTGCATCCATGTTGCTCTTGAGCCACTCTGGTAAAAAATAAATAAATAAATAAAATAAAGAAAGAAAAAAAAAAGCAGCTCTCTAGCAGGGATGGGCTTGGTTTGGAGTAGGCAGGTCTTAGCCTCCACTGCGTCCTGCCAGTCGCTCCCTGAGTTCCTGCCTTTGTGGTTGTGGGGAGAAAAATAGCAGTGCCCTAGTCCCTTCTTGAACCAAGCGTTGCAACTCACTCTCTTGGGTCTGATCTCCCTGTGCCATGGGTGTAGACAAGGTGGGCCATGCTCTATGTCCCAAGCCATGCCTCGTTTCCAGATCTTAGTCTGCCCGCCCCATTGATACTGCCAGAAATAAAGCGGCAGGCTGAGTGCCTCCAGCAATTTCAAGCCTGTCGCCTCCCCACTGGGGATGGAGCTGAGCTGGAAGAGCAGCTTCAGGTGCACCACTTCCCCTCAGGGTTAAGCTGGTGAGCGGAGGAGCAGTTTCTCCTGGCCTCACCTGGGACCAGGGTATCCAGGTCAAGGTCAGCTGCACAGCTGGAAACCAGATCACTCTGTGTTCAGAGCCAAGGTTTTTCTCTTCTCCAGGGACAAGGACAGTTCCTTGAGCAGTTTCAGCAACTCTTTCTTTTCCCCTGAACTCACTGAAGCTCCCCACAAAGGGGGCTCCCTCCACGTCTCCAGGTTCTGGCGCATTTTTATCTTCCCCAGTTCACACTCATGCTCTAAGGCTGTTTTCTCAGCAGTCTCTGTCTCCTTTTCCTCCCAAACTCCTGGCTTCTGTAAGGGTTCCTATTGCTTCAGGCCTTCTCCGTTTGAAAGATGGGGGTGAGTGAAATGTACGGAGCTCCCTACTGCTCCCACATCTTGCCTCCTCCTGATCCCACTCTTTAAACTCAGGTACATCTAACCATTTCAAATCGTGATTCTGTATCCTGCCTTGTCTTCCCCATCTGCCTACACAAGTGTGTCCCCACAGGGGTCCTGACCTAATAGGCCCACATGCACTTGCACAGTCCCATTCTTGGAACAGAGTTCCCAAAAGCAAAGCCTCAAAAAAAAGTATGTGTCTGGGTCGCCTGGGTGGCTTAGTCGGTTAAGCGTCCGACTTTCGCTTAGGTCATGATCTCACGGTTCGTGGGTTCGAGCCCCGCATCGGGCTCTGTGCTGACTGTCAGCCGAGCCTGTTTCAGAGTCTGTGACTCCTCTCTCTCTGACCCTCCCCTGCTCACGCTGTCTCTCTCTCTCCTAGAAATAAATAAATAAATAAACATTTAAAAAAACTAGTATGTGTCTGAGAGCTGAGGCAAGAGTGCTTTTTACTATCTCATGCTGAGAACAGACTACTTACTCACATACCATTTTGGCATTTGCCCTCATATATTCTTCCCTAATAGTCCCAAGCTGACTTAGCTTATTAATGACATTACTTTAATACATTGACATATCTACATTAAATACATTTACAGCATACTAAACAATGTGTTTCACTGTCACAAAATTTTAACACTACTTAGTGCTAGGCACTGTTCTATGCACCTAAGAAATGATAATCCTCATAAAAATCATATAGGATCAAATACTATTGTCATTCTCATTTTAGAGATACAGTGACTAAGGTATAGAGGTGCTAGATAACACGTCTATGTTCACACAATCATTACATGGCAATGATGGCATTTAAACTCAGACATCAAAGCTTCAGAGTCTGTGCTCTAAACCACTATGGTGTGCTACTTTTGATAGAACCATAATGATAGATAGATAGCTGATGGATAGATGGATGGATGGAGGGATGAATGGATGGATGGATGGATGGATGGCTGGATGGATGGTTGGAAGGATGGATGGAGAGAGAGATTTACAGGAGGGAAGGAATGAGGATAGAAGCAAAAGAGGGAAGGAGAGGAAATAAAAAGGTTAGTATTTTGGCCTCTCTGCCCTCTGTTAGCATGCCACACAAAAACAGTGCTACACATTTGTTATGTGTCACTAGACATTGGTCACTCTGCAGGCCTAGTATAGGTGTGGTGCTCACAGAGGGCAAAGTGAATGTGGAACGCAGTGATGATTACTGCTGCTATGTACAAAGTCAGGGACACACTCTAAAACTTCTCACTGCATGAGTTAAGGATTCATTGAAAAACATGGAAAACTTTCAAGGCCAAGGATCAACTGCATTAGGAAAGGCCACCATGTTCCCTCCCAAAGAGGCATCCACATTCCAGGGTTGGGACCTCACATCCTTATTGGTCCCCTGTTTATAGGGCACATGTGAGAAGATGGCCTCATCAGTGAGAATATTCAGATTGGTGCCAAGAAGACAGGATTTGAGCACAGGTATCTACAAGAGTTGTCTGGGAACATCTGCTGACAGCATCTGGGGAACCTTCAGCCAGTGAGAAATTGTAATTCCTCTGGCTGGGAGAGGGAAACCTCTGATACAACGGGAGTTAAATATTGGCCTCAGCTCAGCTCCACCAGCTGGCAAGAGGCTCCTTGGGCCAGCTACCTTCCTGTCCAAGCAAAGCAAGTAAGTACATGGGTAGCCTCCAGCCTCTCTTCTCTCTGCATGGTGGCGAGTCAGGGTAGAGACCTGTGTGGCTGCTCCATGCAAAATACCATGGTCAGGGAAGAAATGAAGGGTGGCCTCAAACATAAATGCCTAATTTAAGAAAAATACATATCTGGACTGCAGAATTGAAGAAATTAATTCTCAGTCAAGTTGTAATTCACATGAATTATTGTAGCATATGCAAGAGTAGAAAAGGGCAGCAATTTTAATATGTTTCAAGAAACACCATATAGTGATGTGTGTGCATGAATATGCATATATATGTAAATACATATGTTCATATATATTAATATTCAGAGAAGCTCTAAATGCTAATGAAACTATCTGAGAAGGGAAATAAAAAAGGAAAAAGACTCTAATGAATGTGGTCAAGCTAGAAGAAAAATAATTTATATCATTTAGATATTTCTGACAAAAAGAAAATCTTTCTAGATTTCTGGTGACTAAACTGCTTTAAGGAGGGGATGGAGCCTTTTGTGCAATAATTAGAACTAAACGGCTCAAAATAGAAATGTTGGTATTCTACAAATGTTTTAATGTTTATTTATTTAGTTTAGAGAGAGAGAGAGCACAAGCAGGGGGTGCAGAGAAAGAGGGAGAGACACAGAATCCAAAGCATGCTCCAAGTTCTGAGCTGTCAGCACAGAGCCTGATGCAGGGCTTGAACTCACAAACCATGAGATCATAACCTGAGCTTAGGTCAGATGCTCAACCAACTAAGCCACCCAGACACTCTGGTAGTTTCCAGATTTGTGAAAGGAGCACCAAACTGAAAATTTAAAACAAAAAATGACCTTACACTTATTGACCATATGACTCTAGATAAGCTATTTGGACCAGTATGGTCTGCATTTTCCTACTTCACTCTTTCACTGAACAAATATTTATTGAGTGGCACTATACTAGGCACTGAAAATACATCTGTTGGGGAGGGTGGGGGCGGCGAGGGGATTCAGGCAGTATTCCTGCCCTCAGTGCAGCTCAGTTCTAGGGTAGGACTACATTATACTCAGCAAAATGCATGGATTGAGGTAGATAGATAATCTTTATTGTCTCTTCTAGTGAGAAGGAAAGCTGATAAAAGCAGAAAAAAAAGAGAGAGAGAGAGAGCCAGCCAGATGTCTGCGGCCAGATACCCTCCTTGCATGCTTTTGGCTTCTATAATCTTGCTTGCTTCTGGATCAGCTGACTGCCTGTGTAGCACAACCGATAAATGCCCCCCACTTTTTTCCTTGAGCCCTGCAATCCCGCCCACCTGTGCAGCCCATAAAAAGTTTCCAAGTACTCGGAAGCTGATCAGACATAAAAATAGGCCACGGCCAGGGCTTGGAGCTCAGCCAATGGATAGACTCCACTGGGCTGGCACTGCTGCAGAATAAAGCCTTTTCTTATTCCCCAAGTGCATGTTGCTGGTCTCTTCCTGGCCCCTGAGTATTTGCTGTACATTTTTGGTGCACTGGCCAGGAAGCTGACAGCCATGCTGGCCCCTTGAGCCACTGCTGTTGGAGGCCAGTGGAGATGCTGCTCATCAGGGGCCCCTGCAACAGAAAGGAGGGTGTATTGGCAGTGACTTCACTGGATCTCGACCCTTGCCAGGTCAGCTATAGTTGGCCAACACTGTGCTCAAACCGACTTCAGAAAGGAATCAAAAAATTCTTCCAGGACAGGACATCAGATCAGGTAAATGTCCCCAGGGACCCAGGACCAAATTCAGGGCTGCCCTAGAGGCAGAAGGGGGTCACCTCCCTAGTGATATAGTCACCACATAGGATGGGGAAGTCCTGGACGGAAGTCTGCAATCTGTCTGAAGGTGTGTGAGTGCCTGGGCTCCACAGTTTCAGCTATGGAGCCTGAATGGGTCCTACCTTGTGGCTCCCTGATGAGCTCATACAGCTCATGGCAAAACCAGGTCCACAGAGGTCTGATCGGAGTCAGGAGTTTATACTGACCTGCCAATGCTAAGAGGCATCTAAACCAAGCAAGGGGAGCAGCCAGGTGGACAAAATGACCTCTTCCCTCATGTTTGTCCTGTGACATCTTACACTGGGAGGTAGCCATCTAGGAAACCAGGATGGGGGGAATTCCTCAAAACAAACTGTTAAAGCCAACTGTCTCTGGCAAGTCTACCTCAGAACGGGGACTTTGAAGAAGACTCCGAAGCAGCTGCTGAAACTTCCTATGTTTCAGGGAAATTTCCTATCATCTCCAGACTGACATGGACTGCCTAATTCCATTAGTGGAAAACAAAACAAAACAAAAGAAACCTGGAGTCTGCTCCTCTGTCTGAGCTGACAAGACTTAAAACTGGGAATTCCCTTTCTCTACCTTCTGCTAGCACTCTTCTGCTTTCCCTTCCCCTGCCTGCTGTTTCTGCACCCCCTGGAGTGTGGCCTGCATAATTGGCTCAATGTGTCAGGCACCATCAGTTCATCCTTCAACCACATATGTCAAGGAGCAAAGACCACCCACTTCCGATTTCCCCACCAGTGTTCCAGGTAAAAATTAACCATGGGAAACAAACAGTCTTAAGTGGACCCTAGTAAAACGTATTCAGTGTTTAAACTAATTTAAGTCTGTTGGTTTGAGAAAGACAACGTTTATCAACAGTAAGTGTAAAAACAAACAAACAAACAAACAAACTTTTATTCTACCTAGATTTGCTGAAGGTCAAATAAACTCATGTTATCTCTGTTCCAATTTGTTAGCAAAGGGATGACTTAAATATTGGGTAACTTTGTCTCATAGTTTTCATGGGTAATTGTTAAGATAGCTTTCAAAGTCTTTGTTAACCTAATACGTGAAAGTTTTGCTTGTATGATAAATTGGGATTGAATTCATTAGATATCTAATGAGATAAGAGGCAGAATCACTAATTACTAGATTTAGGTTTGTGTTTTTGACTTGTGCAGAGAAGCTAAGGATATTTGGCTCTGTTGGAAAGCCTGCTTTGGGCTTAATTGATTCATAAGTTTACCATCTAAGGAATTCTGATGTAACAGACAGTTCACAATTGGTTACTACTTAGTTTTCACTGAAGACTAAGGTTTCTAAGAGTTAAAATTCTGCTAAATGTAATTAAGACCGATGGAAATAAGGAAACAACTCTGTATGTAAAAAAGTAAGTATGTAAGAAAGATATAAGAAATGGAAATACATCTTTATTGTAAGTAAAAAAAGTAATTTTGTCCTAAATGACACTGGTTATTTGGAGACAAATGGCTTGGGACAGAATCTAAATGCAAAGGAAAGTTGTAGAAGGTTCATGAAGGGAAATCTTTAAAAAGAAAGTTTATATATAGTCAGGATGGACTAAGGTTAAAATGAATGGATTTTAAAAGTACACTGGTTTAAGATTAAAATTCCTCCTCCTTTAGGATGAGCACTAGGTGTTATATGGAAACCAACTTGACAATAAACTATTAAAAAATTTAAAAAAAATTCCTCCTCCTTTAATTCAAAGGCTGGAAAAATGATGGCAATACCCTTGGTGCCAGCCTCCAAATCCTCCACATTTATGTTGTTCCTGTTTAGCAGAGGAATGGATGTTTATGCCATATGAGGGATGGATGATATATGAAGGGCTTTTACTGAGATACATAGGAGCTTTGTTACCATTGGATGCTGAAAATGGATGTCCACATGGCAGGAATGTATTTATGAGAGCAGTAAGAAAAAGGCAGGGGAATAGACCTTGACTTTGGCCCTTTAACCACTCCCCTAAATGACCGATGATCAATATGTAAATTACTGTCGGGCCAAAATAAAATTAGTGCATCCTATGACAACCAGGAAAGCCTGGTTTCATTATAGTCCATACCCCCAAGGTCCTGTGGGCAGGAAATGAGTGGTAGAAGAAATTGGGGAAGACCAGGTCAGCTCCTGGAAGTAGGGTCAAGCCTGGGTAAGAATGACTACTCTCAGCATCTTGTGAGACTGGGCTTTTGGCTGCCAGTCACATAACCAGCCAAAATGCTGGGCCAGGAGATGAGATTTCTCCTGGCCAGCTATAGGAATGAGTTAAGGGACATCTTTATTCCTTTTTCCTATAAGTGGGTAATTCCCCAACCGAGGCCATTCCTTTGGAATGCATTATGACTCATTTTCTTGTGCACAAAGGCTTGGCCCCAATACAAATTGGAGGAGGAAACCTGGCCACAGGAAAGAAATATCAATTATAATACTATCCTACAACTGGACTTGTTTTGCAAATGGTAAGGGAAATGGGGAGAAGTCCTCTATGTTCACTGTTTTGGGGCCTTAAAAAATTGAGATATATGTAAATAATTTTAGGTGAATCCTGATTTAATAGTAACTCTTTCTGAAGTCCAGCAATCAGGAGGGGACACAATTAAGGGCCCCTTACCTGTATCCAAAGCAGATCTAGAGAAAGAGGAAGGGAAATCTTGCACCTCAACCTCCTCCTCCTCTTCAGGTCCTTAATCTATATAAAAAGTGCAATTCTGCTCCCTGCTGCCCACCTTATTCAGGCCCTCCCCATAATGTAAGAGGCATGTTTCCTGAAGCTAGAATGCCAGAAGGAGAAACCTTTTACACTACAAGGCTTAAGACAGATGAAAGAAGATCTAGGTAAATTTTCTGAATGGATAAGTATATAGAGACTTTTCAGAATATTTCATATGTTTTTGAGTTGAGCTGGAAAGACATAATGCTTTTGTTAAATCAGAATCTTAGTAAGATAGAAATTATAGGGTTCAGGCAGCAGCTAAGAGATGTGGGGATGAGTAACTCATTAATTACCAAGCTCCCTACTGGAGCTTAGGCATTTCCACCCCAAGATCCTAATTGGGACTATGACCATTGCTTTGGGGAATGCTATCGCTACCACTCCCAAGCTTGCATTTTAGAAAAAAAAAAAAGAAAAAAGAAATCTAAGATTAAGCCTTTAAATTATGCTAAATTAGCCACTATTTTACAAACACAGAATGAGAGCCCAATGGCCTTCCTGGAGAAGTTGAGGGAGGCTCTCATTAAATATATGACTATCTCCCCTAACACTCCTAAGGCTGAGATTATTGTAAAGTGCAAATTTGTCACTCAATCAGCCCTAAATATTCCAAGGAATATGCAAAAATTGGCTGTTGGCCCAGAAGGGACCCTGTAGGAGCTCTTACAAGCTGCCAACCAGGAATATTACAACCAAGATGAAGAGAAAAAAACAAAACAAACAGGAAAGGAGGCTTAAAAAAAATATGAGGCCTTAGTCGTAGCCTTACGTACTATGTCAGACTAGACTTCCCGAGGTCCTGGGACCAAATGTCACCTATGTGGCCATTCAGGGCACTGGAAACAAGACTGCCCTCAGAAGAGACAACAGAAGTCAAAGCCCCGTAGTCCACGCCCCTTGTATGGAGACAATCACTGCAAGCCTGAAAGTCCTCAGGGACCCCTATCTATGAGGGCGCAGATAACCAGTGTCCCAGAAAGGGACTGATGGGCCTGGGGCTCTTCGTGATGGCTCTTGGGAATCAACTGTCTGCTGGAAACCCAGAGCCTGGGGACATCTGGATATAGAAAAAAAAAAAAATCAGTTGATTTCCTTCTTGATCCTGGAGCCACCTTTTCTGTCCTCCTTTCCACTTCTACCCAACTATGCAAACCCAGCATAACAATCAGAGGCGTCTCCAGAAAACTCATGACTAAGCTTTTCTCTCAGCCCCTGGGATGTATATGGGGAAACCTAATTTTTTCTCATTCTTCCCTGATAATGCCAGAGAGCCTTAATCCCTGGCTAGGAAGGGACATTATAATTGAATTAGAGACTATAGTGTTACTAGCTCCAGAACAGATCAACAATTGCATAAGTTTTTAAAAAATTACTGGATATTATAGACTGTGGATACCGGGGTTCAGGAAAATAGCTCACCTGCTATATCCATTATTGAAGGAGACTCAATCCCACCTACTCTCCCAACGTAATGAACTGGGTCTGACTTATGGACACTGTCTCCAGCCCTTGAAATGGTTACAAACAGAGCAGGGGCAATAACTATTACCTAGCTCGCAGAGCAAGAAGATCATTAAAGTACTGCATCGGGCCTTTCATTTAGGGAGGGATGAAACTTACCAAATGGCGCAAAAGATGTTTACTTGGAAAAAAAATGTGTCAAGGACATTTCAACAAGCAGTAGCAGCCTGTAAAGTTTGTCTTAGAAACAATCCCCTCAACCACAAACTTACTCTCCCCGGCAACCAAGAAACTGGAGGCTATCCAGAGGAAGACTGACAATTAGATTTCACTCATGTGAAGGTCAAAAGGATTCCAACATTTGTTGGTATGGGTTGATTCTTTTACTAATTGGGTAGAGGCCTTCTCCTGCAAAACGGAAGAGGCACAAGAAGTAATAAAAGTTCTGCTTTATAAAATAATACTTGAGTTTTATAAAATAAAATTTTACTTATCTAAAAATTTACAAAGTAATAATGGTAAGTGACTGCCTTGGCTCTCTCTATGGTAGGACTCCTGGCTCTTGGAAAAGTTTTACACCTCAAAATAAAACAAACAGTCTGCTGATACTCAGCAAAACTATACATAGCACCTCACAAGCATTAGATGCTTAAAAAAAAATAAAGTTAGGATCAAACTCTTGGAGAACAGAGCCACCATTGATTCCTTACTGCTCCTCTGTCACCTGGATTATGAGAGATTCCCTGACATATGTTGTTTCAATATAACTGATAATTCTCACGGAGTCTTAGACTACACCATCCCTTATCAGCTTGAAGAAACCAGAACAGTAATAGTCCCTGTTCCCTAGCAGCAGTTACAGGCCCTGTTCCAGAGGAGGAATGACTAGAGAAAGAGTGAGCATTAGGCAGGAGAGATAAGGAACCTGCAGGGAGGCAGACTGCAGCTGCAAATGAGAAGCTAAAGAAGCAGATGGGGTTATCCCCTTATAAAATCCTTTATGGGTGCCCCCCCATTATCAAGGGCATGGGGGGAGGGTCTAAATAAGGTAGGCAATCTAACCCTAAGGCGACAAATGCAGGCCTTTGGCTCTACTCTAACCATCTTACACCACGGGGTTAGGGAACAAATCAACAAACGGAGGCAAAAATTAGCAGACTCGTGGAACTCTTGGAGCGACATATAAAATTGGGCATCCTGACTCCTCCCTTAGCTGGTCCTCCCCTAATGTTCTTCATAGCCCTCCTCTTTGGTCCTTGTACTCTTAATATGCTGACCAGATTTGTTTCCTCTCACCTAGAAGCTATAAAACTCCAGATGATGCACCAGTTGGGCCATTCTAGCTGTCGCTACTCTCCTTTAGATGGAGAAGAACCCTAGCTGTCACATTCCTCCCTTCGATGTCCCTGTCCAGCAGGAAAAAGCCAGAATAGCCTTCACCCCTCCTCCCATAGCAGGAAAGTGTTCCCTGGGCTCCACAAACTGATTTTCTCTAAGGCTGCTACAGCAGCTTGAGAATCAAGAGGGTGGAATGAGAAGGAAAACTCACAAAACCCCATTAAAAAAAAAAAAAAAAAAAGCCAGCCAGATGTCCGAGGCCAGATACTCCCCTTGAATGCTTTGGCTTCTATAATCTTGCTTGCCTCTTGATCAGCCGACTACCTGTGTAGCACAACCAATAAATGCCACCCACTTTTTTCCTTGAGCCACTGCATTCCCACCCACCTGTTCAGCCCATAGAGTTTCCAGGTACTCAGAAGTGGACCAGGCATAAAAAAAACAAAAACAAAAAACAAAAACCAAAAAAAAAAACCTGCCTTTGGATCTCAGCCTTTGGAGATGACTCTGCTGGGCCACATTGGTGCAGAATGAACAATCTCTTCTGATTCCCTGAGTGCATGTCGCTGGTCTCTTCCTGCACTCAGTATTTGCTGTAACACTAGGCCTAGGGAGTACTCATGGTGATTGGGAGACTGGCCTGGGCCCTGAAGTCACTGAGTAGCCAATTTGCCAAATGGCCTTGCTTTTTATTAACTCCTAAGGTTTAATTAACCAGATCTTGTTTTATATCTATAAGACCACTTTACAGTATATCACATTCGTCTGTGACCCAGCTCCTTATTGCTACAGCTGCAGACTTCTACAATAAAGGTGATTGCCCAAGAAGGGAGACTTGGGGGAAAGAAGACAAGCAGTGAGGGGACAAGCAAGGGAGCTTCCGTCACTGGGCTAGAAGTCTCTAGCCTCTCTTTTCCCTGCCCTGGATTTCCTTGTCCTCCATCGCTCCATTCAGAGCCCCGCAGATGACATTATGTGAGAAAGGAAGGAGACACAAAGGCTACACAGGGAAAGTCCCTTAGAAAATGCCAGATTTCCAGGGGCACCTGGGTGGCTCAGTCGGTTAAGCATCCAACTTCGGCTCAGGTCATGATCTCACAAACTGTGGGTTTGAGCCTTGCAGCAGGCACTGTGCTGACAGCTAGCTCAGAGCCTAGAGCCTGTTTCAGATTCTGTATCTCCTTCTCTCTCTTACCCTCCCCTGTTCGTGCTGTCTTTCTCTCTCTCTCTCTCAGAAATAAATAAAACATTTTCTAAACATTTTAAAAAAGAAAAAAAGAAAATGCCATATTTCCAGGGGATTCCTTCCACACAGGAAGTTCAAAAATAAACTTAAATTTTGATCTCGGTGGCCATCTGGTGGTCAAATGGCCACATCACATCTTCAGAGCACTGACTCCTATTGTTGCAAAATGAAACCGGATTCAAGTTTAAGATTATAAATTTCTTTTAAGAAACAAAACAAAGGAACTGAGGAGAGAGAGACACACAGAGACAGAGAGACAGAGAGGAACCAAGAAACAGAATCATAACTGTAGAGAACAAACTAGTGGTTACCAGAGGGGAGGAGAATGGCGGATGGAGGAAATGGTGAAGGGAATTAGAGCACATTTACGAGGATGAGCACTGAGTAATGTATAGAATTGTTGGATCACTGTATTATACACGTGAAACTAACATAATACTGCATGCTAAGTATGCTGGAGTTAAGATTTTAAAATCAAATACAATGATAGTTTAAAAAAAAAGTATTGTTAAATTTCTTAACTTTTTCCAACTGGAATTTTAATGGTTAATCTAGAGTTGTGATGTGACAGTGTCCCTCATTTTGTCATAAAAACCCAATCTTCCTTCAGTTCATCCCTCACTGAGAATGCTATAGATAAGGAGATCTTTCTGCCCCAAAAGCCCACCCACAGAAGGCCTGTGACTACGTCTCCCATCTTATCTTCCCCGTCCCACAGGACACTCTGCAGCCCAACCCTATGAAGTCACCACAACTCACTAGAACCTGATGAAAACAAGAAGTCTTCCTGAGGGAACAAGGTGGCAGAAGTGCAGTTTCAGGCAAAATTCTGCCAGGAACAGGTCGTAGAAACTTATTCTCTTAGAGATCACATAAGCATAATCGATCAATAATGAATAGCAGAACATGTGGTTTTCTATGGACACCAGAGGGAGACAAGCAAACTCTTTCATTGACTATATTTCAAAAGTCATGCTCCAAATTAAGGGCAAAACACTTAACAGCTGAGGCAGGTAAGAGTAGTGTTCCTACAGGCTGCTTTTAGGCAAAGAGGCTTGAACAATGGGATGCAGAATGGGCCTACAGCAACCACCTAGGGGAATACAAACAGGCCAGTCAGGTGACTCACCTCTAAATATCCATAAGCCCTAAATGACCAGTTGGGCTTCTTACAACTAGGCACAGTAACCAAAACAGGGAGAATTCCATACATCGCCATACCTCCTCATCTTCCCCTTAAAAACAGNCAAAAAAAAAAACAGCCCTACCCACTGCGTCATCGAGGGCAGCTCTCCTCTGTGGTCCCGCCCACCACTCCCCTGCGGTGTATTCCACCCCCACTGCCTCTTGGCAGACTCCTCTCCTCTGCGTCCTGCCCATTGCTCCCTTGCGATGATATGTAGTCAATAAATTACCATCTGCTTTGTTCTGCCCCAGGTGAATTCTTTCACCTACCATGCCTTTGGCTTCCACATTTGGAGAGCCCCTCTTCAATGGAGAGCCACCCCATTTAGACACCACCAAGTAATCCATGCTGCTGCTTACCACCCAAATAGAACATAAAGGACACAGGAGACTTATATAACCAAACTGATGTAATTGGGACCCAGGCTCCAGGAGTGCCAAACAGAGCTGCTGACAAAATCCAAAGACAGAGAGAGGAGTTGGTGGTGAAACAAGAAAAGAATTTAGTTCAATGAGGCCAACACAGGAAGACAGCACACTAGCATCTCAAAGACAGTCTCCAAAGTGGAGACAATACTTCCAGGTTTATATGAAGTTTATAAAGTCATATAAATCTTCTCTGCCTGATATCAATATTGATTATATAGTGAGAGTAATGAAAACTGTGTGATACTGCCAGGGGTACACACACATAGATCAATACAACAGAATAAAGAACCCAGAAACAGACCCATGCAACATGCTTAATTGATTTTTGAACAAAGGTGCAAAAGCAATTCAATAAAGGAAAGTAGCCTTTTATACAAATGGTGCTAGAGCAGCTAGACAATGACAGGCAAAAAAAAGTATCACATGTTAAATAAAAATGAACTTGCAGTGGCTGGGTGGCTCAGTCTGCTGAGCATTGAACATTGACTCAGGTCATGATCTTGCAGTTCATGAGTTTGAGCCCTGTGTTGGGCTTTGTGCTGACAGCTCAGAGCCTGGAGCCTGCTTCAGATTCGTGTCTCCCTCTCTCTCTCCTCCCTCACTCGTGCTCTGTCTATGTCTATCTCTCAAAATAAACAAAACATTTTAAAAATTTTTATATGAACTTAAAGTGGATCGCAGACTAATTTGTAAAATGTAAAACCATAAAGATTTTAGGGAAAAGTCTTCAGGGTCTAGGGCTAAGCAAAAAGTTATACCAGACACCAGAAGCATGAGTCATAAAAGGAAAAATTATAACTTGGATTTCATCAAAATTATACCCTTTTTCTATACAAAAGACCCTCTTAAAATAATGAAAATACAAGACACAAACTGGGAGAAAATATTTGCAAATCACATTACTGATGAAGGACTAGATATATGTATATTTAGATATATGTAAAGAATTCTCAAAATTCAATGGTAAAAAAAACAAACAATACAAGCATAAGGTAGTCAAAAGACGTAACATGACATTTCACCAAAGAGGAGATACAGATGCCAAATAAAGGTATGGAAAGATATGCAACATCATCAGCCATCAGAGAAATGCAAATTAAAACCACAGTGAGATATCACTACACATCTATCAGAAGGACTAAAATAAAAAATAAGGACAGGGGCACCTGGGTGGCTCAGCTGGTTAAGCATCTGACTTTGGCTCAGGTCATGATCTCACAGTTAGTGACTTGGAACCCTGTGTTGGGCTCTGCTGACAGCTCAGAGCCTGGACCCTGCTTCAGACTCTGTGTCTCTCTCTCTCTCTCTCTGTCCCTCACCCTCTCTCTCAAAAATAAACATTAAAATTTTTAAGAAAAATAAATAAATAAATAAATAAATAATAAAAATAGGGGCGCCTGGGTGGCTCAGTCNAAATAAAAAGTGAGTAAAATACCAATACCGAAAACAAGGTTGCAGAAAAATAGGATCATTCATCCATTGCTGGTGAAACTGTAATGTGGGAAATCCGCTCTGGAGGGCAGTTTGGCAGTTTCTTTAAAACTGTGCAACCCAGGGGCGTCTGGGTGGCTCAGTCGGTTGAGCGTCGACTTTGGCTCAGGTCATGGTCTCACAGTTCGTAGGTTCGAGCCCCGCATCGGGCTCTGTGCTGACAGCTCAGAGCCTGGAGCCTGTTTCAGATTCTGTGTCTCCCTCTCTCTCTGATCCTCCCCTGCTCATGCTGTCTCTCTCTCTCAAAAATAAATAAAATATAAAAACAAAACAAAACAAAACAAAAAAACTGTGCAACCCAGCAGTTACACTCCTGAGCATGTATCCCAGAGAAATAAAGATCTGTGTTCACACAAAAACCTATACATGAATGTTTATAGCAGCTTTATTCACAATAGTCAAAAACTGGAAACAAACTTTGGCACATGCATAGCAAGTAATACTACCCAGCAATAAAAACAAACTAACTAAAGATACACGAAACAACCTGGATGAACCTACAGGGAATTATGTTGGGGAAAAAAAATCCAATCCCAAAAAACTATATAGGGCATGGTTCTATTTATATAACATTTTTGGAATGACAAAATTATAGAAATGAAATGGATTGACGGGTCCAAGAGTTAAAGAAGGAGTGAAAAGGGAAGCAGGTGTGGCTGTTAAAAGGCAAAATGAGGGACATTGTGGTGATGGAAATGGACTGTTCCTGCACTAAATCAAGGTCACTGTTCAGACTGTGACAATTTACTATCATTTACAAGAAGTTATCTTTAGGGGAAATTGGATAAAGGATACATTGAGATCTCTCTATTATTTCTTATAAGTACATCTTATACAATTATAGCAAAATGAAATTTAATTGTCAAAAACATATTAACATTTCAAAAAACTAGGTGATAAGGTACATCCATGCACCTCTAAATACAAGTTGGTGGGGCACAATATACTAATAGTCACAAGATCTTCTTGTAATAAATGTCTGTGGCAGAGAATGTTGGGGGGAAGCACCCAAGCACTTGACATGGCTGAGAATATGAAAACCCCAAACAGTCAACAGATATTCATCAAAAACTACAGCACAGCAGTACAAGGGCAGCAGATGAAACTAGGCGGGGCCTGCCCAGTCCCACAGCAGCAGTTGAACAAAGTTCCCAGGTAAGGTTAGAGGAGGATGGAGCATTCTCACCCCTAAGAATTGTCTAAACTGACCATCAAGGAAGTTTTCCAAGGCAGGGCCTTACGCTGAGGAAAACACTGCAAGTAGTGGAATCAAAATTGAGCCAGGCAGAAATAAAGAAGAAAAAGAAGCTCAACATGAGGGATGAAAACAGAGTCTGGAACTTTCCCCAGCAAGCTGCCATATGTTTTAGCATTATGCAAAAACAACAGAAGAAAGAGCTCTGTGGAGTGGGCAAACATCCTGAAGTATGCTCCCTCCTAAAACCCAAGGAGATTAATTCCATATAAAAAGAACCACAGAAAAGGACTGAAGGTGTACCTTTTACAAAGTTAGTATAAATGTGAAGAGAATAAAATCCTTACAGACAATCAAAGCACATCAGAAAAATCATGCTACCAAAAATTCTAAGCTACAATCTATTTCAAAACAAACTAAACATCATTAAGAAAGTATTAAAAGATATGAAATAACAACATAAATCATACTTAGAAAATTTCAACATAGAAAATCATTATAAGCTGTACTAAATACTGCTTCAATAGCAATCATACAACATATAAGTGTAACAAAATAACATACGTATACCTTAAATTTATAAAATATAACATGGCAAATTTATCAAATAAGAAAATAATAATAATTTTTTAAAATTTTAGAAATATTGGGGAGCCTGGGTGTCTCAATCAGTTAAGCATCCGACTTCTGCTCAGGTCACAATCTCGAGGTTTGTGAGTTCGAGCTCTGCATTGGGCTCTGTGCTGACAGCTCAGAGCCTGGAGCCTGCTTCAGATTCTGTGTCTCCCTCTCTCTCTCTGCCCCTCCCCTGCTCCTGCTCTGTCTCTCCTAAAAATAAATAAGCATTAAAAATTTTTTTAATTTTAGAAATATGGTTACAGTACTCAAGAGATAACATGAAATAAAATCCACTTCAGAAATGAAGACTAATCTAGAAAGAAAAGAAAAACAAATAGACACAATAATGAAAGCCTCAACAGAAAGAAGTTAAAAAGAACATTTTTAAAAGAAAAAAGAAATGAGAGAGAATTCAAAAGAAAATGACAAATACTGAAGATACGGAAAAAGGAAAAAATCTAATATGTAAGTGATGGAATTTCTTAAAAAGGAAAACAAAAGAAAATACTAAAATATATAACTCAATAAAACATTCCAAAGATTAAAAAAAAAAGTTGAACCACATATTGAAAGACTATATGGCTTATTTGAGAAACTTATCCAGATGACCAAAAACCAAGATATATCCTAATAAAATTTTTGGACATTAAAGAAAAAGAAAATGCTACTTAGGCATCTCAGCAAAAACAATAACTGACTTAATAATTAGATTATCATCAGACTTTTGGTAGCAATGTTATGTGAAAATGAAGTAACATTATTAAGGTATCCAAGAGCAGAAAATAAAACAAAGGTTTTTATAACCAACAAAACTGAATGGAAGTCTATTAAATATAAAGACTTCCCTGAGCTCTTCTTAGCAAGTGACTAGGGAAAGAGCTTCAAACAATCACAATGATTATATCAGTAGTCCATCATTTTTGGTATCATGGCCCCTTTGCATTCTTAAGAATTACTGAGAACTCCAAAGAGCTTTAGTTTATATAGGTTATGTCAAGCGATATTAATCACTTTAGAAATTAAAACTGAAAAACTTTTAATATTTCTTTGTTGAAAGAACAGTGATAAACCCATTATATATTAATATAAATAACATTTATAAAAAGTAGCTATATTTTCTAGCACAAAAATATGGTGAGAGAAAATGAATTATTTTACATTAAAGGAATCTTTTTAATATCTCACTCAGGAATGATTCACTTGGTCATGTATTCTTCTACATTCAATCTGTAATATGTTATTTTAGTTAAAATGCATAAAGAAAATGTGGCCTCACTCAGATATGTAGTGGGAAAGAGGGGAAGAATTTTAATAACCTTTCAGCTATTGTGTATTCTTCTTTGATAAGATATTACAACTCAACAAATGGTAAATCTTTACAAATCAGTTGTAATGTGGAATCTGAAATCTTATCAGTGGTCTTTTCATGTTATGTTATGTTAAAATTCATTGGTCTACCTTGCACTTTGAGTGGACCTTCTATTAATGATAATTTTGCAGTATTACACATTGATCATTTGGAACGGGGTTCACATGGTTATGTGGATCTCCAAAATTTTGACACAGTTCACTAAACAATACGAAAAATCATATTTGGTAATATCACCATCAATCTCATCCAAAAATCTTTATTTTTTTTAATGTTTTTTATTTATTTCTAGGAGAGAGAGTGAGACAGCGTGAGCATGGGAGGGTCAGAGAGAGAGGGAGTCACAGACTGAAACAGGCTCCAGGCTCTGAGCTGGCAGTCAGCACAGAGCC
Source organism: Crocuta crocuta (assembly GCF_008692635.1). NCBI lineage: Eukaryota > Metazoa > Chordata > Mammalia > Carnivora > Hyaenidae > Crocuta > Crocuta crocuta. The sequence continues at coordinate 5,432,270 of NW_027528611.1, read as the reverse complement.
CGACGCGGGGCTCGAACCCACGAACCGCGAGATCATGACCCAAGCGAAAGTGGACGCTTAACCGACTAAGCCACCCAGGCGCCCCCAAAAATCTTTATTATGGGGAAGCTCTGGCAAACACAAGTTTTCCAAAATTTTTATTTCCTCTGGAAAATCAAATTTTCACTGTCAATATCCTTTTATTTGAAATGGAATTTCTCTTTTATTTATTTTTGAAAAAATGTCTACCAAATACCTAAGGCCAAATAACCATAATGTGTCTGTCAGTCATTTTTTCAAGAAAAATGACAGACCATTAGAAAAAGAAGAGGTGGCTAGTTTCACCTACAACTCAAGCAATTACACAGTGCTTTTCCATAAAGTAAATGCCTTTCCATGACTTTGCAGGAGAAATGCTAGTTTGTCACACTATATATTAAAAAGGTGCCTACTTGATATTCAAGAGTTGGTAAAAACTAATGATTAATTATTGCTTCATCAAGGCTATATTTAAGTGAAACTGGCATTTTTGAGAATTTTTCACTGCAAGTGCATGGCAATCAAGAATATCATGACTACTTAAGCAGAGAAGGACAAATACCATATGTTTGCATGTATAGGAAGATTAGAAGAAACTTAACAGAGGACCATGGGGGAGAAGAAGGGGGGAAATAGTGCGAGAGAGGGAGAGAGGCAAACCATGAGAGACTCTTGAATGCTGAGAACAAACTGAGGACTGATGGGGGTGGGGGGAAGGGGGGGGATGGGCATGGAGGAGGGCACTGTGGGGATGAGCACTGGGTGTTATATGAAAACCAACTTGACAATAAACTATTTGGAAAAAAAAAAAGAATATCATGACTACTTATATACAGGGTTTTTTTTTAGATGTTAACTGAATTTATTGTGATCACTTTCCAATACATACAAATATTCAATCATTACATTGTACACCTGCAACAATGCAACGTGATGTCAGTTACACATTAACAACATCAGCAACAACAGCGGTGATGATGATGAGGGACAGTTCATTCACAACACTGGCGCAGGTCTTAGTCACAAGTATCACGGGCCCAGATGTGAATTGCAGGCATTCTCTAAAGCACCAAAAGTTTTACCCACTGTAGGTTTTGCATCATCAATACAAATACAGTGAAAACAGTTAATAAGGTCTTATTATTATTATTATAAAAATAGTTTTGACCTTTCAGACTTCCCAAAAGGGTCTCAAGGACCTCCAGGAGTCCATCGACCACAACAGGAGTACCACTGCGCTTGAAGGACACTGACATAAGGAATAGTAGTCATCATGAAACATGTTATCACTCACAGAACTGAGACTAAAAAGGGAGTGGGTATCCTCTGTAATGGCATATGATCCATAATATAAAAATATAGGACAACTATAAAAAGAAAAGATGAGGAGAAGAACAGAGGCAAAAGGTATATTAACTGTTTTCAGTGATAATGTTGGTGGTTGTAGTATATCATTATCCTCAGACTGCTGTGTGTGTTCATTCAGGAAAAGCAAATGAGTACAGGTGGATAATCTAATTGTATGCCTCCTCGAGTGTTTGAAAACCAGAACTCTTGATGTGGAAGAAAGGAGACACAACTGTAATATAGAAGAGATTAATTTTTTATTTGTCTATACATAAACTCTGTGCTTCTATAAATATGAACATTGCATATAAAAATTTATATTTCCACCAAAAAGTCTTGATATAATGATGAATTCCTAACTCCAGATTATGGTCTTAGTGACATTTCCCACTAAAATAAGCCGGGGCTTTCTAAAACAATAGCTGATTGCAGGTCTGAGCAGGAAACATACAGAATAAACCTGGAACATCTTTGCATACAGATAACAAAGAAATGATCAAAAGACTTATGTCAAAAGGACTCCAGAGCAACTTGAAGACTTTTCCATGCACCTAAGATATGATTGAACTCATGGCTAAAAACTGCCATGAGTTAAAATCCCTCAAATACATTTAAATCCTTAAATTTATAATGTTACAAAAAATAAAGGTAAAAAGTAAAACCTAATTGCCCATCTTTGGAAAATAGTAGGAAACAAATTCATTAACCTGAAAATTAATGAAGTGAAAGAGATAAAACACTGATCCTTTCTTTCCACTGTATCACTGGGCAACCCACCAGGAAATGAAGAGAAGTGTCTCTTTACAGAAGCAATAAAGCATATAAATGAAGAAGGAATGATAGAATTAGGTCATCCCCATTCTACAATCTATAACTCCCAGTGAATTCAAGGGCCTCAGCAATGAGCACCAAAGGTGACTGCATCATTAAAAGAGACAAAATGGACAGTTTGTGCCTCATGGTAAAAAAAAACACACACCTCCACCTACAGACTCACCAAGAAATTAAACCTGTCTATCCAGCCTCTGCATCCATTTGCCAACTTGCAGGAAACACAGAGCACAGCAGGGCATGCCAAACGACACCACGTGCATGCAATCAGTAAAATCTAGACTATGGAAAACTCTGTAGGTCAAATGGCTCAGGCTTTTCAACATATTAATCATAAGGGGGCAAGGAGGATGGAGAGAAATAGTAAAGTATGAGACATAAAAGACAACTAAGTTGGGGCACATGGGTGGCTCAGTCAGTTGAGTGTCCAACTTCAGCTCAGGTCCCAATTCATGAGAGTTCGAGCCCCATGTTGGACTCTGCGTTGACAGCTCAGAGCCTGGAGACTGCTTTGGATTCTGTGTCTACTTCTCTCTCAATCTCTCTCTCTCTCTCTCTGTCCCCCCACCTCCTTCCCCTGCTTGTGCTCTCTCTCTCTCAAAAATAAATAAATAAACATTTTAAAAAATATTTAAACAGTGATTACTCTAACAGAATGTAATTACTTTTTTCTAAAGTTTATTTCCTTTGAGAGAGAAAGAGAGAGAGAGAGAGAGAGAGAGAGAGCGTGCACAAGCGGGGGAGGGGCAGAGAGAGGGAGAGAGCAGGCTCTGCACTGTCAGCACAGAGCCCAAGGTAGGGCCCAGTCTCAGGAACGATGAGATCATGACCCAAGCCAAAATCAAGAGTGGGACGCTTAACCAACTGAGCCCCCCAGGCCTCCCAGAATATAATTATTTTTGAGAGGAGGGAGAAGAGGTTGCTTGGCATAAAGTACATGGAGACTCCTGCCCTTCCTGGTAAAGTTCTATTTCTTGACCTGAGTGGTGATGACAGGAGTTTTGCCTTAAATAATTAATTCTACATTTTGTGTGGTTATCTGTATCTCAGTTTTATTTTACAATATAAAGGTCATAAAACAGTGAAAAGGAAATTGTGCCTCTAGCATTTGTCTTCTGGAAACAGTGGAGAGCGCAGTTGGAAAGAGGAAGACATGCAGATAACTCACAAGGTTAGGGCTGGACCATAGGAGGTACAAAGGTTAGGGCTGGTGGGAGTCAGCTTTGGGGGGAATTTCTGCATTTCTGCACACTGTCCTTGGAAATGGGGACTAATGGAACATGCAAGGAGGAGGAAGAAGGACAGAAGCATGAGAGATGATCTCAGAACACAGAACTCTAGAATCAGGTCAGTTCTCCTCCAAGGACTCATTAGAAGTAACTCCAGAACACAGACCTCATGAGAGTGTTTCACTCAATCATTTGGACTCAAGTCATTCAGTGCTATTTCAGTCTCCAGGGCAAGAAGCTCCGATTGGGACCTTAGCACGGCTCTGGTGAGGGAACTGCTCTTGAGACCTGCAGGAGCAGTGACCCAAGTTGCAGGAGGGACTCCACCCTCCCATTTCAGAAACTCAGCACCCAGACCACCCAGCCAGAGCCACCCTCACACCCTACCCTCAAGACCTCTCCCTCTGGCCGAAGCACTGGGACAACAATTGGCCACCCAAAGAAAAGGAAGAAGACATTACCTCATCAGCAGACAACTGAGTCTTCACATATCCTGGAATGAGAGGAAAGAAATAGAATGCCCCCAGTTAGGACCAAATGTTGTGATGATCCTGAAGGGTAGGGGATGAATTGAACTATCAGAACTCCAGTTCTGCTGACCCTCTGAGATGTTTCTGGCTTCAGAAAGGACTATCCTGGTGATCGCTGAGAAGCACAATCACCTTTCCTTGCCTCGTATCTTTGAAGTTAAGGGAAGTGGGAGAAGCTATGGGGCAGGTGGCAGGGGACTCCAAAGAAGCTCATTACCTTTCTGAGCCCTGAGGCAGATGACAGTCCCCACCAAAAGGAAGATCAGCCCAAGCAGGAAAGCTGCAATTCCACTTAGCATCTTTCTCCAAGAATATGCAGACTGAGCTCCTATGGGAAACAGGTCTTAAAATTAGTAAAAAGCTCCCAATGTTTGGTGGGAGCCTTCCTGAAATCCCAGAGCCCATACTGGACACCAAATCAAATGCTATCTAGAGAAGAAATACATTTAGAAATGGTTGTTTGAAGCCAAGGTTTGCACCCATGAAGTTTCTGCTTCTGAATCTTGCAGCCTGTAAGAATGCCCTCTAAAATACTAAGACAAAGTATTAGAGGATACTAGATCCCAAAGTTGGAAATAAGTGATGAGGTGATTAGATCTCTTTATTTCTTGGCAAATAATAGATATCTGTCATGTCTTCTCCCACCCTAACCCAAGGACCTCAAATTCCATGACTCCTCAGATCAGGGGAAAGAAGAATGAGTATTGGGATCAATATGAATGCAGAGGTAACACAGGCTGTGGGCTGAGTCAACATCACCCTGTGTCTGGCCCAGAGAGCACAAGAAGCTGATTCTCACTCCACTCCACAGAAATAGGGCTCAGCAGGCTGGGATGATTAACAAGGCAGGTGTAGACATCTCCAAGTTCAGGAGTCATTTCCAGCATCACCATTGTCTGAAAGGTCCAGTCTCCATTACTGATAAGGCCAGTGGACATCACCCCCACTCTCTCCTGCTGCCCATTCCGGAACCATCTGATCTTGATGTCCCCTGGATAGAAACCTGTCACAGAGCAAAGCAGCATATTGTGGTGCTGCAGGGATGGGGTCTTCTCTGGATACACCGTCACCTCTGGTTGCACTGGGAAGGGAGAGAAAAATGAGACATTATGAAGGAAAACCACTATGCCAGGACAGGGGTTCCTTGAAAGACAATCTCTGACCCTAATCTTCTCACATCATCCAAGTGAAAAATGGAAATGTGGGGAAATCTCTGCCCCCAAGACTCAGAAACTGGGTATGTCAATGCCCCAAGGATGAGTTGCCTTGTCAGATACTCCCACAATTACCCCCTCTATTTGAGAGCCCACTAGTCTTTAAAGTCTCTGAGAATTTGCGGGGGTCTGGGATCAAGACCATAGTGACCTGGCCTGTGAGAATAATGAATGAATCACAACTGGGGCCAGAACATATACAGACTCCCCTTCTTACAAGTCATTTATCCTGAAGTAGGAAATTGCCCATCATAAGGAAGTAGTGCCCATGATCATGTTCACATGTAGGAGATTCCTGAACCCCACCAGACCTCACCTTTCATCTCACCTTTTCTCCCCACCGTGAAAGGTGCACCCAGCTTGTAGTTATGCCTGCAGAGTGTATCCACAGAAGCTCTAATCCTCTCTAATATATCTGGCCGATTGTTCCACAGCTCAGCATCAGGCTTCCCCAGCTCTGTCAATGCCACAAACATTCCCACATCACTGTCGAAATGTGCATACTCTTCCAAGTTAAAAATGAATCTCACCACAAACTGCACCTTCTCTGTCCCATTGGTGAAGTAACAGTCAGCCTTTGCCTGAATCACAAAATCTTCTGGAAAATTTAAAAAAAAAAAAAAAGACTATAAACCTACCCTCACTTTTAGGAACCCATTCGTGGTAAATTATGCCAGACCATATGTATTTGACAGGAGGCTACTTCAAAGTAGCCTCTTCTCCCCTAGGTCCCACCCTGGTTCTTTTTAGCAAAGACACATCCATCATGGAAAGCAGCCTGAGACCCATCCTACAGGGCCAGCCACACAGAAGACGTGTAATCCAAAAAAGGCAAGCCAAAAGGAGAGTCCCAAGAGACATAAACATTCATTCCATAAATATTCGTTGACCATTTGTGTTTTGCTGTCACTGTGCTTGGTTTCTCCAAGCCAAGCTTTCAGAAGCCCAAGATTTTAACTCCCTTTGTTATCAAGTCAAAAAGATCCATCCCCATATGGAATAATTCAACAGTACTCTTGCCCATAACAGGTTCATTCTATACATTCATTCTGGAGCAGAGTGAAGGAGTGATGGAGGTGGGGAAAGAAATGCAGACTCCATACACGTTTGATGTGAAACTAACTCCCCTTCCACTTTTCACTCACTATGGGTTTTCTCCAAGAATTTCCGTTTGGACCTTTCCCCTTGCACTTTTACTTAGACTTCACCCCTCTGTTGGCTCTAATAAGGTAATGATTTCATTACCTTTGTTAGTGTTAAGTAAAATAATACTAATCCATGGCTCGAAGATTAATACTGCCATCAGCATCATTGGCACTATACCTACCATACCAGTAATTACAACAACATGGTGACAGAAAATATATAGTTAGCTTAAACCCTCTTTGGCAATTTTTACATGAAGTACTGCCATTAAAGGTGTAATAAAAAATCTAATTCCATGGTCCATTATGATTTTCTACTTTCAGAGCACCTTACTAATATTGATAGTGATTAGCTTGAGCTACATATTGTTTGATATAATGTCTACTCTGCTCTTCTTTAATGTAATTTAACATTCAAAAATTATGTAATCTGTCCTCATAGGTAAGAAAAAGTATAATTCTTATTTGCTGAACACACAGTGTGCTATGGTCTGAGTGTTTATGCCCCTCCCACCAAATTCTTCTGTTGATATCCTAACTCCCAACGGTGATATTATTAGTAGGATGTGCCTTTGGGGGGTGTTTGGGTCATGAGGGTGGAGCGCTCTCTCATGAATGGGATTAGCCTTATAATGGGGGCTCCAGAGAGATCACAAGCCCCTTCCACCACGTGAGAACACAAGAAGAAGGTGCCAGCTATGAACTAGAAAGAGAGTTTTCATCAGAACACACCCATACTGAGGTGTCTGGGTGGCTCAGTCGGTGAAGTGTCCGACTTTGGCACATGATCTCATGGTTTGTGAGTTCAAACCCTCAGTCGGGCTCTGTGCTGGCAGCTCAGAGCCTGGAGCCTGTTTTGGATTCTGTGTCTCCCTCTCTCTTCCCCTCTCCTGTTCACCTCTCTGTCTCTCTCTCAAAAATAAGTAAACATTAAAAAATTAAAAACCAATCAATCAATCAATAAGAACACAGCCATACTGACACCTTGATCTTAGACTCTCTGGCCTCCAGAACTGTGAGAAATAAATTTCTGTTGTTTATAAGTCACCCAGGCTGTGGTATTTTGCTACAGTCATCAGAATGGACTAAGATACAATGATAAGACACAATGGACTAAGACACTTCATAGATTTGAAGATCTGAAAAATCTTGAACAACAAACTGGTAAATGGTCCTGGGTTATGTTTCAGTCGATTTGAGTTCTAGTTCTGTATCTGGTAGTTTTACATAGAACCACTTACACTCCCTGACCTGTTTTCCGCTGATAACAACACTGAAGTAGATCTCAAAAGCATAGTGTTAAGAAAGAAAAGAAACAGAATGTGATTCAACACACAATGACATTTATTAAGATTTTAAAATACACATGAAAAACAATGCTAAATATTCTTAAAGGCCATCTCATAGTTAAAGACACATTAGAATGATTCTCTAAGGAAAGGTGGGTGTGGAAATGGAGACGAGGGACCAGGAGGGACTCCTTGCACCGACAAATGATAACAAAGTGCTGTGAATTCATTGGGTAAGATTAATGTGATTCTGTGCACCTGACAACAATAGTTATAAGAGGAAATTCAAATGGGTTAATAATGCAGGTTGGCCAAAAAAGTCCTCCCTGAAGAAATGGGATGAGTTAAGGCTTGAAAGATAATAGTTACTGATCTGAATTGTAAATTTGCTCTCATTTCTCAACTCCTCCTCTGCAAGCTACTGAGCTGAGTGCTTAGCATAAGGATGACAGCATCCTTCCTGGGTCAGCCATACTCATCTCTTAGTAGCTAGAGTCAGCTCTAACCTCCAATGCTCTTCCTTCTTATGGTTTAAATCAGAAAAAAAACTATTTTTTAGTCAGATTTGTGTCAGATTAAAGATCTGCACTGATTTTTTTTTTCATCTGTGTTGCTTAATGGACATCATAAACTCAGAGAAGTTTCTATTCTCAAAGAACAAAGATCTTCCACCTACCCCACCCTCCCAAGTCTGTTCCTCTTTTATATCTAATGAAACTTTGACATTCAAACAAGTTCTGTTTTTAGTGCATTACATCCTGTTTTCTGCTGATAACTATGTTTTCAAGGTGCAATATTGCCTCATGTTTGTACAGCCTATCTTCTCAGCTAGAAAAATAAAAGCAATAAATACATGTACTTAGTAGCCTGAGGATAGTCTGAGGAGGATAATGAATTCAACTTCTCTTATTTCTCAGAACTGCGTTAATAAATGCCAAAAGAAGAAAGCTTTGTTTCCAATTTCATTTGTCCATGTGTATCCCAATTGGATAAATATAAAAACAGTCACAATCATCAGAGCAAACTCCTGCCTCAACAAATGGCAGCTATTCTCAGACTGCCTCCAGTTTATATAGTTCTTGAGATGGACATTGATACAATAAGAGCCCTAGGCAAGAAAAAATGTTTCCCTTCTTCCTGTTACCCTACTCCTTGAATCTGCAACCCTGGCACAGGAAGTTCCTTTTCCCAGAAGTCCACTGTGTGTTGTAAAGAGAGGAGGCTTATTTTTCTTCCAAAGGGAAGAATATTTTGAAGCCAGAAGCCAGTTCCAGGCTGGTCTGCAGCCTGTACCCACAGGGAAGGGCATTCCTCCCTCATGCCAATTCTTGTATACATACCTGAAAAAAAAATGTTTGCTCTGTTCTTACCTGGAGAGTCTCTGCCTTGAGTCATGGAGGAATCCAGCCTACTTATACTCACTAGCAGAGCCACCATCCAAAGAACCCACCCAGAACCCATTCTGAAAGAAAAAAATAAATGAGACAGTAAAGTCATCAGCTTCTTCAGAATGGGGCTTACCCCCACAAAACTCAGTCAAAAAAGTAGTTATTAAGAGTATGAATACCTTCCTGGCCACCTCATGGTTGGAGACTCTTCACATTAATAACCAATCACAGTAGAAGAGTTTTACATCATTAGATGCTGGGTAGACTACTTCCATACCACTCAAGAATTGGTTACCTTCTTAATAACAGACAGTAGTTTAAGGTAAACAATTTTTTAATAGTGTATATAATATGTGATTCTAGAAGAACTACACAGATTGTTTTTTATGCATTCTGCTGTCTTCTAACCAGTGAGTCTCTTCCTCCTATGGAGTGGTTGATATTGTCAATGGAGTGTGCAAATAAAGCAGAAAGTAGACACCATTCTGAAGCATTTCCCCTAAGAAGAGTTAATGAAGCAATTATCAGAGAAGAAATAGAAGAGATTGAGAATGACCTGGAGAATATGATTTCCCATAAACCAAGGGTCATAAAAAACAAAATGAAGAGAGGATTCTCAAAAGAACAAAATGCTGCAAAACATGTTCCAGAGAATAAAATATAAAAAGCATTGTTGTGTTATATAATTAGTGGAGCACCGATAACCTTCACTAGGACATAAAGTGTTAAAGGTAGAAACTATATTTCAAAAGAGCAAATTGGAAATGAAGGCAATAGATATAAATAGTCCTTCAAGAGTGTTGGAAGTAAGTGACACTTGGGTGGCTCAGTCGGTTAAATGTCTAACATTTGATTTTAGCTCAGGTCATGATCTCACAGTTTGTGAACTTGAGCCCGGCACTGTCAGCATGGAGCCTATTTGGAATTCTCTCTCTCTCTCTCTCTTCTTCCCTCTCTCTCTGCCCCTCCCCAGCTCTGTCTCTCAAAATAAATAAATAAACTTTAAAAAAAGTGTTGGAAGTGAAAACAAGGGAAAAGATGGGATTCAAACTTGAGCAAGAAGCCACACTAAAGGAAAATTATGTATAAGAAAGACCTTAACAGCTACATGGGTGATGAGTAGCTACATGGGTGATGAGTGTTAAGGAGGGCACTTGTTGGGGCACTTGGGTGGCTCAGTAGGTTAAGCATCTGACTTCGGCTCAGGTCATGATCTCAGTTTGTGAGTTCAGGCCCCGCTTCGGGCTTTATGCTGACAGTTCAGAGCCTGGAGCCTGCTTCCGATTCTGTGTCTCCCTCTCTCTCTGACTCTCCCCTGCTCATGCTCTGTCTCTCTCTCTATCTCAAAAATAAATAAGCATTAAAATTTTTTTTAAAAAGGAAGGCACTTGCTGTGATAAGCACTGGGTGTTCTATGTAAGTAATGACCCACTGAATTCTACTCCTGAAACTAATATTACCCTGTATGTTAGTAACTAGAAATTAAATAGAAACTTGAAACAAGAAAAAAAAAAGACCTTAAGTAGTTTCTCGGTAAAGTGGAAGGTATATGTATATGGGAGAAATCGAAGATAAAAAGAAGAAAAGAGAAATTACCCCCCCAAATTCTTAATGGAATCCAAAGAAGGAGATTGTTAGACTTGGTAATAAAAAGGAACACTTGTTCAGAGAGACTAGAATGAAGACAGAGAGATTGGAAGTGAGAAAGGGAAATGAGGAAGTTCCAGTTGTGTGGCTTCAATGGACTCAGTTTAGGACAAGGGAAAATCTTCTGCTAGAAAGGAGTTGGAAGAAAATCCTTTTGACAACTAAGGAGAGAAAGCTGCTTTTTAACCAAAATAGTCTATAAGTACATTATTATTTATTTAGCACAGAGCCATCATCCATGCCTGATACTACAGGCCATGCAGTGATGACACAAAGATGTTCCTTATTCTCAAGAAATACGTAACCTAAGCGGGTGACAAGGAAACAATCCACTGTAATGTCAGGAATCATGAGATTACTTTGTTAATGTTTGGGCCCACAAAAGAGTAGATTTTAACTTAATCTAGAAAGAGTTCATGATAAAGTTGATATCTGATACAAGTGACCTACTAAGCAGAGATTTTTCAAATTTGAAATAACCAGTACATGTTGACAGCAGAATGAAGATAAACAGTGAAACGAAAAGTTTATCTGGAGTCCATTTAAAATTTCTGATTATCTGCAATAAATAAATACATGCAAACAACTTAATTAAATGGGAAAAGATACAATATAATTTTTTTTATTCTTCACTTCCCTAAGAGAATACACATAATCTGATGGGTGTGTAAGATAAGATTATGATGGTAGTTGACCGGGACACCCAGGGATACTTGAGTTATGCCTTGCCAAGTATGCTGGGAGTTCCTCAGAAAATTTCTACCCATAAGTAGTAATAGCAAATTGTAAATCAAAGACTGACTCTATTATTAGCTGGTCAAATCTCTGGGTTACCCCCAATAGAAAGTTTTATGGTAAGCATCTATGAAGATTGAGACCCATGCACAGTCTCATGTTACCTCTTATATACCACTTATACCACTATCAAGCTGTAAATCCTGAAGGATTAAGAATTCGCAAGCATATGAGTAATAGTGTGAGTCCCAAAGGGACTCTGTTCAAGATGGCAGAAATAGGATTCAGAAGAGAGGTGAAATGCAATTATGTAAACTTTATGTACCATGGCCCTGGCACTCTTAGTAAACATGCCCTGTCCTGGAATCTGACCAGTCAAAATAATAATTCCGTCTCCTGGGAGATCATGACAGATAAAGAAAAAGATGGGGAGGTGTGGAAGACCTCACTAGTGCTCACCAACATCCTCTACTTCCTGGGTACATGGAAAACTATATTTCCTGGTTTCCCAGGGCTATGTGACCAGTTCTAGCCAATGGTTAGTGAACAAAAAGCTCTTGATCAAAGAATTTAACTACCATTTTATGACTCTTCTTCCCTCACCAAGTCAAGCAGGACAACCTTGCATTGAAAGGTGGAATCTGGAATCAGAATATAAAAGCAGTCTAATTAGCTGAGTCATCATGAAGAGTAAAAGCCCTTAGACAATCACCCAAAACCACAACAGATGCTACATGAATAAGACATAACTTTTGCTTGGTTAAGGCTCTGAAGGTTGTTACCACAGCCAAGGCTAGCTTAACCTAACTAATAAAGGACAAGAACAAAAACATTGACCTGCCCCCTCCATGTCCCTCAGGTAGATTTGAATATTAATGAATTGGTACCCTGAGCCCAGGCCAAAACTGGTAGACTCCATACACGGAGCATGACTGTCCGACAGTCCATGACTGTCGGTACTTCTAGAAGTAAAATGGTTGCACTGCTCCCATCTGGGGGGCATGTGTGGAGCTGAGTAAAAAAGTGACAATCAGAAAGAGCTCAAGCCACTGAGTTTTAACTTCTTGCCTTCTTCCTACCTACACTTACCTTAATCTTTCCCATGTATTTTATCTCATACGGAACCAGAGAAAAACATTTTACTTCAAGCTAAGTGAATGAGAACATGACATGGAGATTATCCCAAGCAGCAAAATCATGAGAGGGTGGAAGAGGCTTAAACCCAAGTCTGTTTACTCCCCCTCTGCAGGCAATGCTGTGTCCAGGCTTCCTATCTTGATGTGTTTTTGTTTTCAATTTGCACTAGATTCTATTGTAAGCAGAATATTGTAAATATTTTAAAGGATTTTTGCATCCATAAGTAAATTCATCTAAAGTTTTTATTTTGGTGCATTGTCATCGTTTAACATTGATATTATACTTCATTAAAAAAATACATTTGCTGCAGTTGAACCATTTAATTAGGATTAGAATTCCACCCCCTTCGTTTTTCTTTAAAGATATTATTATATTGACCTATATATCTGGGCCCGGAGCACTTTTTGGGGTAGCTCTCTTACAAGTTTTTCTGTTTCTTCCTTGGAAATTATTCTATCTTTAAAGAGATTGGTTTGGGTATATTTTTCAAACAAATTATTCATTTAATCTAAGTTTTCAAGTTTATTTTAACAAAAGTGAACAAAATAATTTCTTATTATTTCCCCCGTACATGTATTAATTTTGTCCTTATCATCTCTTATTTTCTCTACTTTTGTCTTGGCTAGGTTTGTCAGTGGTTTATTTTAGTGAAATTTTTTAAGCTTTGAATTTATTCTCTTTCCCTTTTCTAAGTCTTCATTTCTGCTTTTATTTTTATTATCTGTTCCTGTTTTCATGTGACTGATGTGTTGTTCCTTTCACTTAAGTCATATGGTTTCATTCTTTCCTTTAATTGATGAAGGCCATGAATTCTCCACTGAGCACTGCCTTCGTTATTTCACAACTTTGAAATGTAATGTTTAATTATAATTTTTCTAGAAACTTTTTGTTTTTTTTCCCCTCTGATCAAGAAAGAGACAGTTTAAGTTTTCATGTGGAGAAGTATTTATCTTTTCTGATTTTTTAAATAATTATCCAGTTTGTTCCATTATGGTCAGAGGATAGTATCAATAGCATTTCTACTTTTAGGAATTTATTAAAGCTTTTTGTGCCATAATATGTAGTACATTTTCATTAATGTCCTGCTGGAACTTGAAAAGATGTGCTATTTTTTGTGAATAAAGTTTAAGGTAGATCCATCAGATCTAATTTCATACTGTTGAAGTATCTTCTCTGATCATACTTATTTTTGTCCACTGAGAAAAGTAAATTAAATGTACTAACACTAGTACATTTCTGAATATTTTCCTTATATCTCCCTTAATTTCAAACTTATGAGAGTTGCTTGTGTGCTATTTAGAACTTAAAAGTATATCTCTTATATATCCATTATGGATTTCACACTTTACATTATAAAGTGCCTTCTTGTCTCACTCAAGTTTTTTCTGTTTGAATTTCATCTGTTTAATAATAGTATCATGACCTCTGCTCTGCTTCCTTTATGTTTACATTCTCCCATGCCTTTCCCATAATTTATTTTTTGAATAAATGAGTGGACCTTTCTGAGTCGCTCTATTTTAGGTGTTTTGAGGTTTTTGTTTGTTTGTTGTTTGTTTCTGTATATTGCAAACAGCAGAGGTTTTTCTCTCAATCTAACTCAAAAGTATTTTTATTTTATATATCAGTAAGCTCATTTACAATTAATATAGCAAATAGATTCAGTGTAATTTGTGACCTGTAAGTAATATTATTCTGTTAAATATGTTGTTTATATGAGTATTTCTTTTAGAAAATCTTGCATTGTGTCTCATGTTTTCTTTTTCTTTTTTTTCTTTTTTTTTTTAGTTTATTTATCTATTTTGAGAGGGAAAGCACAAGCAGGGGAGGGGCAAAGAGAGAGAGGGAGAGAGAGAATCCCAAGCAGGCTCCGCACTGTCAGCACAGAGCCCGATGCTGGGCTCTATCTCACGACCTGAGATCACAACCTGAGACAATATCAAGAGTCAGACGCTTAACTGACTGAGCCACCTAGGTACCCCTCATTGTGTCTCATGTTTTATTATAGTTTTTCAGATACAGTATTTTAAAAGGTGTATATTTGGGGATTGTTCTGATAATTTTTTTCTTAACTAATATAGTTAGTTTCCTCTTTCTTTAGATAGTTCCTATTAGTTATGAACATCATGAAAGTGCTAGTTTACATCCTCTCCTCCTCTTCCATTTTCTTTGTGTTTACCTTTGTACTCTTAAATATGTTCTAAAAACTACTACTTTATTTACCCATTTTAAGAGATATCTTTATGTGTGCTTGGATAGCTCAGTCAGTTGTGCATCCAGCTTTGGCTCAGGCCATGATCTCATGGTTCGTCGGTTTGAGCTCCCACTGGGCTCTGTGCTGACACCTTAGAGCCTGGAGCCTGCTTCAGATTCTGTTTCCCTCTCTCTCTGCCCCTCCTCTGCTCATGCTCTGTNAGAGGTATCTTTAAACTCCCAGATATTATAGATAAGTCCATTAGTAAGTTTATTCTATATTCTTACTCATTTTTCCATTTAATCTATAATTACTGAGAAATCCATTTCTTCTTGCCAATTTATTCTTATAACTCTGTCTATATTTTCCTACACATTTTGTGGCATTTTTGCTACATGTAGGTTGACCCTGTTTTAGTGTAATGTTCTAGTGACTTCTTTTTTTTTTAATTTTTTAATTTTTTTGTATTTTATTTCTAGGAGAGAGAGAGAGAGAGAGAGACAGCGTGAGCAGGGGAGGGTCAGAGAGAGAGGGAGTCACAGACTCTGAAACAGGCTCCAGGCTCTGAGCTGGCAGTCAGCACAGAGCCCGACGCGGGGCTCGAACCCACGAACCGCGAGATCATGACCTAAGCGAAAGTCGGACGCTTAACCGACTAAGCCATCCAGGTGCCCCAGTAATGTTCTAGTGACTTCTTGCTGTCATTATGCAATGCTTGTCTTTGTCTCTACTAACGCCTTTGTCTTAGACTGTATTTTTAGGTATTGAAGTCACCATAAGCATTGTCTTCTGTTAGTGTTAGTTTCTTAGTGTTATCTTATTGCATGTCTTGATTTTAGGCTTTTCATATCTTTAGGTTTTCTTTGTGATTAATATGAAGAGCATATAACTGGATTTTGTGATCCCCTTGCACACGGTTTCACTTTTGGAAGTTTCAGTGACATATGTTCAACTACCGCCCATAAGCCAATGATCCTCCCTCTGACATCAGGTCAGAAGATCAATTGTAGCCTAATGCTAGGCTGCAATGCCTACATCACTCACCTCATTTCATCTCATCACATAGTCATTTTATCATCTCACATCATCACAAGGTGAAGAAGGGTGAGTATAGTACAATAAGATATTTTGAAAGAGAGACAATACAAAACTTTTATTACAGCATATTGTTACATTTGTTCTATTTTATTATTAATTACTGTTGCTAATCTCTTACTCTGCCTAATTTATAAATTAAACTTTACCTAGGTATGCACATATAGGAAAAACAAAGTATACATAGAGTTCAGTTGCCATCTATGGTTTCAGGCATCTACTGGGGGATATCCCATATCCCCCATAGATAAGGGTGGGAGAACTGTATTATTTTTCTAATCTGAAAAACTTTTAATTCCATATTTAAACTGTTTACATTTACTGTGATTATTAAATTATCTGAATTTGTTTCTACTATTATTGTGTCTTCTATTTTGTTATGTTCTTTGCTTCCTATTTTTCTCCTTTCATCATTCATATTAAATTGATTACATTAAAAAATGTTAATGTTTATTTATTATTGAGAGACAGAGCATGAGCATGGGAGGGGCAGAGAGTGGGGGAGACACAGAATCTGAAGCAGGCTCTAGGCTCTGAACTGTCATCGCAGAGCCTGACCCGGGGCTTGAACTCACAAACCGTGAGATCATGACCTGAGCCTAAATTAGATGCTTAACTAACTGAGCCACCCAGGCGCCCCTAACTTCATTACATTTTGAAGTACTCTATAATTTCCTCCTACTGGCTTAAGATTTTTAAATACTAGGGGTGCCTATGTGGTTCCACCGTTGAGCATCCGACTTCAGCTTGGGTCATGATCTTGTGATTCTTGAGTTTGAGCCCCACATCGAGCTCACTGCTGCCACCCTGTTAGCTTCGGATCCTCTTTCTCTCTCTCTCTCTGCCCCTCCCTTGCTCACACTAACTCTCTCAAAAAATAAATAAAACATTTTTAAATAAAAATAAATAAAAGAGAATTTTAAATTCTAATTTTATTAGTTAAGAGTTATTCCTACATTTTTAACATGACTACCTAAATTGACAACATCCACAGTTAATCTTTACCCTTCTTCCAAACAGATCAAAGGCTTAGGAATGTTTTACTTTATCTGCCTCATTTTCATGTTGTGATTCTTCCATCATTTTCTTAAATTTAATAGTCATATCTGTCAGTGATTTTTAAAGCCATAGTCATTTTCATACCTTATTCTGATCTCCCAATACCGATATTTTATTTTTTAAATGTATTTATTTAGAGAGAGAGCAACCATGAGTGGGTGAGTGGCAGAAAGAGAGGGTGAGAGAGAATCCCAAGAAGATTCCACACTGTCAGCACAGAGCCCAACATGGGACTCAGTCCCAAGAATTGTGAGATCATGACCTGAGCCAAGTTTGACTGTCAGACACTTAACCAACTGAGCCACCCAGGCTTCCCTAATTTACCAACATTTTAGACAGATGTTTTGCTGCTGGTGTTGTGTGTGTGTGTGTTTCTCGTCTTTGCTTCTTGTGTTCCAATTCTTGCTGAATTTAGAATCCTTCTTACATAAGTGGTAATAAAAGAAAAACAATGACAACTACCATACGACATTACTTTTTATTTATTACATTTATTTATTTATTACATTAATGAAATCTAAAAAACTAAGAACACTTGGGGCACCTGGGTGGATCAGTTGGTTAAGCGCCAGACTCTTGGTTTCAGCTCAGATCATGACCTCACGGTTTCATGAGTTTGAGCCCCACATCAGGCTCTATGCTGATGGTGTGGAGCCTGCTTGGAACTCCCCCCCCCCGCCCCCACTCAGGCTGTCTTTCTCTCTCTCAAAATAAATAAATAAAATTTAAAATTAAAAAGAATAACAACACTTTGTGTTGGTGAGAATGTGGGGAAACAGATGAACTCATATATTGCTGATGGGACTGTGCATGAATACAACCTCTATTAAGGCAATTTTGCAACTACATATCAATAGTAGTGATGTATCTACTTTTGGACTCAGCAACTCCCCCTTTAGAATTTTATCCTACTGATATTCTTGCACATGTGTATTACAACGCATTACTTATAAAACCAAAGACTTCCAATAGTTTAACTACCCATGAATAGGAGAAGACAGGCTAAATGAAATATGGTACTTCCATAAAATAGAATACTATATAGCCATATGTTTCTAAGTATAAAAAATAATGTTCAGAACAGTGGATCTAAAGACTTGCTCTTTGTAAAAATAGGGAATAAGAACATATACACATATTTGCTTAAATTTTCATGATTTCCCTGAAAGGACAAACATAAAGTTTGGAACATGGATTGTGTATGCAAGGGATCTTGGCAAACTGTGGGAAGGATGGGAGTGAGAGTTTCCTCTGTATACTTTTTTGTGGCTTTTGAACTTTTTTAAAAAATATTTTATTTATTTCTAGGAGAGAGAGAGAGAGAGAGACAGCGTGAGTAGGGGAGGGTCAGAGAGAGAGGGAGTCACAGACTGAAACAGGCTCCAGGCTCTGAGCTGGCAGTCTGCACAGAGCCCGACGCAGGGCTCGAACCCACGAACCGCGAGATCATGACCTAAGCGAAAGTCAGACGCTTAACCGACTAAGCCACCCAGGCGCCCCATGTGGCTTTTGAACTTTAAATCACATTAATATAAAGGCCTATTCAAATTAATTGTATCTTTAGAAAAGGAAATAGTAAGAAAGTAAGCAGATAGTGGGAGTGTAGGCAACTCTTTTGAGGAGTTTTGTAGTAAAGCTGGGCAGAGGCCACTTTTTCCAAACTTTTGTAATGCAGGGGAGTTAGTAAATATGGCTAAACCTCCATTTTCTCATTCTTAGAACTGATATAGTATTATCTGCCACATAGGATTATCTTGAAGATAAAGTAAGAAGATATATGTCAGGCACTTAGCATAGCACTTGAATGATTACTGGCATTAAAATTATTACAATTTACAAGTCCATAAAGCTATAGGTTCAAAACCCAGAATTTCCTAGGACCACCAGATGGGCATCAGACTCAATATAATGGGGTGCTTTTGTACTCACGCAGCACCCAAAATTGGGAAGATCTTTGTTTTCCCTACTCCTTAGTCCTTTCCCCAAAATGCTGACAACTCCACTCTTCCTCCTCTTGAATCACAACTGCCCTGGTAGACTGCAAGTGGGTTACCCAATTGGACTGGGGCATAAAGGACTTGAAATTCAATGCAATTTCCACACTGGGCAAAGAATATGGGGTAGGAGGTTTTTTGGGGTTTCCAAAAAAATCTATGAAAGTTTCCTAAGGTCTCCCCTCTTCCTTTGGAAAGAGTAAAATATGACTGAATGGGAAAGATGCTGAAGATAAGTGACAAGAAAGGGAAGTTAAGGGGCCAGAAGATGAAATGGTATTGGCAGGTAGGTGAAGTGAATGAAGAGAATTAGAACTCGGGTCATCCCTATCAAAATAACACCAGCATTCTTCACAGAGCTAGAACAAATAATTCTAAAATTTGTATGGAACCAGAAAAGACCCCAAATAGCCAAAGCAATCTTGAAAAAGAAAACCAAAGCTGGAGTCATCACAATCCCAGACTTCAAGATGTATTACAAAACTGTAATCATCAACACAATATGGTACTGGCACAAAAACAGACACTCAGATCAATGGAACAGAATAGAGAACCCAGAAATGAACCCACAAACGTATGACCAACTAATCTTTGACAAAGCAGGAAAGAATATCCGATGGAAAAAAGACAGCCTCTTCAGCAAATGGTGTCAGGGAAACTGGAAAGTAATATATAGAAAAATGAACCTGGACCACTTTCTTACACCATACACAAAAATAAACTCAAAATGGATGAAAGACCTAAATGTAAGATGGGAAGCCATCAACCTAGAGGAGAAAGCAGGCAAAAACTTCTTTGACCTTGGCCAGAAACTTCTTACTCAACACATCTCCAGAACCAAGGAAAACAAAAGCAAAAATGAACTGCTGGACCTCATCAAAGAAAAATCTTCTGCACAGCAAACAATCAGCAAAACTAAAACGCAGCCAGTGGAATGGGAGAAGATATTTGCAAATGACATATCAGATAAAGGGTTAATATCCAAAATCTATAAATAATTTATCAAACTCAACATCCAGAAAACAAACAATCCAGTGGATAAATGGGCAAAAGACATGAATAGACACTTCTCCAAAGAAGACATCCAGATGGCTTAACAACACATGAAAAATGTTCAACATCACTCATCATCAAGCAAATACAAATAAAAACCGTAATGAGATTCCACCTCACACCTGTCAGAATGGCTAACATTAACAACTCAGGGAACAACAGGTTTTGGCAAGGATGGGGAGAAAGAGCATCTCTTTTGCACTGTTTTTGAGAATGCAAACTGGTGCAACCACTCTGGAAAACAGTATGGAGGTTCCTCACAAAATTAAAAATAAAACTACCCTATGGCCCAGAAATTGCACTACTAGGTACTTATCCAAGGGATACAGGTATGCTGTTTCAAAGGGGCACACACACCCCAATGTTTATAGCAGCACTATCAACAATAGCCAAAGTATGGAAAGAGCCAAATGTCCATGGATGGACGAATGGATAAAGAAGATGTGGGGGATGTGGTATATATATACACTGGAGTGTTACTCAGCAATCAAAAAGAATGAAACCTTGCCATTTGTAACTACATGGATGGAACTGGAGGGAATTCTACTAAGTGAAATTAGCCAGTCAGAGAAAGACATCCTCAATGGGGAAAAACTGAGAGCTTTGCTCCTGAAATCAGGAATACGACAGGGATGTCTACTCTCACCACTGTTGTTTAACATAGTGCTGGAAGTCCTAGCATCAGCAATCAGACCACAAAAGGAAATCAAAGGTATCAGAATTGGTAAAGAAGTCAAACTTTCACTTTTCGCAGACGACATGATATTCTACATGGAAAACCTGACAGACCCCAACAGAAGCCTACTAGAACTGATTCATGAATTCAGCAAAGTCGCAAGGTACAAAATCAACGTACAGAAATCTGTTCCATTTTTATACACCAATAATGAATTAACAGAAAGAGATATCGGGAAACTGATCCCATTCACAATTGCACAAAAAACCATAAAGTACCTAGCAATAAACCTAACCAAAGATAGAGGAGATCTGTATGATGAAAACTATAGAAAACTTATGAAGGAAATTGAAGATGTCACAAAGAAATGGAAAAACAATCCATGCTCATAAATCGGAAGGATAAATATTGTTAAAATGTCATAACTACCCAAAGCAATCTACACATTCAATGCAATCCCAATCAAAATTGTATCAGCATTCTTCTCAAAGCTAGAACAAACTATCCTAAAATTTGTATGGAACCACAAGGGACCTCGAGTAGCCAAAGTAATATTGAAGAAGAAACCAAAACGGGAGGCATCACAATCCAAGACTTTAGCCTCTACTACAAAGCTATAATCATCAAGACAGTATGGTATTAGCACAAAAACAGACACATAGACCAATGGAATAGAATAGAGAACCCAGAATTGGACCCACAAATGTATGGCCAATTAATCTTTGACAAAGCTGGCAAGAGTATCCAAAGGAAAAAAAGACAGCCTCTCTAACAGATGGTGCTGGGAGAAATGGACAGCAACATGCAGAAGAATGAAACTAGATCACTTTCTTACACCATACACAAAAATAAACTCAAAATGGATGAAGGACCTGAATGTGAGACAGGAAACCATCAAAACCCTAGAGAAGAAAGCAGGAAGCAACCTCCTCAACCTCAATCACAGCAACACATCTCCAAAGGCAAGGGAATCAAGAGCAAAAATGAACTATTGGGACCTCATCAAGATGAAAAGCTTCTGCACGGCAAAGGAAACAATCAATAAAACTAATAGGGAACAGACGGAATGGGAAAAGATAGTTGCAAATGACATATCGGATAAAGGGCTAGTATCCAAAATCTATAAAGAACTCACCAAACTCCACACCCAAAATCAAACATTCCAGTGAAGAGATGGGCAGAAGGCATGAACAGACGCTTCTCCAAAGAGGACATCCAGATGGCCAATAGACACATGAAACGATGCTCAACATCACTCATCATCAGGGAAATACAAATCAAAACCACACTGAGATACCACCTCATGCCAGTCAGAGTGGCTAAAATCAACAAATCAGAGACTGTAGACGCTGGCGAGGATGTGGGAAAACGGGCACCCTCCTACACTGTTGGTGGGAATGTAAACTGGTGCAACTCCTCTGGAAAACATGTGGAGATTCCTCAAAAAACTAACAATAGAACTCCCCTATGACCCAGCAGTAGCACTGCTAGGAATTTACCCAAGGGATAGGGGAGTGTTGATGCATAGGGGCCCATGAACCCCAACGTTCATAGCAGCACTTTCAACAATAGCCAAATCATGGAAACAGCCTAAATGTCCATCAACTGATGAATGGATCAAGAAGATGTGGTTTATCTATACAACGGAATACTACATGGCAATGAGAAAGAATGAAATCTGGCCATTTGTAGCAACGTGGATGGAACTCTGAGGGTGTTATGCTAAGTGAAATAAGTCAGGCAGAGAAGGACAGATACCATATGTTTTCACTCATATGTGGAACAGGAGAAACTTAACAGAGGACCATGGGGGTGAGGAAGGGGAAAAAATAGTTAAGTAGAGGGAGGGAGGGAAACCATAAGAGATTCTTAAATACTGAAAACTGAGGGTTGATGGGGGTGGGGGAGAGGGCAAAATAGGTTATGGGCATGGAGGAGGGCACTTGTTGGGATGAGCACTGGGTGGTATATGGAAACCAACATGACAATAAACTATAAAAAAAAGATACAAAACAGATGAACATAAGAGAAGGGAAGCAAAAATAATATGAAAACAGGGAGGGACACAAAACATAAGAGACTCTTAAATATGGAGAACAAACAGAGTTGCTTGAAGGGTTGTGGGAGGGGGAGAGACTATATGGGTAAGGGGCATTAAGGAATCTATTCCTGAAATCATTGTTGCACTATATGCTAACTAACTTGGATGTAAATAAAATAATTAATTAGTTAATTAAAAAAAAGATAATTAGAACTCAGGAACAGACCAGAATTAATAATATCTGTGGTTACCAGGCAGACCACACTTGCAGGCATTTGCCTAAGTTCCACACTTTGACCGCCAGGGACATTTTCAGAATGTGTCCCTGACATCAGGCCTACCTGGGAGTTTCCTTAAGATAACCGTCTTTCTAGATATCCTAAGATCCTAAGGTCTGATACATCTTTCCGAACTGCCCATCTGGATGCCTGAGTTTTCTTCCCAGCTCAATCACTGAGTAGCTGTGTGATTTCAGGCTGGTTTCCCTTTCTGTAAAATAAAATTTGGCTGCTAGTTATTTTTAAGATGCCTTTCAGGCTTAAAGTATTAGGAGTCTATGGGTATTGTTATAGTGAAGATTTAAAGAATTTTAACAGACCATGTTCTTCCATGAAGGCAACAGTTTCCATAAGGTTGGGAGATACAGGAATTATTATTCCCATTGTATAAATAGAGGAAGAAAGGAATCAGGCCAGATTCGTCTCCCACCAAACGGGTATTTCATGTTCAATGATATTCGAGACACAAACAAATGAAGCAGAATGACGCAAAGGTTTATCTGCATAAGAAACTACCTACTTTCACCCCACCCTGTTCCCAACAGTTGCCAGGCCACAAAAAAAAAAAAAAAAAAAAAAAAAAAAAATCCAGAACAGTAGACTTCCTTGAGCTGGAAAGTACCTGCTGTTTCTGGAAAAGTGAAAGTTTCTCTTTCCTAGAATAGGAACCTTTAAAGGTAAGCCCTTCCCAAAAGGCATTAGTGTACACGGCTTTGAAATTTCAGTGGTTGGCATGTGTAGGGAGAACTGAGATTTACTCATTTGTGCAACAGACATTTGCTCATTGTCTACTATGTGCCAGGTAGTCAATAGGAAGCTCAATAAGAAATACGGCCTTCAACCCAGAAGTTCACAGTCTAGTGGAAGAATAAAGGGGTCAGAGGATAGAGTTTAATAAAGGCTGTGAAAGAGGTAAGTTCTGCACCAACAAAGGCACTTTCTCCAGACTAAGGAGATGAGGAAAGTCTTCCTGAAAGACCTGACCCCTGAGTTAAATCTGGAGGAACTTGGGGGAAATTGGGAGGGTGGTTCAGGGAATGGCAAGAACACACCATATGCAAAGGCACAAAGACATTAGGAGGGCAGGAAGTTAGCTGTGGCTGGAGCTTAATGCAATAGGAAATGGGGCTATAAATGGGCTGGACAACCTTGCATGCTCTGAGAAAGATCTGAGCAGAAAGGAATGAAGATCACTTGAATAACTTTACAGAAGTGACATCACCCTGTGTGTCTGCTAGGGAAACAGTGACTTCATGAAGAATGGCTGAAGGAGATGAACCAACGGTGGGGAAACTTCTTTGGTGATGAAATCATCTAAGACTAAATGAAAATTGTTTGTTTGTTTGTTCTTATTTAATTATTTATTTTGAGAGAGGACAGAGAAAGCTCGAGCAGGAGAGGGACAGAGAGAAAGGAAGAATTCCAAGCAGGCTCCGCACTGTCAGCACAGAGGCTGATGCGGTGCTCAAACCTACGAAACCATAAGATCATGACCTGGGCTGAGATCCACAGTTGGATGTTCAGATGACTGAGCCATCCAGATGCCCCTAAGACTAAGTGCAAGTTATAATAACAAGGGGACTAGAGAGAGATAGTGGATTCAGAGCTATTTACCTGATCTGATTATGAATTCAAGATTATGAACACAGGATATAATTTGTTCGTTGAGATTGTGGACTCAGGGATCAGACCTGGATTCAACTCAACTCCACCACTGTATAACCTTAGAAAAGTTATTTAATCTCTTTGAGACTCAGTTTCTTCATCTGTAAGATGGGGATAATAATAACCAACCTCATAGGGTTGAGAGGAAAAGGACTAAATATGATAATACCCGAAAAACATTGAGCATACTTCCTATTTATAATCAAACTCTAATAAATGGTAGATATTATCAATGTCTCATTAACACTGTTAATTAGGGAACTGTGCTCTACCCCCACCCCATACCGTACAGACATCAGTGAGAATGGAGAAAGATACAGAGAGGTAACCTGGTGAATATTTATCTCATTGGCAAATATTAGCTAATATTTATCTCAAAGAACAGATAAGACACTGATAGGATAGCTGGCAAAACAGTCACCTTGGTTACCTCTGGAAAGTGAAACAAGGGTTAGTTTTACGAATATGTGCCATTTACATAGTAAGGAAACAATTTTTAAATAGATGTATTATGTCACAATACACTACTCAGCACTAGAGAAATGAGACTCTTGGTCACAGATAAGCCCCCCAACTCCCAGTCACAATAAGAGCACATGTGGTCCAAACTTCCAGCATGCCTCCAGCCCTCGGAAGGACTACCCAGGGACAGAGCCCAGGGAAACTGAAAGCATGAACTGCTCTGAGTCATGGAGGTGGCCATGAGAAGAGCCCGGCGTCCTGGGGCCTCAGTCCTCTGGTTGCATTTGCAGCAGGCGGAAATAGAGGTCCTGCCCCTCGGCAAGCTGGGTGTTCTTCAGCAGCTCTCCCTGCCTGAGCACCAGGATCTGGTCTGCACTCTGCACGGTCTGCAGCCTGTGCGCGATCACCAGCACCGTTCGGTCCCCGTGGGATCTCCAGTCCTGCAGCTGAAGGGGGAGGGTCACAACATCTCAGAAAGGTAAGAACAGAATGGGCACCACATCCCAATTGGGCACCATCTGTTGTGGCATAGGGTGAAAAAGGCATGGAAGAGCAGAAAGTTGGAACAAGTGCAAAGTAAAGTCTGCACTGCCCTTCCCTCTCAGCTGTCCTACTGCAGGGGGTGGATAGAAAAGGGAACTGTGGGGAAAGACGGGGTGTTCCCACACAGGGTATTCTCCATTCCATTCCCCGCGCCCTGAAAAGGCACAGAGACTCATCCGCCCAATTCTGCGTAGGCTGGTCCTTCAAACATGCCCCCTCAGGTCCCTCTGTCCTGCCCTCCCACACCAGTACTTACGGCCTGCTCACACTGGACGTCCAGGGCACTGGTGGCTTCATCCAGGATGAGGACTCGAGGGTCCCGCACAAGTGCCCGAGCGATAGCCAGACATTGTTTCTGTCCCACAGCCAACTGGTTCCCTTTCTCCCCTACATCTGAAGAAACAGAGAAATCTCTTTCTTCAGATACCAATGGCCATGACAACATCCTCCCTAGGAGCCGGAGCAAGTGTACAACTGGGGTTTCCCCTAGGATGAATCAAGGGGTAGGAGAGCTGGTGTGAGGACTTGCAGGGGCTGCCCTCACAGAAAACTACTTCCACTGGCTGTTGGGAACAAAGACTCCCGGACAGGATGGGCAACTAAAGAACTCCTGGTGTTGGGGAAGGAGAAGTCAGAGCCAAACAACACCAGACACGGAGCTGCGGGGACACAACCCACACCTCCAAGAATAAGCTCGTTTTTCTTCAGACTGAAGGTACCTGAATCCAGTCCATGCTCCATCTCCTGTATGAACCCCTCTGCACTGGCACTGCGGGCAGCAGCCATCACCTTCTCATCATCACAGCTCTTCAGCCCGTAAACAATGTTGTCCCTCACAGAACCCGAGAACAGCACAGGCTCTTGCCCAACAGAAGCCACCTGTGCAGAGGCAATGCGAGCACAGTGTTGTGTGTAAACCCCATGGCAGGGATCCTCCTTACCTCCTTGTCTATCTCCCTTTGGATGGACTCTTAGTGAGGCACCTGGATGGCTCAGTTGGTTAAGAGTCTGACTCTTGATTTCGGCTCAGATCATGATCTCACAGTTCAGGAGATCGAGCCCCGAGCTGGGTTCCACTGACAACATGGAGCCTGCTTGGGATTCTCTCTCTCTCCCTCTCTCTCTCTGCGCTGCCCCCATTCACTCTCTCTCTCTCTCTCTCTCTCTCTCTCTCTCTCTCTCCAAATAAATAAATAAACTTTTAAAGAATATTTAAAAATAAGAATGGGCTCCTTGTGTTTCTTTCATGGATCTCTCATGCTCTCTGCACATGGTTCTTCCCTCCTATCTCCTCCTAACCCATTTCTTCCTCCACACCCACCTGCTGGTGCAGGTAGCAGTGTTCATACTCGGAGATGGGCCTCCCATCCAGCAGCACCTGCCCGTTAGTGGGCTGATACAGATTCTGCAGCAGGGCAGCCACTGTGCTCTTTCCAGACCCATTGGGTCCCACCAGTGCAGTCATCTGACCAGGACGTAAGGTGAATGTCAGACCCTACAAAAGCCAAGAAACAATTAGGTTTGCCTCTGGACCCTCCCCTTCTCTTTCTTTCAGAGGTAGGATCAACTTCTCAGAGGCAAATAGTCTACAGGCCCTGCTCCCTGGGCACGAGGGGTCCAAGTTCCCTCCCTCTGGCCCCTTTCAGACACCTTGAGCACAGGCTGGTCAGGGCAGTTGGGATATGCAAAGGAGACATCTTGGAATTCCACAAGCCCCTGCAGAGTTGATGGGGCCAGTGTCCCCGAAGGAGGCATATTTGGCTCTCGGTCCAAATATTGGAAAACCTTCTCAGCAGCCCCTATGTTGCAGAGCATATCTCCACATATGTATACCAGGGCCTGGAAAACAGAAATGAAGGGGTCAGCTAACCAAATGTAGCTTCACCAGAAACCAACTCCCCAGCTCCTCACATACTCCCCTGAGACACCCCACCCAGGCCAAGCCTCTCCTTCCCTCATCCAAAGAGGATTCTCTACCTTCAAATGTATAATTCAGATGGAATTTAAAGGCAATCCAATACCCCAGTTGTGCCAATTTGTAATAGAAAGGAAGGAGAGGTCATACCCCTCTCATATGGCACTATTTCTATCCCCAGAATCTTCCAATTGCTGTTCTGTACACTTGTGCACACTTCTGTCTTGCCTAACTAGATAGAGAGCTCCTTAAAAGAAGGCAGGGGTGCCCACCTCATCTTTACAGCCACCAGGGTACCTAGCCCAATTCTCCATACATATAAGATGTTTCACAAATATCTAGGGAAACTATACAATAAAGACCAAGACCAAGTAACTAATTATTTTTTGAAAACTAGTAAACATTAGGAAAGAACTAAATGCTATTTTGCCTTTCCTACTCAACCTGTGCCACTGGGTAACCAAAGAGTAGATGACGGGAAGTCTCCCTGCATATAGATGTATTCTGGCTAGTAAGTGGAGGAATGGTAACATGTCACCGTTTTGCAAACCCTA
This sequence comes from Crocuta crocuta, assembly GCF_008692635.1. Lineage (NCBI taxonomy): Eukaryota > Metazoa > Chordata > Mammalia > Carnivora > Hyaenidae > Crocuta > Crocuta crocuta. The sequence continues at coordinate 5,404,234 of NW_027528611.1, read as the reverse complement.
ATAATTTAATGGGTCTAGGCACTGAGCATTCATGGCCGACATCCCCACACATATGCACAAGTGAGAAATAAATGAGTACATACACATATGTCACCTGTATGAAACCACTGTATTTCATGAATTTGAGGAATTACTGTGACTTTTTGTGTGTGTGTGTGATGAGGGCTTTGTGTTTAGATTTTGTAAATATAGAGATATTTAGAGATACATACTGAAGCATTTACAGATAAAACTATATCTTCGATTTGCCTCAAAATAATATTGGTGGGGGTACAGAGGGGACAGCCTGGCCAGGAGTTGAGAATTTTAAAGCAGGTGACGGTGCATGCACGTGAATCATAGCTTATCTTTTTTTTTTTTTTTTGCATATGTTTGAAATTCTCCATAACACAATGAGTTGGGGGGTTTGTTTTGTTTTGTTTTGTATTTTTAAGGGGAGTAAATAAAGCTGAAGGCCCAGAGGCCAGAGAGAAAAACAGGGGGACAAACTTGTATGCACAGGTTCCTGACTCACATGCACTTGACGGGCTGCCACCTTCTGGTAGAGCAGAAAGGAGACCAGCGCACCCTGGGTGAGGTCCCCAGCCATAATCTGCTGCAGTCCGCGGTACAGCAGCAGCACCTCCATTCCCAAACGCAGCATCTAGACGGTGAAAAGAAAGGCACTGAGAGGGGCGCCTCAGTGACTCAGTCCGTTAAGTGCCAGATTGTTAATTTTGGCTCAGGTCATGATTTCATGGTTTGTGGGTTCAAGCTACGAATTGGCCCCATGCTGATAGTGCAGAGCCTGCTGCTTGGAATTTTCTCTCTCTGCCCCTTTCCTGCTCCCTGCTCATGCTCTCTTTCTTTTTCTCTCTCTAAATAATTTTTTTAAAAAAACTTTAAAAAAGAGAGAGAGAAAGCCAATGAGAAAGAGTCCACATTCTTTGCCCTCCCCATTCCTACCACATTGAACAGCACAGACCCCAGGATGAGTTGGAAGTTTCCCATTGCTTTCCCTGCCCCTCCCTAAGTCCTACC